>NC_046241.1:1200000-1548821 GCF_009819885.2 Catharus ustulatus
TCAGCCCTGCGCTGTAAAACAAATAACTGCAAATGCAGCTGAGGGAAGCACAGGGCGGAATTCGGCACAGATAAATCACGGGGCCGCCCGAGCCCCGTTTCCGATGCAAACCATGTGTTTGTGTTCCCATTTCCCATCCTTGCCTCTCCTATAAATCACCCAGGCTCCACCATGGGCTTCCCAGAGCACACAGTCCTGGAAGGAGGAGAGGAGCAGACGTGTCCATGGAGTGGGACAGGGGCCGATGCTGTGGGGCAGGAGCCTGCCAGCCCCAGCCCCACCATCCCAGTGCTGCTGCTTTGTCTTGACTGGGAATATACTGGAAAAACAGGAGGTCCCTGAAGAAATGGGGGTTAGCACCCAAATCCCCACCCTCCAGCAGCTGGGGCCTGAATGAGGTGACAAATTGCCTGAGACAGCCATGGTGTGACAGCGAGGTGACAGCTCCTCACCTCAGCATCACCCTCACTAAAACACTGTCCCTCAGCTCATCTGCAAATCCCTCACACAGGTACACAACCCCACATCTTCCCAGTGCTGGTGGGTCACACCCTGTCACACCCACCTTCAGCTGCAGCAGGGTCACAGCATCCTGCCTCTCCTGGGCTGCACTTGGACTTCCTGGCTTGACTTCTGAAATCATTTTTAAAAGAATTTTTAAAAAGGAAAAGGCCCCATGAGTGTGACAGCACATTTGACAACCCCACACTGCACATGAGACCTTTACATGTCATGGGCACATCCCCTCCAGGCAGCAGCTGAGGCTGGCTGCACACCTGAGACATGGTGACACTGCTGTCCCACCCTGCCCTGTGCCAGCCTCTGCTCCCCCACACCCTGCAGCATTGCAAGGCCAAGGCAGGAGAAGAAGCTCCCCAACCATCCAGCACAGACCCCAGGGGCAAAGAGAGTGTGGCCACAGCAATGAGCCCCAAGGCTGAGAGGCAGGAGGCAACATGAGGACAAGCCAAGCAAGGGGGACAGATGTGACTGCAGGGTTGGGGTCCTCACAGAGCCCCAGAAGTGAGGCTGAAGGGGAGAGCAGGGACTGCTGAACCAGCCAGGATCCCCATCCCACAAGATTTTGGGATCCCTGTGCCCACTGAGCACCCCAGGACAGAGCAGTGCCCACGGGGGCACAGGGTGCAGTGGGGCTGGGGCTGCTCCACACACAGGCTCAGACACAGGAGTGACTCCTCTTCCAAGCCTTGCCAACACCCCCTGGGATATTCCTGTGGTGGGACACACCTGTGCTCTGCTTCAGCCTCCTCATGGCCACCTTCAGGTGCTTGGTCCTGCCCAGGTCCTCCCCGAGGAGGTAATACCAGCCACTGATCTCCTGTGGGAAGGGAAGCAGCTGTGCATGCAGGGGCAGGTGCTCGGCCCCATTTCACCCAGCCAGGGCTGAAGCTGCCCCAGTTACAGCACACAGAGGTGCCCAGACCTGCTCACACACACACCGAGTCCTTCTCTCAGCAACAGCTAAAATTCCATCCTCCCTGCAAGGGGGGAATGAGCAGCACTGAAGCAACAAGATTCCAGGTTTTTAGAGGGCTATCCAGCAGTCTCATGCAGCAGCTAGGGGACAGGACCTCAGCCTTGCTGAGGTCCCAGGAGCACCACACTGTTTTAAAAGTGCTGCACCTCACCTGTCCAAATTTCTGAGGAGGCCATGCTTAAGTCACCTCTCACCCACCTCTCAGGCCACCACCACCAGCTCCTTTTTAGTCTCCCGCCATGAAGAAAATGTCCACACCACAAGTGTGGAAATTTAAAATATCAAGGAGCATTTGGACAATGCTCTCAGGCACTGGGTGGGATTGTCTGTGCAGGTGTTGGACTTAATGCTCCCTATGGGTCCCTTCCAGCTCAGGATATTCTGTGATTCTGTGAGCTCAGGGGATGCATTAACACTCCATGGAACCCCTCCAGCTTGCTGAGATATTCTGCTGCCCAGAGACAGAATCCCTCCCTGCTGGCTGCTGGGATGAAGCATTCCCGTGCTTTGGTGGCCACGGGAGCCCTGCAGAGGAAGCAGAGCCAGCTGTACTAACAGCAGCAGCCAGGCTGGGGCAGCAGCACTGTGACCAAACCCACCACAGCAGGGACAGCGATTCTGGCACGGAATTCCTGCAGGAGCTGCCAAAAAACCTCTGTGTGTGCCCTCTGCCCTTCAGCACACTGCTGGGGATCAGGCTGACTCCTGAATGTGTCCAATCATCACACCTGCTCACCCACCTGTCAGATGTGACCCATGGGCAGCCAGCATGTGCTGGGGACACCTCTGTGCATCCCCAATCGCTGCCACTCTGTGCCCCTGCCCCAGGGAGTGACATCCCCTGTGCCCTCTGTCACAGCCTCCCCACCCATCTCCAACAACCACACGGACTCCAGTCTCACCTTGGCCATACATACTGGGAATGGGAGCACAGAACTCCCTAGGTCCCTTCTCCCATGGTGGGAAAAGCCTGCTTTCATCCCCCCACAGAGCCCAGGGACCCCAGAGAGCCACACCCCAGCCCCACACCCTGCACTGGGACACTGGTACCTTGTCCAGGGACAGGAGGGACTTCACACCAAAGCTCATGCAGCCGATCAGTTCACTCTGCCTGCAGGACAGCCAGAGTCCAGGGACTGTCAGCACACACCTCTTGAAGCACCAGATCCCCCCTTGCACCCCTTTTCAGGGAGCCCCAAACTATCCCTGCCCATGCTGGGTGCCAGGCAGTGCCCAGGATGTGCCCCTGCCCCATGGTTTGAGCAGGCACGGTGTAACCACAGGGCTCAGCTGCAGCAGGGCAAGGAGGAGCTGGGCTGGAGCACCCTGGCCACCCCCAGCCTGCCTGGTGCTGCCAGGAGCTTGGCCCAGGAGGCAGGTGGCACTTGCCTGGGCTGGCAGCACAGCCTGCAAGGTGCCAGGCACTTGCTGCCTCTCTATGCATTGTCCCCAGAGGGAGAGGAGGTCCCAGCCCACCCCAGCCCACCCAGCTGTGACCAACAGTGCAGGCACCAGTGGCTGCAGGGGTTTAAATGCTGGCCCAGCTGATGGCAATAGCTGCCAAGGGCAAGGTTTCCTGCCCATGGTGCTCAGCAGCACTGGCTGCCCACGAGTGTGAGCCCAGCTGGGACATCCCTGGCCCAAGCCCTTGAGCAGAGCAGCCCTGAGGTCAGGGCCAACCCTCAGGGCCCAGGGCCCTGGAGGAGCTCACATGGGATGACCAGAGCAGGGGGCAGGTCCTCAACAGCCCCATCTGAAAAAGGTCCTATGACAGCTGGCAGCCACTTACCTGGAATTCCTCTCTCTGTTCCAGACTGTGACCAGGAGACGCTTCTGCTCATCCTCCTCTTGCACTGGGCTGTAACAAGGGCACATCCCATCAGCCTCCCCAGGAGTACCCATCAAGGGCTGCCCTCACAGCCACAGACTCCTCAGCCTCCTCACAGCCAGGTCTTCTCCTCCAGTCTCTGCACAGAGCACTGCAGCACCTCCCCAAAGAGCAATCTGCTCATTCCTGACAGACACATGCAAGGGGATGTGACCTCCCCTGGGCAGGTGCAGGGACACCACTCATGCAGTTTCAGGAGGGAAATAATCTTGCAGGACTACACACACCCAACATCACAGGGCAAATGCAAGGAACAAACCACAGTTCATGCTCTGAAACCACCACCCTGTGCCAAATCAACCTCTGCATGGGTCAGAGGGCTGGCACAGCCTCCACAGCAGTGACAAGCTGTACTCAAACACTAATGCAGCTCCTTTCCCATGCAGAGACATGCTGGAGCTGTAGGAGACCCTTTTACCTTCCTCATTCACACTATTGCAGGTGCCAGGTCTACGAAATGGAATGTGTTTGTCCAACTCCTGCCCAGCAAGAAAGTCAGAGCATGCAGGAGCAGTGCTACCATGCTGGGTGTGCTGACAGCTCTGCAGAGCTCTGCCCAAAAGTTCAAGGCACTTGAGCTACAAAAAGCAGCAGAATAATGCCTGTCACTCCTCATCTCAGCAGCAGAGCTGCTCAGGCGTGCTGAGTGTTTATTAGAGATCACAAAGCAAAACCAAACACAGGGTCTTGGTGTGGGGAGGGAGCCCTGGGACAGCAGGCACGGGGTCCCCACTGCTCTGTGTGACACAGTGCTGAGGGGTGCCCAGAGCTGCCTCTGCCCTGCCATACTCACAACACAAAGTGCTCGTGGAACACAGGATTTTTGCTGTCTGGCACAGTCTTCGTCTTTTGCCTGCACTTCCAGTCAGCATCTGGCACAATGGACATCTTTGGGAGGAAAACAAGCAGTGTGTTAACATTCCCAGGGCATGCACCAGCCCCAGCTGCCGTGGCAGGAGCCTGGCACAGGCGCGTGTACGGATGGCTGAGCACAAAGATCCTGCTGAGCACAAAGATCCTGCTGATCCTGCTCACAGCTGGTTGGGATCACTTCACCCTTCTGCCTGTCAGGTAATTGCATTACAAAACTGCTCAGGGCAGGGGAGGGAGGGAAAAGAGCAGAAAAATCCAGGAGTGATGTACACAAGTGCATCTGGCTGATGTCTGACTCGCAGCCCCTCTCAGGGAAGCTGCTCCCTGCACTGTGCACATCCCAGCAGGACCCACCCTGTGCCACAAACATCCCCACCAGGCTTTGGGCACCCACTGGGACATTAATTCTTGCAATTAATGGTTGACACAGTCCTCAGCAGGGTCCTGTCCTCCCCTTTCATACTTCATGCAGACACTGCCAACAAAACCCATGAGCTGTCCAGCACTGGGCAAGAGCCCAGCCAGCTCCCTGCATGCTGGGGATGCTCTTCCAGAGCAGGATGGAAAGGGAAGGAGAAGGGACAAACAGTGCAGAGCAAGCTTGGAGGAGCCAACCACAAAATTGTCCCAAAAAAGCACAAAGCTCCCTGAGCAAAGCCCTAGAAGAACCCACCTTCACGTAGGAGTTGCACGCACGGTGCTCTGCTCCCATCAAACCTTTTGCTTCCATGACTGGAAAGGAAATGAAATGGTCACAGCCCAAAGCAGTAGGGAAGGAATTTCCCACCCCACACTGCTCTTCTCCACAGGGCCATCCCTTCTTGTGGGGCAGAACCCATTGGGTGCCCTCAGACAGGGGCAGGGTGTTTGTTGTACTTTCCCTTTATATAAATACAGGCTAGGGGTGAGGTCTGTGGCAGTTCAGCATCTGCATAGCAAATTGCATTCCCTGTGCCTGACTGCCCCCCAGCCCTGCTCTGCCTTCCCTGGAGCCAAATGGATCATCCAGTTAAACATCAACTGCATCCTGATCATCCACTTAAATATCAATGGCATCCTGACCATCCAGTTAAATATCAACAGCATCCTGACACTGCTTGGCCCTGCTGCAGGGACCCTGCAGCTGTGTGGGCAAAGAGATGTGCCAGGATGTGCCAGGGATGTGCAGGGACCATCACTCACACCCAGCTCATGCTGGGGCTGCTCCAGATGGAGGGATTTGGGGTAAAGCCTTGCCAGACCTTCAGACAGGTGTTTCCCCAAAAAAAAGAGATCATTCTGACACTCCCATTGGCTTCTCTGATAATCACCATCAAAACACTCATTGAAGAAATATTGCTGGAGTTAAAAACTGCAGCATTTGAAGGTAACAGAACAGTTTGGAAATCCTGGCAAATATGGCAAAACAATTTTGGCAGAAACAAAGCATTTCAGACTTTCCTTCCCAAATTGTATTTGCCTTTTTTCTCTTCATATGGAATAAAAGAAAAGCAGTTTATGCACATGGGTGCAAACACAGTGTTCACCCTGAAATGAAGGTCTCTGGAAATTTCAGTTTGGTCTCTTAATCAAAGAGCTCCCAATGGTGACACTGCACAGCAGAGTCGTTCCCAGCTCCAAGGTTGTTCCCAGAGTCGTTGCCACGAAGCTCTAAAGAGCTTTAAGGAAGAGCATGGAAGTGCTGTCCCCCCCCAGCAGCCCCCTGTGGCTCTGGGGCCAGTTTGGGATGCCCAGGGACACACTCACCGTGCAGCACCAGCGTCCGGCCCCGCACCTCGATGGACAGCTTCAGCTGGCCTGGGGACAGGAGAGCACAGTGAGGACAGCCTGAAGGACAGCTGAAGGACTCACCCACCCCACAGCTGCAAGGCTCACACAGGGCCAGGCACACCATGCCTTCCCAGCCCAGGCAGGGAGCTGAGGGGGAACATCCCAGCTCCCAGAGGCTCAGGCTGGAGATCAGCACCGTGTGCCAGCCCTGAAACCCTCCAGCTCTCAGCCCCAGTGCAGGAGGTCAGTGCTGGGAGAGCCAAGGTGTGCCCTGCTCAGTGAGGGCACAGCACCCAGGGCAGCACCACTGCTCTGCCAGCCTGCTCACACCCATTCCCTCACTTCTCCATGCGCTGGCCACTCTGCATCAGCCCAAAAATCCCCCCAAGAGGCTCAGACTGACACGAAGGCTCAGCCCACGGTGTTTGTCAGGGTCTGTGTGCGATGGTTAAGGGGTGCAGGGTGAGCTGCCTCCCCTCTGAATTCCTGCCTAAAGGCTCCCTGGGAGCTGGGCCAGCCAGCCTCGATAGGATGTGCAGATTTTAATGGCAATGAAGGGTCTCTAATCATGTCACTGTTCTGGATCAACCCAAAACCAAACATTTCCCAACACCCCTGGAGAATCCAAAGACTGAAACCATCACTGCCATGTTTCCCTTAGTCCAAAGCCAAAGATCCCACTTTCACTTCTTCCCCAGTTTACAAAACACAACAAACAAGTAAATATTGTTTACAGGCGAGTAAACACACAGACATCTTGCAAGTTAAAACCCAACATTTCATTTTGCCAAAGACACACCCAAGGGCTGGGGATTACTTGGGAGGGGATATCTGATGGGATTGTTTAACCTGAAACAATTCAGAGAACACATTTTTCACTCATTAAAAAAAAAAATCCAACCTCTGAGCAGCTCACGTGTGCACAGACACGTGGAAATGGTGTCTGTGTGCATTTGTGCAAGTGCAAGGTGAGAGAGTAGAGACAGGAGCAGAGTGGGATGAGTCAGGACAGCTCTAACACTGGTTTGCAAGAGAGAGAATGCTGTCCCCAGTGTCATCGTCCCCCTCCAGGCTTTGGGCACAGGGCTGGAACCCCTCTGCCTGCTCCACTGGTAGCACACACAGAAGGAAACTGCCCCAGTGTAGCCAAGCATGAGCAGGAGTCAGAGGGAATGAAGGGACAGGGGAAGGAGAAGGGAAGTTTTTGTGCTGGGTAAATTAGGGAGATGCCAGTCTGTCCTGCCCTGGGGATGGCTGAGGCTGCTCCTGGGGAGCTCAGGGGCCAAGGCTTTGAACAGTGAGGGATGGGGTCACCCCAGCCCCATGCTCTGTGTGTGTCACTGCTGTGGGGACAGGGCCTCTGGCACAGCACAAAGGACAGAACAGGGAGAAGAGGGGCAGCTCTGACGTTTTGGGGAGAAAGACAAAATGGGTTTGGGAGTTCAGGTGCTCTCCTCTCTGCGAGGAACAGAGGACGTTTCCCTCTTAATGCCATTTGCTCCTGGGTGTCTCCCAAGCACATGAAGGGACAAATTACAACCCCCAGCATGGCCCAGCCCCTGTCTGACCCTTGCTCAGGGAGACACTCACTGGCTTGTATAGGGCCAGGATCAGAGAGGATTCTGTTCCTGGAAGAATGATCCAGCTGGAGCTGGTGGGAGGGATTTGCTGTGGCAAGGTCTGTGCTCAGACAGAGCTGGGGCACTTTGTCAGATGAGCAGAGCAGTGACCTGGTGCCAGACCTGGGTGGGCAGGAACACAGCCCCTGTCAAGTCAGGTTCATGGGCTGCATTCCCATCTCAATCCAAGTGCAGAGGGTCAGAGAAACCTTTTCCCCTGGATTTATCTCCTGATACATCCCTAACAAGAGCTGAGAGAAAGAAGCTCCAGCAGAGGCCTTGGCACAGCTTGTCCAGGTCCCCTCTGTTAAATAAAGGCTAATATAAGTTCAAATAAGTGCAGAAGAAGGACAGAGGGAGAACCCACATGCACCTCCTGGGTGCACATCTCATCACAGGGCAGGACTCAGGCTTGCAGAGATGCAACACAGAGAGCTCTCAGCCCCATCCATCTAGACCCACAGGGCCAGGAGAGGCAATTCATGCCAAGAAACAAAGTTGGCACAAGGAGAGCAGAGGAAAATGGGCAAGAACAAGCACAAGATGGTAATCAAACAAGTTCCCACCCAGGAGAGAAGTTTGCCAGGCTAAGGGAGGGGACAGGGCAACCTCCTATGGGAGCAGACCTAGCAGGGAAACCTGTTCCTAACTGATGGTTTCTGACAAATGGAAAATTTGGGGTTCTTAAAAGCTTTTCTGCTTTACTGTAGGAAAAACTGTTGGCCCTGTCTGGGGCAGCCAAGAACCATCTGTGCAAATGCCATGGGGATTCCTGCCAGAGGACACAGTGTCAGATCCTGCCTGGGCAGGAGGTCCCCATGGCCACAAGGCACCCCAAAATCACCATCTACAATCTCTGCCCTGGCATCAGTCCTTTGGAAAACTCTCCTGGTCACCCTCAGTGAGAAGGTAGTGCTGGCCCTGGCCCTGTCCTGCCAGGCTCTGCAGCTCAGAACACAACTCCACATCTCACCAGTGATGCTCAGCCCACGAGGGGAGCTGTGTCTGCAGAGATGATGTATGGCCTGGACTTGGTTACAGAGCCAGGAGGCCCCACAGAACCCACATCATATGGCCTATAGCCTATAGACAAAAACAGGAGGATTTCAGCTTTCAGGCTGTCCTCAGCAGTTTGGCACTCACAAATCCAAAGGGGGAAGGGGCAGCACCCCTAGGAAGGGATGCACAACCCCTGCTCTGCTCACGAGAAGCTTTGAAAGAAAACAAAATTGCTGCTTAAAAACCAGCAGCCAGAAAGGGCACCCAGCTGCCCTGTGGGTGTGACACTGCTGCTCAGCCAGCACACAAGAACATCCACATTCCCTCGGGGCTCGCAGCCGAACCACGGCCGGGCCAGCTCCACCCGCACAGCCCCCGCTGCCAGGGGTCACTCAAACCCACACTGCACCCCCGAGGCAGCCACAGAACGACCCCAAAGAGCAAAAAAGGAAACTCGGGCTCTGCCCTAACGGGGGCACAGCTCCAGCCAGCCCTACCCCAGCCCGTGTCCATCCCGGGGCAGAACGAGCCGGGCACACCTGGAGAGCGCAGGGGCTGAAGCGAGCTCAGGGCGCTCCTGGTGCCGGCTCGGTGGGGCAGGAGCTGCTGCCCGGCCCTGATTCTTTCCAGGAGCAGCTCCCGAGCCGCTTCCCAGGGTGGGGCTCCCCAGGCCGGGGCTCCCCAGGCCGGGGCTCCCGAGCCGGGGCTCCGCGCTTACCGAACGTGCTGAGGCAGAAGGAAGCTCCCAGGAGGGCACCGGCCCGGCGGGAGCAGAGCGAGACCTTGCGCACATTGCCGGGTTCCATGGCACCACACCTCTCATTAGGAGCTGCAGTAATTGGAGCCGAGCCCGCAGGGAGCAGGGTTTCCACGGGACACGGAACAACAGCAGTTTGAATGGAGCGGCTCCCATCGGCCCCGCGGGCTCCAGCGGGGACCGCACCTGGCACCACGTGCCAGGGCGGGGACAGTGCCGGATTGGGGACAGTGCCGGGATGGGGACAGTGCCGGGATGGGGACAGTGCCAGGGCGGGGACAGTGCCAGGGAGGGGACAGTGCCGGGATGGGGACAGTGCCGGGATGGGGATAGTGCCGGGATGGGGACAGAGCCAGGGCGGGGACAGTGCCAGGGTGGGGACAGTGCCGGGGTGGGGACAGTGCCGGGATGGGGACAGTGCCAGGGCGGGGACAGTGCCAGGGAGGGGACAGCGCCAGGATGGGGACAGAGCCAGGGCGGGGACAGTGCCAGGATGGGGACAGTGCCGGGATGGGGATAGTGCCAGGGTGGGGACAGTATTGGGATGGGGACAGTGTCGGGATGGGGATAGTGTCGGGGTGGGGACAGTACCGGGATGGGGACAGTGTCGGGGCGGGGACAGTGCCGGGAGGGGACAGTGCCGGGGTAGAGACAGTGTCCTGCCCCCACCCCGCGGACTCCGGAGCCGCGGCCACCCTGCGATGGTGCCCCAGGAATGAGCTGCCGGGGAAGGGGAAAGGGAAATTCCTCCGTGCCGTGAGGAATCCCCGGGATGCCCGTGCGGGTGTCCTGGCGCGTTCTCAGCTGTGTCAGGAGCGGGGCAGGAGCGCTCACAGCACCCTGGGGACATCACTGCAGGCACCACTGCCCTGTGAGGGTGAGCCGGGAAGCGGGGATGGCAAGGCATGAGTGACCTGCTTGGCTCTCATGTGGCAAGGAAAGAGGCACGCAGCCCCCCAGGCTTATGGGGTCACCCTGCAAGACCCCAGAGCTGCCCATTCCATCAGCCAAGAGCCGGCAATGCACCCCCGGCTCACGGCACAGCTCGCGGGGAGGCACCGGGGCTGAGACCAGCTCCGGAGGGTGTGGAGGAATGATAGAGATGGTTTCTTGGGGGAAAAAGCCCTCCCCAAGGCTGGGCTGTCCCAGAACTCTCGGGATGAAAAAGATCTCCCATGCAGCAGCTGGACACACCCCGCAGCACCGCTGCCCCTGCACACAGCCCCGGCCAGGCTGAGCCCCGGCTGGCCCACAGCCCCTCCCGTACCCCTCACTCACCTTTCCCTTTCACTCGGGTGTGGCTGATCCTCTTTCTGCTCCCCGAGGCTCCCCGCAGCAGGGATTGTCCAGCCCTGGTCCCTGCTGGCAGATGCTCCAGCACCGGGGGACTCTGTCCTGTCCCTACCAGGGAAAAGAGGAGATGAGAGCAGGACACGGCAGGGCAGGGAGCAGGGACAGCAGGGACATCACAGGCTCTGCTCTGCCCTCAGTTTTACCTCCACGGGGGTCTATCTTGTCCCAGCCTTCCCTGTGAGCACAGAGGAACAATGGCAGTTCCCTCGATGCAGTGTCACAGCAGGAGACAGAGCCACGTTCAGAGGGAGTCACTCCTGGCTGGAACCCCAGCTGCAGCCTTGGGCATGGCCCTTCCCATCCCACACACCAAGAGCATCCCAGAGGCTCTGCTCAGCACAGTTTTATTTTATTTAAAACAGATGACCAGTCCTGCCAGGGCTTTATTAATCTGTAAGCAACTGTCCAGGACACTGGGGATGCTGCCCTGAACTGGGTGCTCAGGACAGGCTTAGAATCACAGAATGGTCTGGGTTGGAAGAGACCTTAAAGAGCATCCAGTTCCTTGCCTGCTTCAACTGTCCCAGGCTGCTCCAAGCCCCAATGTCCATCCTGGCCTTGGACACTTCCAGGGATCCAGGGGCAGCCACAGTTGCTCTGGGCACCCTGTGCCAGCCCTGCCCACACTGCCAGGGAACAATATCCCAATATCCCATCCATCCCTGCCTTTTTGGGAAGCCATTCCCTGTGTCCTGTCCCTCCATCCCTTGTCCCCAATCCCTCTCCAGCTCTCCTGGAGCCCCTTTAAGCCCAGCAAGGGGCTCTGAGCTCTCGCTGGATCCTTCTTTTCTCCAGGGGAGCACCCCCAGCTCTCCCAGCCTGGCTCCAGAGCAGAGGGGCTCCAGCTCTTGGAGTCTCTCTGTGGCTTCATCTGGACTCTCTCCAGCAGCTCCTTGTCCTTCTGTGCATGGCCCCAGAGCTGGACCCACAGACTGTGGCTCAGAGCAGCTCCAGCCCACCCCGGCTGATGTGCTGGGGTTCAGAGAAGGCTGCACAAAAGGAAAATTGGGTGCTTTCCTCATGTCCAGTACCCTGAAAAAGCCACAGCAGGCCCTGCCTGGCCCTCCTCACTCACCACCATCCAAATCTGCCACAGGATCTGATGTTGAGACAGACAAAAGTGCACAGACTCAGAACTGGGAGCCTTGGTGGAGATATCTCCCAGCCACAGCACAGAGCAGAGGAGCCAGCACAGCCCAGTAACTCTGCAGGATCAGAAACATCTGCCCAGGCTTCTTCCAAGAGATGAGCAGGGTAGGATTAGTGCAGCAGAGGTGTTTTACACTTCCCCTAACCACAGCCAGCCTGGAGTCCCAGATGAACTCCCTGGAAGGACAGAGCTCTGTCCCTCACCCCTGATGGAGCCACACTCACAGCAGCTGTAAAACCAAAAGAGCCTGACCTGGGATTTTGGTGCCAGGATGTGCCCCTCAGCTCCTCAACATGGACAGATAGACAGCACCTACCACACCCTGCCAGTGCCTCCAGGTACCCCAAAATATCTCCATCTCCACAGCCCCTAGACAGAGGCAGCAGCTTGGAAAGGATGTTTGCTCACTAGAAAAGCTGCCTTTTCCCCCAGAGTTTGGCAGGGGCACTGGTTTGATTCAGCTGAACTTCCACCAGCAAAACTGCCTGAAACTGAAGGAAAAGCAACAGGAGGGGCAGCACAAACAAGGGAGGGAAGGAAGGAGGAATGCTCTGCACACCCAATCCATCACTGCCACAGACACCTATTGTACCACTGCCATAAATCCAAGCCTCTCTGGGCACTGGTGGAGACAAAAACCACCCAGCAGCCTCCAAAGCCTTTGGACAAAGAGCACAGCTCTGCTGGGGCTACCTGTGCCTGCAGTGTCAGCCTGACCTTGGCACCCTGCAGGGCCTGGGCAGGCACCCAGCCAGAGCCAGCCAGGATTGTCCAGGGTCTGGTGCCTCAGGGAGTGTTCAGGGCAGGGTTTCTGCTGCCAGATCCCATGCAAAGCTCCTGCTTTCCTGGTGGAAAGGGGCCAGGGGCCTCCTTTTCCCTCCTCCCCACAGCACAGCAGTGAGGCACAAGCCAGGATGGGAGCAGGGCAGTGTGCAACTCAGTGACCAGTGGGGCAGAAAAGGCCCAAAGCTGAGTGCACTCAGTCTGTGAGAGTCCCTTTGCAGTCCTGGGAAGCACCCAGATCCATGCCCAGGATGCTGTGTTGCTGGAGCCCCTGCACCCACTGCCCAAGGGAAGAGGCACCAGGCACATCCCTGGGCACAGGTGGGCTGCTCAGCACTCCTGCAGTTCCCCATCACCTCCTGTGTCTCCAGCCACTGGGATCCAGAGCTCAGGGTGGGGTGAGGAGCTGATTTATTCTGTAATTGCTGCGTGTCTGTCATGCACAGCAGTGGCCTTTGCTGCCCTCATCAAAATGCAGGGGATGCACAAGCAGGGCAGGACGTGGCAGCAAGCAGAAACATCTGTGAGACAGCACCAGGAGCTCCTCAGCAGCTGCAGCACCTCTGCCTGTTCTCCCACCACTGCAGAGATTTGGATTTGATCCAGGATCCCCATTGCCCAGCTGGCAGTGCCAGAGGTGTGGAAGGTGAGCAGAAGGTGCAGCCTGGTGATGCTGATCCCTGCAAGTCTGGGCCACCACCTAAATTCTCCTGTCTGCCTGGTGGCCCCAAAACTCCCAGGGTTGCTCTGCAGCCTCTGGAATCTTTCAGGACCTGGTAACCCACAGGGAAGCCACAGCTGTTGGTTTCTGCCTCTCCACCAGGGACTTGAAGCAGCAAGCCCAGGGCGAGGTCTGGTGGAATGTGGTGGGCACAAGAGGGGAAAGGCTGCTCCAGCAGCTCTGCCCAGAACAAGAACCTGGCTTCCCACATCTGGCACAGCTGCTTTGCAGGTCCTTGAGGAAGGCATTCATGCAGTCACCAAAACCCAGAAGCACAAGGAGGGGAATACAGAGAGGGAAGGGGTCCTTTGCCAGCAGGCAGGAGCAATCCCTGCACCCCAGGCAGGCTCTCCAGCCAGGAGCCAACCTGGCCAGGCATGCAGCCAATGCCACAACATCCCACAGTGGCCTGTCCCAGCTTCCCAAGTTGATATTTGCACCCTGGCATTCCAAAACACATCCCCATGCCTGCTCCACGCTCTCCTGCAGACAGGGCCACAGCCAGGGGAGCAGCTCTGGTTCTTCCCAACAGCAAAGCCCTGAGCTCCAGCACAGCTCACCAACATCAGAGCTCCTCCAAAATGTGACAGGCTGCCACTGGGGATGTCATATCCTCTACCACATCTTGCTGAAAGGCAAAAGAGCTCAGGATATAGAGCTGGGGTGGGGATGAAACCTTTAATCCCACCCTTGTTTTCATCCCATCCTCAACAGGCAGCACTGGGAGAGGAACTGAAGTGTATTTATGTTACAGAATATTCCAAGAGCTCTCCCATCCTGCCCACAGTGAGGGTCTGGGGACTCCTCATCATCCCAGCCCTGGGGTCTGCAGAGAAACCTCACAATGGCTCAAACTCCCTCTCTCATGGATGTGTTTATAATGCAGATGGAGAGGCCCTGGACTGCCTGGGGTCACAGCCAGTGCTGCTGTCACCTCCTGGGCAGGAGGGTTGAAGAACAAGCCTGCCACTGTCCCCCTCTGTCCCTGGCCAGGGCCCCAGCTCTGCTGATGTCAGAGCCCCACACAAACAGGTAAATGATGCCAAAGCTCTGTCCTGGACAAGCAGGAACCAGCACACAGGTGGGGTGGCCCTGCTCAGGGACCCAGGGTCATTTCTAAGGCACTTCTAAATGTTCCTGCTTTCAGAATAATCAAAAACTCTTCTTCATTTGTTCAGCTGAATCCATTTGCTGACACTGCCTGTGATCTCCATCTGCCACACAACAAAATTAAAGCTTTTTCCCAGCAAATTTATTTGCCCCTGGGAAAAAAACCAAACCAGATTGCATTTTTCGCTGCACAGCTCAGCTCACAGAACACCAAGCAGCCTCCTGAACGAACAGCAAACAATTCCCTCCACAATCCCAGGTGTCCTGAACCTCTGGAGTGGGAGCAGAGTTTGTACCTGCCCAGCCTTGCCATGTCCTGGTCCCTGTCACAGCACAGCGCCTCGGCAGCCCCAGCACCATGATTTGTGTGGCTCCTTTCAGCAGCTCTCCCAGCACACAGAGGTGTTTACACTCCCCCTCTCCCAGGAGCTCCCCAGCCTCACACAAAGCCTCCCTCTCTCCATGCCTCCATTGCAAAAGGCTTTTAAGAGGCAAACAGGACAGTAATAAATGCTCTGTCTCTCCAGCTAAAGCAGGCAGTCTCACAGCTTTGGGGGAAAGAGTCCCAGGAGACAGGGCTTTCAAAATAATAATAATAAATAAATTATAGTAAAGTGTCTCTGTAGGACTCCCAGGCCTGAAATTCCCCCCACTCATCTCCCAGAGGGTTTGATGCTCACTGACTGCAGAAATCACTCCTAACACATAAACCCAGGAGATTCAAACCCACTCCATCCTGCAGCACAGAGATCAAACATGATCCCATGTGCATCTGGGCATCTCCAGCCCCCCACAACAGGCATGGGGAGATACAGACCCTCATCTCCTCCAGCCACCTGCATCTGGCTCCCATGGCCACCCACAGAGCCATCATCCATCCATCCATCCATCTATCCATCCATCATCCATCCATCCATCCATCCATCCATCCGTCCGTCCGTCCGTCCATCCATCCATCCATCCATCCATCCATCCATCATCCATTCAGCATCCATCCATCCACCCACCCATCCTCCCCCAGGGCATGAGCAGTGCTGCCCAGGCAGTGAGGAATCCCCTGAGCACTCACGTGTGAGCCCTGGCTCTCCCAGCTGCTCCATGACTCCCACGCAGGGTCAGGATCCTCCCCAGCAATGTCCAAGCTGGGATTTCGCTGCCACGAGCTTTTGATCGTGGTACCACTGCAAAAGAGGGGGGAAATCCAAACCCAAACCAGTGTATAAATGTCCCAAGGGAGCAAAGATCCAGTCTAGGAAGGTACAAATTAAATGGTAAGCTGGGAAGAGGTGGTGGTGCTGCGTCAGCCCCGTTCTCTCCTGGCTCCCAACAGCAAAGAATCAACTCCTTCTAACTTCCCTCCTCACATTCCAGCCCTGGCTCTGACCTTAACCTGCACTTTTGTTGCAGTCTCCAGCAAACTGCCCATTCAGCTGGTTGGCCTGGGAGTTAATGACTTTCTTTTAAAATTTAACACCGTTCTCCATCACAAATTTCAGTCTGCCAGCACTAGGGTCTGCCTTTGGCTGGATATTCAAATCCAAACACGTGCTTAGACAGTTATTCCAGGCAAAAGGGTAACATATGCACACAGAAAACCCACAAGGCTGAGGCTGCCTGTGGAACTAAAGAAACTAAATCAGGCTGGGAAAAATTATCTGGCTTCCCAGATGGTAAGAGGATTGCATGAAGGAAGGTTTGGGCTATTTCAGGGCAATCCTGAGGGCAGATTTCTGGGATTAGCACAGCCTGGCATATAGGGCAGACACACAAACCATGGCACTTCCCAGCAGTGACAACACTACAGCCCCTCTTCCCCAGGGCCCAGCTGGGGTGCTGCTGTCCCTGATAGCACCTCTGCAGCAGGCAGAGATGAGCTTGCCCCTGGAAAACTCCAGTTAGGAGCCCAACAAAGAGGCAGACTGGCACTTTAGCAAATTCTTTTCCAATCTGAGGCCCAAGACAGGTTTTTCCTCCTGCCAGGCTATTTTAGGTGCAGCACCCCTTCTCTGCTCACATCCCAGAGGATGAGCTTCCTGAGAGTATGAGCATCCTGTTGGAGCCCAGATCTGAGCCAGAGCAGCAGCAACATCCCCAGCTGGTCTTTGCTGCTGCCTTTGCCACCCTGCAGCTCCTTTGTCTTCTCTTTTCCATGTAGATGCACTCAGGACTCCACGTTCCTGGAAAATTGCCCCTCCCAGCTGGGAGAGGACAGTGCACTGGGTGTTAAACCAGCACTGACCTGACCTCATGGCTGCTCCTGCTCACTGCCCACTGCACAAAACCCCCATCCCCTTCCACAGTGTCCTCACAGGCAGCACATGATCCCAGCACACCCCTCAGCTCAGCACTGCTTTGCCAAAATATCGGAGCCTTGGCAACACCCAGAGTCTTACAAGAACTGTGTCTGTGCCTCTCCATGTGACTTGATGAGTTTGGCCTTTTGCACCCATCATTTTGGGTAACAAACTTCTTTGGCTGATCTCTTTTCTAGACCTCCCTCTCTGCCCCTTGCCCATGAAATGTCTGAACATGCAAAGGGAGCAGCCTGCAGCAATCCCTGGGCTCTGAGGCATGGCTGTGTGAACTCAGGATGCCATGGCTGGAAGCACAGAGCATTTCTAGGGCAGGCAGAGGCTCTGTGACAAACCCCACGTGAGCAGGAGCAGGCACAGCCCCTGGTGGCTCAGCAGGGATGCAGAGCACAGAACAGTCTCTGTGCACAACCACTTGTTCCTGTGCCCATCCTCGGGCAGGGCCAAGCTTGCTGGAAACAGTTCATCTTGTCCCTGTGCCACTGCTAAACTGTGGCTGAAACTAAGGCAGCTGTGACCACAGCATGGTTTGTATAAGAGCTGCTCCATAAACCTGGGGCAGAGCAGCAGGAGGAGAGCAGCAGGGAAAAGGTGGGAGAGAGAAAAGCCCTTGTTTTATTTCAGTTCAGATTTTTCACCCATCTTGAACACTCTAAACCTGCAGAAACTGCCTGGCTTCTCCTCTGCTGCCCTGGGGTTGGTTAGGGAGACACCCAGGGTTAGGGTTAGGGTTAGGGTTAGGGTTAGGGTTAGGGTTAGGGTTAGGGTTAGGGGTTAGGAGTAAGGTTAGGGTTAGGTTTAGGGTTAGGGTTAGGGTTTGGGGTTAGGGTTAGGGTTAGGAGTTATGGTTAGGGTTAGGGTTAGGGAGATTAGTCCCTTTGAGGATCCCTGATCCCTCCAGAAACATCCTGTACAGAACATCTCCTGTAGGGCTGGTAGAGTCTCCACTCACCCTTCCCAGTGAGGAAATAGCAATTAGAGAGAACAGTGCCTATCAGAGCACCATGGTTACCTGTGTGCTGTGGATTCCCCATCCCTGGAAGTGTCCCAGGCCAGACTGGACGTTGGGACTTGGAGCAACCTGAGATAGTGGGAGGTGTCCCTGCCCATGGCAGGGGTGCGACTGGATGGGCTTTGAGGTCTCTTCCACCCCAAACCAGTCTGGGATTCCTGATTCTCTCCTCAGGAAAGGCACACAGCACAGTCCCATTGCCTTTGAGCAGGTTAAGAGGAGGTGCTAACCCCAAAGAACTAATGGGGCATTGTAAACTGCTTTTTTCTTCTTTTTTTTTCATCCTTTTTGCCTTTTGCCATGCCTAGCCTGCAGGATAACAGTAGGCTGGGTACCCACCTGACTTAGAAACAGTACCCAAACACCAGACAGTTCTCCCAGCTCAAGCTTTGTCCTTGGGGCAAAGAAAGAAATACTTTTCCTTAGGGCAGTGGGACTTCCTCAGGCCAGCTGTTTAACACACACCAGTCTTACAGCCTTAAGCTGATTAAAAGCCCACTGAATTACAGCAGCACATCAGCTCACAGCACCATTCTCTGCACTCTGAACCCTCAAGGACACAGAAGAGCAGCACCATGAGACATTCCAGGTCTCTTAGAGGATGTCTGATCTGAGCATCCAGTGCTGCTGCAGCATTTTGACAAATGCTGAGTATTAATCCATTGTTGATTTATTTTAATGCAATAAAAACAATGTAATAACCAAGCTGGGTCTTTAGTGACACTTCTCATAAAAGAGATCAGTTTCAATATAGCAAAAGGTCTCTTGGGAATTATGCTTTTGGCCTTAGAATGATCAAATGGATCAAAGTAATGAAGTTAAAACAGCTTAGGAAGTTATTGCCTGTCACCTGAGCTGAACTGCTGTGCTCAGTCTGCAGCTGCAGGGAATAGCTGAGCTCTCCTCTCAGGTACCTCACATGGGCTCTGCTCCCCAGGGTCTGACACTGCTCTGCCTCCCAGGGAGCCAGGTTAGCTCACTAATTTCACAGAAAATCAAATATATCTCGCATTTGGCACCCAAATGGGTTTGACCAGGGCATGTGATGGGAGAAACAGAGATCAAATACCAGAAATCTCAGACTGGTTTGGGCTGGGAGAGACCTTAAAGCTCATCCCATCCCACCCCTGCCATGGCAGGGACACCTCCCACTGTCCCAGTTTGCTCCAGCCCCAATGTCCAACCTGGCCTTGGGCACTGCCAGGGATCCAGGGGCAGCCACAGCTGCTCTGGGCACCCTGTGCCAGCCCTGCCCACCCTGCCAGGGAACAACTCCTGCCCAATATCTAACTAAATGTATCCTCCTTCAGTTTAAAGCCATTGTCATTTGTCCTGGGGCACAACAGGAAGGGGTAAGTTGCCATTTTTCTTGACAGAGATCTTTTGTCATCTGGTGAGGCCCCATTCCCAGGCTGGACAAAGTAAACCAAGGTTCTCCAACATTTTTATGTTCAATTAAGCTGGTCTAGAGTGAAGCTGCTGCTCCAAGTCAGCTGCCTCCTTTCTCCCCCTAGAACTGTGATTCTCACTCCCCACTTCAGCCCAAGCATGGGAACAGGCACACAGAGTCCCTCCAGCCTGAAGTGGCCCAGGAGGTTCATCAAGCCCCACTCCCTTGCAGGACTACAATTAAATCCTACGACTAATCACATCCTCCAGATGTTTCTGGAGCTCTGGCAGCCTTGGTGCCATGACCAGTTCCCCAGGGAGCTTGTGCCAGTCACCCACCACCCTCTCAGTAAGGAATCTTTCCAAGAATATTTAAGGAGATAAGTATATTCAAGAATATTGAAGAAAATAAAAGCAGAGCCATTGGGTCAGACATGACCTGAAGGTGGTGCCCAGGGGAGAACACAACAGGCCAGGCATGAGATATTTTCCAAAACAGCTGCCCAGCCCCAGACCATTTTCAATTCAAGGACTTTGCACTCTGGTAGGGCCAACTTTAATGTACATTTGGCAGACACAGAAGGAGTTGGATCCCGTTTGTTTAGTGGCACACCGTTAGCACAGCCTTACTGGGGCATCTTCAAGCCACCTCTGTGGATTAATTGGTACTCTGGACCAATTAGCTGAGCACAGCCTGATTATTGCCTGTATTGTTTAAGCATGATCCCATTAGTGATAATCAGGAAGGCATTCCCATCCAGGGTCATCTGTCCAGGTGAGAGGAGTCTGACCCTGCTGCACAGCTCAGCTCAGGCTGGAGCACAAACAGGAGCAAGATTCATGGTGGCACAAACCCGAATGAACACCACCAGAGGTAACACAGAGGTTACCACACAGCTTTCCTTCCCAAAGCACTTTCCAAAGGGAATAACAAAGTTACACTTAATGCAATAGTCGTCCACGTGGCTCAAAATAGCTCCTGACCTGGTACACAGGATTTGTCCAAGTCTCTGTCTTAGGTCACGTAGGAAAGTCCACTCAATCAGCAGAATTTGAGATTGGCGCTTTTTTGACAGTTAAAACTGCTGAATTAGTTTAAAAAAAGAATGCCAGGAAGATATTTTGAGAGTGAAAGTGCTGCACTCGGAGGCTTTCGTCAGAGCTGAGCTAAACTTAGAGGGACTGAGGCAGGTGTGTGAGTGACACCTCCAAGGGACAGCTCCATCCTCTGGGGACCTGGCTCCTAGCCTGTCTTTAGAGGAAGGAAAAATGGAATCATTCCAGGCACCAGCTCTAAGTTAGAGGCCCAATCCACTTAAAAATTTAGATATTATAATGACTTATTTGCTTTCAGAAAGGATACTGCCAAGTGTTTCACATTCATTCTTCTTCTACAGCCAAAAGGAAAAAAAAATTAGAAAATAGAGACAGTCTCCCAAGGAAATTTAAATTGTTGAGTGCAAACCATCCATCCCAGTTTGGGATGTGTCCCTGTGTCCCTGCCTTCATCCACACCAGTTTGGGATGTGTCCCTGCCATCATCCACTCCAGTTTGGGATGTGTCCCTGTGTCCTTTCCTTCATCCACACCAGTTTGGGATATGTCCTTTCCTTCATCCACTCCAGTTTGGGATGTGTCCTTTCCTTCATCCACTCCAGTTTGGGATGTGTCCCTGTGTCCTTCCCTTCATCCACTCCAGTTTGGGATGTGTCCTTTCCTTCATCCACTCTAGTTTGGGATGTGTCCCCGTGTCCCTGCCTGCAGCTGTGTGAGCACAGGGTCTCTTGCTGTTTGTTTTGGCTCTGTCCTGAGCACTCCCCTGTCGCTCTGAGTCACCCAGAGCCGGCTCCCTGCAGCAGCTCGGGTGGGTCTGCTCAGCACTAATGAGGGAGAGGTGTGAAGTGACTCACGGGGAGAGGAACGCACTGAACGCTTCTCAGGCTCAAGACCTCACAGTTAATCCTGGAACCCCAAAACATTCCGAGCAGAGCCAGGGAGTGCCCAGAGGGAAGGGTTTGCAGTTCAGAACTCTGCTGTGCACCACGTCCTGGCACACCTCATCCCTGGTTCTATGAGAGGAAGAGTTATCTTCTGCATCAACAGCCTCTTATTTACAGGACTTGCACGGCACCCAGCAAAACAGGGCTTCAAGAGTGCTGGAAACAACACAGGTGTTCCACAATGACTGTTCTACATCGGAATAATCTGTATTTTTGTATTAATATTTCTCTCTTTGGCCATGATGATACTGAAGTGTCATTTTCACAGAAGTCAATTGAGATTCAAGCCCCTCTGTACTAACAGTGGGTTCTGAGAAGTACAAACACTGCTGGGTAAGCTCTGTGCCTGCAGTTAAACCATAAATGTCACATTTTTGTGAAAAACAAGCAGGCTAAGGGAGTGCCCACCCTCACTGCGGGCTTAAAACTCACAGTGTTCATCTCCTGACATCAGTGCAGAGTCATCAAACAGAATCACAGCATGTGGAAGGGACCTTAAGGATCACCTCATCCCACCCCTGCCATGGCAGGGACACCTCCCACTGTCCCAGGCTGCTCCAGCCCCAATGTCCAACGTGGCCTTGGGCACTGCCAGGGATCCAGGGGCAGCCACAGCTGCTCTGGGCACCCTGTGCCAGGGCCTGCCCATCCTCCCAGGGAAGGATATTTTCTTAATATCTAATTTAAAGCATTTAAATCTAAATCTGTTATATTAATTCCCTGAGGTACAGAAGGACAATACTGCCCCATTTTTGCTTTCCCTCTCCAGCTCCTGCTCCTGTCACTGTATTTATACCTGTGCTACATGGAACAAAATTTTTGTTCCTGTGTAAAATGTGACTGACATGCAGCAGTAAACTGCTAAAGTATTGCATGCTTAACATCTTTTGTGTTTTGCACAGCACAGTGAAACAAGGCTCTGGACCTAGAGGATATAAGGCCAGGATGGCTGCCTCATCCCTGAAAGTGTCCAAGGCCAGGTTGGTCAGGGCTTGGAGCACCCTGGGATAGTGGAAGGTGTCCCTGCCATGGCAGGGGTGGGACAGGATGGGCTTTACCCTCCCTTCCTGGGATTCAATGTACCAACCTCTAAAATTGTAATTAAAAACAAATACAGACTCACACCAGGGAGGAAGGAGGAGAGCCTGCTGTGTCAAGAAGACACACGGAGCTGGATGGTCCCAGCCCAGGCTTTGCTGGTGGATAGGGCAGCTTGGGGCCACACCCCTGGATTTGGGCAGCCCCATTCCTGCCTCTGCTCCATCCCAGCCCTTCCCCAGGCAGTCCCACACCACCACCTCCCTTGGCTCTCAGGTTATGGACAAAAACACCTCAAGCTCTAAAAAAAAAGAAACCAAAATGAGCAGCAGTGGCTCCCAAGGGCTCCAACAGCTCTGAGCCACCTGCCTGTCCAGGATCTGAGTCTGTCATGGTCACTGTCACAGCAGCTCAATGTGCCACATGTGAATGCAGCCTCCCCACTGCCACACCTGCCCAGGGACACCCAGCAGCCAGGGTTAACAACAGAGCACATGGAAAGGAGCTAAAAACAAAACTCACACACAATTGGTACAGCAGGGATGGAGTTTTATTAATCCTGGAACAGTCACCCAGGGCTCACACAGGCCTGGCCCTGTACTTGGTGTGCTTCTCCCAGCACAGCATTATATCCACCACAGTTACCTTTACCTGGGCTCACAAGCTCCTGTGAACTCTCCCTACAACAGTAACACTGCCCTTGATAATAGAAAACTCCCATTTTCCATGGAAAAGAACTGTGCTGTCCACCACTACTCACAATTTCAAGAACCACCCCAACACAGCACCTAATTAATCTGCCTTCTTGCACTCTGAGTTTACTTAATGACCTGGTCAGGTTATCAACAGGGATAAAGTCTCATGGAATTACAGAGTTTAGGCCAGGCATGGGGTCAGTGGGGCAGTGATGGAGGAGCTCACAGGACCTGTGCCCTCACACAGCAACAAGGGAAGAGGCCAGAAACCAGTGTGGCAGAAAACAGCTGTTATTTCCTGTTGGAAATGATGTAACTTTCCTAACTAATTGTTTTCATTAATTGCAAGCAGTGCCCACTTTCAGGTAGCCCTAATTAAGTTTCTTCACAGGCTCTTACAACTACTTTGATCACTAAGTAACCAAAAACTCAAGTTTGCTAAAAGTAACCCTGACAAGCTTCAATAAACAAAGCCAGGAGTTGGAGATTGGACATCTGGGAGTTTAAATTTATGACCTTCAAGGGTGCTGGAGTAAGCAGAAAATGTAGAAGAGATTGAGGCCTGGAAAGTTGGGAGATTCCCTGACTGAGAAAAAGATTATAAAACTAATGAAGTACATGGACCAGAATAGCATGAAGAGTGAGAAATTAACAACCAAGAGCAGAAAAAATGCTAAATAACAAAGAGAATTATGTAATTAGCCATTAGAGCCAATGAACATTAATTTGCTAAAAATGCACAAATAAGTGAAGTAGTTCTATATCTGCATGGGTGCAGAGGCTGGAACTTTGTCACTTTGTCAGCAACACACGCTCTTGGCCAAGGACACAGCCTTAGTGCTTAGTGCCAGCAGTGTCAGACAGTGTTAGAGGGAGTCTTGGGGATCACAAGGGTACCGGAGGATCCCAGAACATCCCCACAGCTGTGCCCCAGGGCTCCACCAGCTCCCCATGGCCAGGCTGCCCCTGTGCCCTGCTCTGCTCATAGCCCTCAGCCCCCAGGAATCCCCAGTGACCGTGGAGTAACCCCCTACACCTGAACCTGTCCCTTTATCTACACTGGAACCTGCACCTGTCCCTGTCCCTTCACCTACACCTGAACCTGTCCTGTCCCTTCACCTATACCTGAACCTGTCCCATCACCCAAACCTGAACCTGTCCCTCTCCGGTCACCTGGCCCTACACCTACACTTGTCCCTACACTCGCATCTCCATCTCTAGCCATGCCCACCCGTGTGCCGTTCCCGTTCCTGCCTCTCCTCCCCGTACCTCTCCCCCGCTCCCTCACGCCGCCGCCATTTCCCGCCGCCGGGGCCGGCCCGCGGTGCGCGCCGGGAGCGGGCGGGGCGGGGCGGGGCGGCGGCGGAGCGCGGGCTGGGCTCGGCCGGGCTGGGTACGGCGGGGCCGGGATTCCTGCGAGACCCCGTGTGCTCAGGGGCTCCCCCTGTCCTGAGGGGCTCTCCCTGTCCAGACGCGATCCCCTTGTCCCGCTGGGATCCCCCCAGCCCCGCGCCCCTGACGCCGCGTGTGCCTTGCAGGAGGCCCAGGATGGCGGAGAGACCGGAGGACCTGAACCTGCCCAACGCCGTCATCACCCGCATCATCAAGGAGGCGGTGGGTGCCGGGCCCCGCGGCCCAGCGGAGCGGGGAGTCTGGAGACCCTGGAGACCCTGGCCCCGGGACATCCCGGCCTCTCGAGAGCCCGGCCCCGGCGCCAGGAGATCGCGGCCCCGGCCCGTGCTGTGTCCCGGCCCGTGCTGTGGTGTCCCGGCCCGTGCTGTGTCCCGGCCCGTGCTGTGTCCCGGCCCGTGCTGTGTCCCGGCCCGGGCTCTGCCCTGCGCTGTCCCCCCTGGGTACCGGGGCTGTGGCACTCCAGCAGTGCCCCAGGGGATGCTCCAGCCGTGCATCTCGGCCGGCTCGCAGTGGTACTGTCAGAACCAGGCTCCCCAGAACCTCAGCACGCGAGTCCACGTCTATATACAGATCCAGAATAATTCACAATAGTTAATTTAGTATGTTTGGTGTGGAGCTGTGAGGTGTTGCTGAGTGGGTCTGGGCTTGGCAGGCATGTCAGGAGCTGGGTGGTCACAGGATGACTTACCCGGGAGACAGTGGCCAGCCCAAACACCGGAGTCACTGAGCTTCTGCTCAGCTCTGTGCTTTTGAGGGACACATTCCTACTGCCCTTGGCTTGCACCTGGGAGCAGAGCTCCTGTGACAGCACTCCAGAGCAGTTCCCACTTCTTCTGAGCCCTCTGAGAGCTTTAACAAACTTACAGGTGAATTATGTGAGTTTAAGTTATTTTTAGCAGCTGCTGATAAAGGATTTGTTTTTCAGCTTCCTGACGGAGTCAATATTTCCAAAGAAGCCCGGAGCGCAATCTCCCGAGCAGCGAGTGTGTTTGTGCTATATGCAACATCATGGTAAGGACTTGGTGCAGCACTCATTGGGGCCCCTGATTGATAATTCACCTCTGCTGACCTGGGGACTCTCCCACTGTTGTTTTCTGTAATGTCTCTTTATATAAATAAACCAGGCTGCAGCAGGTGGGTTTGGACTTTCCAGAGCAGCTCACGGGAAGGTAGCTGGGCTCTGGACACAGCCATGTCCCAAAAAGAGGGGTTCCAAACTGTCATTAACCTTAGAGCTTGGTTGCACAGCCTTCCTGGCAAAGGCAGGAGCACTTGACGCACTTTCAGGCTCTTCATCACAAAGCTGTGTTAGGGCAAGAGCTGCCACAGAGGACACAGTCACATTTTTGGGGTGGCTTGGCATATTTGCTGCAGGCAGTCGCTTTTCTAGTGTCAGGTGCTCCAGGGCTGTGTGGAACTGTCACAGCCAAGGTTCAGGCTTTCTCCTTCTGCTTGTAGAAAGGTCTGTGCAAGCAGAAACTAACACTGTGGGAAAGCACAGACAGCCAGTGTAAACAGAAGTGTCTCAAATCTCCTTTAGTAAATGATAAAAAAAAGCCCTAAATCTTTAGAGGACAGCTTTTTAAAGTTGCTTATGACCTCAGTAAACAAGATGGAATTGTTAACAGTTCCCAATTATCTCTCTTTTTCATTCTGCCTAGCGCAAATAACTTTGCCATGAAGGGGAAGAGGAAAACCCTGAATGCTGGGGATGTGCTCTCTGCCATGGAGGAGATGGAGTTCCAGAGATTCGTGGCCCCTCTGAAGGAATCCCTGGAAGGTACCGTGCTCTGTGGGTGTCCAGGGACTCTGAGAGGCACCACTCAAACGCTGGACAAGCAACACTTATTGCCTGTCTTGTTTCTCTTCTCTTTGCCCAGCATCCTACACTGCAGTTTGCCTGGGGAATAACTAATGTGCACCTTAACGGGACTGGGATAACATTATTGCACAACTGATGAGGATTGAGAAATCATCTCATCTGCTCTCACTCCCCTATTATGTTTATCTAAGGAGAGCCGTAGGTGCTGCCTGTAAATGTGACCTCCTGCATCCTTTTCAGCATTTTTCTGCTGAAATTTAACCTGATTTCCTATGGAGCTGCTCAGCACAGCTCAGCTCATAGGGTGAGTTGTGCTCTGAGTTCCCTGCTCCCCTCAAAAGCCGGGAGAGCAAGTGGACATTGGACCTCAGCCACCGACCTGTCCATGCCAGCGCCGAGCCCTCACTGTTCCCTCTCCTCCAGTTTACAGGCGTGAGCAGAAAGGAAAGAAAGAGGCCAGGAAAGATAAAGACAAGAAGGCAGACTCAGAGGAGCAAGATAAGAGCCGAGAGGAGGACAATGATGATGATGATGAAAGGATGGAGGAGGAAGAACCAAACGATGAGGAAGAGGTGGACAACTGAGCTCGCTGGTGGGCAGGGGCTGGGGTGTGCTCAGAGGGACGCTATAAATCAACCTGGCTGGTTCCATTCGAGCTTTGTACTGCCCCTCTGTGGCCTGTCCCTTTTGGCCTGTATTTTGTACATAAAGGAGTCGTGCTGAAGCTTTTCCTGTGGCAGGGTGGCTCCTCCTTGTGCCTGGGGGGATTGGCCCTCTCCAGGCCCTGGGCGGGCACTACCTGAGCTTTTGATGCTGGGCTGCCTCCGAAAGAGAGGCAAAAAGAACTGGTGGGTGCTCAATGCAGAAACTGGCCAGGAGAACATTAGACTCTTGACTATGAGGGGCTGAACCCAGTAGATCATTCATAGATCACTTGGGGTGTAGAATGTAGGTAGTGGTGTCCAGGGGCTCAGAAGCTGCACTATGAAGCTTTTGATCCAAGTGATTTGTTTTTTTCCTTTTGTTTCCTTGCATCCTGGCTGTGCCTTCTCTCCCTGCAGTACTGTGACAGTGACACTGTGTCCTTCAGCCTGAGCAGCAGCACAGGGTGGCAGTACAGGGACCATGAGCTCACTCACTGACTCACCCAAACTAACCCAAATCTGAAAAACGCACGGTGCTGACGGTGGAAACTACACTGAAAGTGTCTTTGAGAGCCCTGAGAGACAAAGAGATTATTTAAAACCTAAAGCACAATGAAGGGCTAAAATTTGGAGCAGGGCTGAAAACAGGTGACTTTGTGCAGTGCTGGGGGTGTGACAGGTCAGTGGTGGCACTTGGGTGTGGTGGTGTCACCTGTCCCCCTGTAGCAGCAGCTCCTGCAGTAAGCTGAGATGTGGTAGAACAGAGTGGTTAATCATGGTGGATGTTTTTTCCTTTTCCTAGTTGGAATGAGCTGATTGCATCCAAGGTCCCTCTGTAGCCTTTGCTGGTCATCCCAGGGACACAGATGCCTCTGGGAGGGCAGCAGGGGCAGGGTGCTCCCACCCAGGGGGCCCATGTGGCTTTAAAAAAGGGTCCTGCAAAAAAGAAGGGTTGAGAGGTTGTAGGTATCCCTTGTGCTAGTCTAGGTTTGTGCTTTTCCATTGAACTCTTAGTTCTGATGCCTTTCTCCCTCAGAAAGTTTTAGGTACATTTAAAACCCCCAAGTTTTGATGATGTGCAGTTTTAAAATAGCACTTGTGAGGAATCCTGGAATCCAAAAAATGGTGGCAGCTACCCACAAGAAGCACCCTGCCTTCCTGCTTTTCTGGCACACTGGATTTTCACACACACAAACCCAGCTTCTGAAAAGAACTGAACCAACACAGATGTTCTCCTGTCTAGTTTCTGCTGGCATTCAATCAGGCTGTGGAAAGCCTGAAATGATGATGTGTTCCCAACACCTCTGATAAGCACCCACCTTTCAGCTCTTTTCCTCTCTCTTTTTTTTTTTTTCTCTCTCTCTTCAGCACATATCTGGGGTGCATATTCCAGAAGGGAACCAGATCTAAATAAAAGCCAGATTTTGTTTTTTACAGAAATGGAGTCTCCTATTTCAGCCAGTTATAAAATCAGCAGGTTGTGGTTGCATAAGTGAAATGGGAGCATGCAGCCAAGGCAGCAGGAAATGCTCTGGGAAATGGTTTCTGGAGCAGCTGCCGTGGAGGAGGATGAGGGGAGGATGAAGGCTGCTGCAGCCTGGCCTCCATGTGAGAGGAGGGAGGGAACTGTAGAGACTGGAAAGAACAAGGGGATTTCCAGGTCACTGATGTCCGCTGAGGGCAGGAGCCTTCAGCTCACCCTTGATCCAGGGAGAAGCCCTAGGCTGGGGAGAAGATCCAGGATCTGGATCCAGGGTTTCTGCACTGGAGTGAGCCAGGGTGGGGGAGCTGCAGAATGTCCTGCACTGAACCTGATCCTGGCATCTCCCCTGCTCTGAGAGACCAAGGCAGGGGTCTGGGTTTCCCTGGGCCTGGCAGACCCGCAGCACCCCAAAGCCCAGCTCCAGGTGCCTCTGCAGCACCCCAAAACCCTGCTCCACACCAGCACAACCTCCCAGCCATGCTCCTTAAACCAAACACTCCGGCACTCCAAACCCTCACAGCACCCCAATGCCCTGCCCCAGCCACTCTGGAATCCTAAAACCTGGCTCCAGGTCCTCACACAGCACCCTAGAACTGGACCGCAAAACTCTGCTCCATGCCCCCCTCAGCACCCCAAACTCTGCCTCTGAGTCCCCCTGCAGCACCCCCAGACCTGGCTCCAGGTGCCCCTACAGCACCCGGAACTGGATTGCTCGGCCCCAGCACCCAGGGCCATGGCAGCACCCCCAGGCCGTGCCCCGTGCCCCCCCCAGGCCCATCCCCAAATCCCCGCTCCGCCGCCGCCCCCGTTCCCCCGCGCCGCCTTTCCCGCCAGCCCCTCCGCTGGGCGGGGCTATGCTGATTAGGGGGCGGGGTTATGCAAACCCAGCGGGCACTGTCGCACGGCCGGAGCGGACACGGCGATCGGTGAGTGCCGGGATCGGGACCGGGACCGGGGCTGGGAGCAGACACCGGAGCTGGGGCTGGGGCGTCCGCCCCTCCTACGGTGTCCGACCTCGGCCCCTTGCAGGGCTGCCGGGGAATGGCTCCAGGGACGGGGCCCGGCCGCGCTTGGCTGCAGGCAGGAAGGGCAGCCCCGGGTAACGTAGCAAGGACGACCCAGGTTTTGCTCATTTTTGCTCGGTTTTTGCTTCGTTTTTGCTCGGTAACCGTGGCAACGGGGAGGGACGCACCGAGCAGCGTGTGATGCTGCGCGCTGGCGTCGGTCCCGAGCTCCCGCCTGTCCTGGGGTGTAATTCCAGACCCCTGAGCATCCCCGTTGCCATCCTGGAGAGGGAAACCTGCCCTAACAGCTTGACCTTCGTTAGTGGCTCTTAATTAACCCATGGCTCCGACGTCTGCCTGGGGAGCTCCGCTTTCCTAGGACACCCCGGTCCGTCCCCAGCTGGGATTTTGGGAGTTCGCGTGTCCCTGAGATTTGCCTGAATAGTTGTGCTCACGTCTGAGGCCACGTGTGCCTGTGTGTTCTGAAACGCTTGGCACCTCTTGCTGCCAGGATGAGACGGGAGGGAACAAACCCTCCCAGCTCGTGCGGGGCTGTCGGGAGCGGGAGCAGCTCCGGCTCTGGCTCCAGCCTGTCCCCGAAAATTGTCCTGTCGGTGCCGGTGCCAAGGGCCGGCGTGTGCCGGGTTCTCCCTTGGGAAGACGCTTCCCGTCCCTCGAGAGCAGCGAGGGCCCCGGGCAGCGGTTCGGGTGGCAGGTTCGGGTGACAGGTTCGGGTGACAGATTCGGGTGACAGGATGGGGTGGCAGGTTGGGGTGGTAGGATCGAGTGGCAGGTTCGGGTGCTGCGGCTTTGGGCCGGCCCCAGTGCGAAGGAGCAAAGGTGAAGCCGCTCTGCTGCCGACCTGTCCTTGAACTCCTCTGGCGTGCGCGGGGCAAAGAGCTTTAGAAAGAAGTTTGGGCCTTGGATGTTGAGGAAAGGTTAATTTGCTGTGCCGTGAACCCTGCGGGATCTCGGGGGAGCAGCCCCAGCCCGGGGCGCGGCGGGTGGCGCAATGTCCCCATTGCCACACTCCTGCAGCCCTCCCTCCCCGATGTCCCGGCTGTGCCACCTCGGTGCCCTCGTGCCCTGCATGGGCAGCAGCTTGTCCTGGCCGTGGGGCTGGGAAGGAGGGCCCGGCCCGGCAGCCTGGGACCCGCCCGTCCCGCTCTTATCTTGGCTCTCCAATCCCACCCGGTGCCGTCTCCTTCTCGCTCCAGAGCGCAGTTTTGGAGCTGTGGCCTCTATCTGTCCCATCCAGTCAGGTGCCTCCGGTCCCACCCGGCCCCCTCCCCTCCCTCTGGTGGGATTAACTGTTGAAAGCATTTTTTGGATTCTCGAGGTGGGTTTTGTTCACTGAGCCCTTTGTTTGCCATTGCCTGGAGCCCTGCCTGGAGCCAGGCGCCTGCTGGAGCTGCCAGCTCCGGTTCACCGGGGGCTGTCCCCTTCCCTGAGTAAGGACTGGGGTGGCAGCGTTCCAAGGGCTAAAAATGACTTGCCAAGGGATGCCATGGCACTGCCAGTGTGCCCGTCAGCTGCTCTGCATCCCCCACCAGCACCACCTGATGTTTTTATTCAGGGCTTTTATATGTGTGAGCCTCTGACCAAGAGGGGCCTTTCCTCATGCCCAGGCAGCAGCGATTCCTTGGGGTGTGAGGGGCTCGATTCCAGGCCTGGACTGAACACAATTCCCCTTTGTTCCAAGTGTCCTGTGCGCTGGGATGCTGTGACAGAGTTTGGCTCCATATTAGAACATCTTAAGGGTCTTTAGTGTGTAAAATAGGTGAAACACCTCATATTAAAGGTTTTCCAGAAGAACTGAGCCATCTCCTGCCCAGATCTTTTACTGGCTGGTGTTATGGGTGCTAGTGTAAAACGCTTTCCCCTGGATCCTGTGCTGGGAGCTGGGAGCTGTGCCTCCACAGAGACTCTGATTCCACTCCTGGTGTTTGGATGCAGGCTGGGGGTCAGCAAGGTTTAATGCCTGGGGAATCCCTCCTGGGATGGGACCAAGGCTGCTCCCCTGAGATGGGTCCCATCCTCCTGCTGCTCCATCTCCCTAGGGAAGCCCTGTCCTGCCCAGGATACTCACAGGAATCCACCTGCTCTTTCAGAATCCCATCTCAGCTCTGCTCCTGCCCACCTCCCTCAGCTTCCAAAAATCCTGCTCTTCAGCAGGAACTTTACTTTGTCTCCCAGGGCACCTGAGCTGCTGTGAACAGGGTGTTTAGGGGATGTGGCCCTGTGTGAGCAGCCAGAAGTCCTTGGAGCTGCTCTGCACAAACAGTCCCTTGTTTGGGCTGTGCAGCTGTTCCTCTGCACTGCAGCTTGTCCCAGGAGAGCTCCCTTCCCACGGCCCCTTCCATCACATCCAACGTGGTAGTGGGAATTGAGCCCTCATGGAAACGTAATTCTTATTGGTCTGATCACAGAATTACTACTAGATCTGCTAGAGAATAAAACATTGCTACGAAAGAAGCTTCAACCATGAGATAGCTAATGATTGATTTATGTGTGAATTTTGTTATCTCTGAAATCAGTTTTGCCCAACTCCACAGTTTTCCTTCAGCAGTAAGTGGCCACTGGATTTGTGTAACTGAGAGTTGTGTGATAGCTTTAGAGCCCTGGATGGTCCTGTGCCTCTTTCTCCAGTGTCCCTACTCTTCTGTAACTGCACCTTCACACTGCAGCCATAAATATGTGGTGCTACATGGAATCATGGAATGGTTTGAGTTGGAAGGGACCTTAAAGATCACACAGAGCAGCTCTGTATCCTCTCCATATAAAAACTGTCACACCATTTCTCAGCACTTAGGAAAAGTAAAATGAATGAACAATGACCCTCTTGGGGCTCAGGAAAAGGAGCCTGCAGAGGGTGAGCATTATTCTGCTGGGGGAGGTTGTCACTGGCTGGAAATGGGGGTTTCCTGCATAGAACTGGGAGGTTTGTGGGGAAGAGTCACTGATGCCCCTGTTAATGGGATGGGCAGTGCTGCAACTGCAACTGCACCCCAGGGTGCCCAGGGTGGGTGGGCTGGAGCTCATGGATGACCCTGGCATGGGACAGGGGCAGTCCTGCAGCCTGGATCCCAGCCCCTCCTCACTGCCAAGAGCAGCAGCTCACCAGGGCCCCACTGGTTTGTTTTGGTGTTTCAGAATCTCCTTCCCTGCCAGCAGAGCCCACCATGCAGGCAGACTCCGTTCTCCACAGCGGCTACTTCCACCCTGTGCTGCGCTCCTGGCAGTGCACAGCCACCACCTTCGATGCCTCCAACCTCATCTACCCCATCTTTGTCACGTGAGTGAGCCCCAGCTCTCGGGGCAGGGATGGCCATGGGCTGGGCCCATCACTGCAGCCCCCTGAGCTCTTGAATGGGTTCAAAATTCCTGTGGACAAGTCTGGGAGAGAGGCTTCCCTCTCACACTGAGTGCTCATGTCCTGTCCCATCCACCTCCCACAGTGACAGCCCTGATGCCGTGGAGCCAATTCCCAGCCTTCCTGGACAAGCCAGGTAAGAATCGACCCCCCCAGTCACTGCTGTGCTCTGTATCTGGGGAGGGTTCATTTATGTCCTGAGCATGAGGCAGGGAGCAGCTTCCAACCCTCTGGTTCCTGCTTTGGAGATCCTTCAGCACCAGGCAAGGTGGGAATGTTCATCAGCTAAGGGAGTGGAGGGAATCATGGAGCAAATGCTGGAGAAGTGTCAGTTCTGGGAGGGACAGCACCAGGCTCTGGCTCTCCCCCAGAGTACTCCCAGGCTGGGCTGGGCACACAGGGAGGCTGGAAGTGAACAGGGTGTCCAGCAGCAGCCAGAATACCCCTGCAAGGATGTGGGATTGGGCCCTGCATTGGATCCTACTGGACTGGCAGCTCCCCTTGCATCTGCTGCCACATCAGCAGGGCTTTGGGCAGGAGTGTTGTGATGGGAAAGTGGGCTGGATCTGCACCAGGGACACCAAGATAAGGGATCCAAGGGCAGGGTCTGCCCATCCCTCCAGAGCACTGTCCATGCTGGGCAGATAGTGTTCCTGGAGCCCCAGATAAGGGCTCAGATTGTTCCTCCCAGTGTTCAGGCAACACCTCCCCTGTAGCTCCAGCCACTGCCTGGTGATGCTGGATTGCTCACAGGGCAGTATGCCAGTGCCAGGGCAGGTCTGGGTGCCTGGCAGTTGCTTCCCTTTGCCCTGCCCAGGTATGGAGTGAACAAGCTGGAGGGGATGCTGCGGCCCCTTGTCGAAGACGGCCTCAAGTGTGTGCTCATCTTTGGGGTGCCCAGCAAGGTCCACAAGGTCAGTGCATGTGTGTGGAGGTGCTGGGACAGCCACAGGGCTGTCACAGCAATGTGGGGCTGGGTGGGGGGTGGTCTCCTGATCAAACAGGAGCAGTTCAGGGTCTCACTCAGCACAGCAGATAGGGATGGGATATTGCAGTGACACCCGGAAAGTCCCCAGAGCTCTACAGGTGGCCCCAAAACCTGCCCTAGCTGCCCAACTCCCTTTTCCCTCAGTGGGGTCCCACAGCTCAGGAAATGCTTCCTGGGCAGCACTGCTGCCACAGAGGAGCTGGGAAGTGTCAGCTGTGCATGCTGAGGTGTTTCTGCCTTCACAGGATGAGAGAGGCTCTGCTGCTGATGCCGAGGGCACTCCTGCCATCCAGGCCATCAGGAAGATCTGCTCCACCTTCCCAGAGCTGCTGATTGCCTGTGATGTCTGCCTGTGCCCTTACACCTCGCATGGGCACTGTGGTGAGCACAGGCTGTGGTGCTGGGCTGCACTCTGCACCTTTTCCTGCCTCTGGGAGTCTCTAGGATTTGCCATTTTCTGCTCAGGGTCTGGCCAACTCCTGCTTCAAGACTTGGTTTCCCTGTACTGGTGTAGTTGAACCTGAGCAACCTCTCCTGGGTTTTTACCACAGGGTAGGAGGCATGGGTGGTTCAGACCCTCCCTCAGGCCCCCTGAGCCTGAGCACCTCTCCATGTCCCCCGTCTGTGCCTTCCCTTCCCTGGAGCACCCACATGCTGTGTCCAGTCCCCAGAGGGCTCCTGGTCCTTATCCACCTCCCTTAACAGATCAAGTTCCCCACTGCTGCTCTGAGCATCTCCACAGCTTGTCCCCAAAGCCACACTCCCCTGGGACTGAGCACCAGCTGTCCCTCCCCTGTGTAACCCCAGGTTTGTCTCCCAGGCATCCTGCGTGAAGATGGCACCATCCAGAATGAGCTCAGCTGCCAGCGGCTGGCGGAGGTGGCGCTGGCTTATGCCAAAGCAGGTGGGGAGCCCTGGGCAGTGCCAGCCCACTCTGGCTTTGGGCAGACCCAGAAGCACACTGGGCCTGGCTCTAACTGAGAGTGCTCCCCTGCCCTCCCTGTGCTGTTCCAAGCAGCACCAAGCCCCAGGTGCTTCCCAACATCCCTGTCCTGTCCTGTGTGTCCCTGCAGGCTGCCACATCGTGGCTCCCTCGGATATGATGGATGGGCGCATTGCAGCCATCAAGCAGGCACTGATCTCCAACGACCTGGGCAACAAGGTGAGCCAGGGAGCTGCCTGTGCCACGAGCCACATCCATGGCAGGCTGCAGTACAGCAGGACACGGCAAGTGGCAGAGGAGCAATCCCCTCTTGGTGCCACAGGCATTGCCCTGCCCCAACACACACAGCAGGGTAATGTCCTTGGCTGGGCCCAGGCATGGTGAGGCACCAGACCTGTGGCAGGGGAGGATAAAGCTGTGGGAGGGAATCTCTCCTGTCCCAGCACCGGGATGTGGCCCTGAGCTCCCAGCCCTCACAGCCCCTCTCTGCCCTGCAGGTCTCAGTGATGAGCTACAGTGCCAAGTTTGCTTCGTGCTTCTACGGCCCTTTCAGGTGGGTCTGTCCTCAGCCAGGTGTGCCCAGGCTGGCTGGGAGTGCATTCCCAGGGAGTTCCTTGGGAAAGGGGCTTGCCCAGAGCCTGGGGTGCATGTGGGACCACACTGGTCACTTTGCAGCACCCTACTCCTACTTCTGCATGCAGAAAGGAGACAAATGTACCCAGGAGAGACTGGCTGATGGGAAGGTCACTGAAAGATGATCTTCCATTCCAACTCTTCACCTGCTCAGTGCTGGTGGCAAGGGAGGCAGAGAGGGAGCTGCCTGCAGCTTCCAGGAGCATTCAGGAGTCACAGCAGTCAGTGTTGCCACACAGGGTGACTTCAGGGACAAGCCTCAGCTTAGTCAGCTGTTAGACCTTGTCCCAAGAACAGCCTGGCAGGATACCCCCGAGGAACCTACCTTGGAAAAGAGCCTGACACGATTTTACCCAGTCTCTGGGCATGGGGAGGGCAGTCGGTGTTGAAACAGCTCCCAGAGCCAGCCTGGGCCTGTAGGACCTCCCAGAGCAATCCCTGGGTGCTGAACTGCATCAGGAGTGCCCCTTTTTTGTGGCTCAGTGACTCAGATGCTTGTCCTGGCCTCTCCTCGTGTTTCTGAAGCTGTGGGTGAGGCAGAGGTTCCTCACCCCCTGCACTCTGCCCCTCTGCAGGGACGCGGCACTGTCCAAACCTGCCTTTGGGGACCGACGCTGTTACCAACTGCCCCCGGGCGCCCAGGGCCTGGCTGTGCGTGCTGTGGTGAGTGTGGGGTGGGACACCCTGAGTGGGGTGAGTGTAGGGTGTGGGGTGGGACACCCTCAGTGGGGTGAGTGTAGCATGTGGGGTTATAGCTGTGGGGTGGGACACCCTCACATGGGGCCAGGGTGATCACACCCTGCAGGGCTTGGGCTGAACAAGAGGTTAAGATGCAAATGGTCAAGGGTCTTCCCCTTCCATGAGCCAAAGAAACACAAGGCCCATCAATCAGGCTGGCAGAGCTGGTCCCAGTGTGTGCCCCAGGACTGAGCACTGGGAGCTGTGCAGTTGCTGTCCCCATGCCCTGCTGTGGCTTGGGGTGTCAGGGGCAGGGACACGAAGCCATCAGCTCTCCCCAGGCACCTCGTGTGCGAGGGGAGCATCAGCCACCTTGGCCATGAGGGGCTCACAGCCTCCTGGGGAACACAACCACCAGCTCCAAATCCTGGGACAAAACAAGCTGTTCTTGTCCCGTGGCAGGACCGGGACGTGCGGGAGGGCGCAGACATGCTGATGGTGAAGCCGGGGATGCCCTACCTGGACCTCGTGAGGGACGTCAAGGCTCGGGTGAGGACTCTGGAGGGAGGGCAGTGGGTTGGGCGGTGGGCTCAGTGTGCGGGCAGGGCACAGCGCGGTGCGGCTGGGCTGTCCCCGCCGCTCACCCACCCGCTCCCGCAGCACCCCACGCACCCGCTGGCCGTGTACCACGTCTCGGGGGAGTTCGCCATGCTGTGGCACGGCGCGCAGGCCGGCGCCTTCAGCCTGGAGGCGGCCGTGCAGGAGGCGATCACGGCCTTCAGGCGTGCAGGTGAGGCTGTGACCCCCGTGTCCCCCTCTCTATCCCCCGTGTCCCCCCGGGCTGGCTCCAGCGTCTCGTCTCTCCGCAGGGGCCGACATCATCATCACCTACTTCACCCCACAGCTGCTGCGCTGGCTGCGGGAGGCGGCGGGCCGGCACTGAGCGCGGCCATGGCGGCTGGGCGGGATCTCCGGGAGGGGCGGGATTTCCGGGATGGGCGGGAATGCCGGGATGGGCGGGTTTTTCTGGAGGGGAGGGAATGCCGGGATGGGCGGGTTTTTCTGGAGGGGCGGGATTTCCGGGAGGGGAGGGATTTCCGGACGGCGGCGCAGGTGGGCCCCGGCACTGTCACACCCCCAGCCCGCTCCTCCAGCCCGCATCCCCCCGCGTTCCCGGCGCTCGGCCCGGTGAGCGCCGGCACCGCCCCGCACCTCCGGGACCCGCGGGGACACCGCGAGCGTGCACCTGCCTTCCAGCGGTGCTCCCAGTCCGGACATCCCGGCCGTGCCCCCATCCCCAGCCGGATCCAACCCCGGTGCCCCAGCTCACCCGGTCTGCAGCACCCACGTGGGGAGTGTCACTGCCCCGGCCTGGCAGACTTTGCCCCTGGCACTCGGAGCAGGGTTTGCCCTCCCTGCCGTGTCCGTGCTGACCGCAGAGGGGCCCTGAGCCCCGCCGGAGGGACGCTCGTACTGAGGAGCGCATAGGGCCGGGGTGCCCGCAGCGCTCTGATGTGAGCGGCACCGCGGGGCTCGGCTGTGTCCCCGGGCGCTGCTGAGGCCATGCTCCGGCTGCGCCTGCTGACCTGGGACGTGAAGGACACGCTGCTGCGGCTGCGGCAGCCCGTGGGCCAGGGCTATGCGGCCGAGGCCCGGGCCCAGGGCCTGCAGGTGCAGCCCGAGGCTCTGGGGCGCTCCTTCCGGGAGGTGTACGGAGCCCAGAGCCGGCATTTCCCCAACTACGGCCACGGCCAGGGGCTCAGCTCCCGCCAGTGGTGGCTGGATGTTATCAAGCAGAGCTTCAGGCTGTCGGGCGTGCAGGACGAGGCAGCCCTGACGAAGCTGGCAGAAAAGCTCTACCGTGACTACTGCAGCCCCCACACCTGGGAGATGCTGCCGGGAGCCGCCGAGACTCTGAGCCGGTGCCGCCAGCTCGGCTTCCGCATGGGAGTCGTGTCCAACTTCGACAGCCGGCTGGAAGCCATCCTCTCGCAGTGCAACCTGCGGCACCACTTCGAGTTCGTGCTCACCTCCGAGGCCGCGGGCTTCGCCAAGCCGGACGGGCGGATCTTCGAGCAGGCGCTGCGGCTGGGCGGGGCCCGGCCCGAGCAGGCGGCTCACATCGGCGATGACTACAGCCGGGATTACCGGGCAGCCCGCGCCGTGGGCATGCACAGCTTCCTGCTGCGGCCGGCCGGCCAGGGCCCGGGCCCGGAGGTGCCCCCCGAGCACGTCCTGCCCACGCTCAGCCACCTCCTGGCTCGCATCAAGATGGAGTAGCTGCGGTTCGGAGGGGACCAGCGCTGCTGCCGACTGCTGAACTGGCCTGGCAGATTTCTTGCACCAAGTCTGAGCTGCCTATGGAGCAGGAGGAGTGTTGATGCAATAAAACATTTCTGATACCCAGCAGTGGAGCAGGTGTGTTGTATGGCTCTAAAAACACCACAGAAGAGGGTCGGTTGTGGTGTCCTCCCCTAACAGGGCTAGGGACTGGGTCACTCTAGAGGCTCATGCTGGCAGGAGATGGAGGCAGATACTGAGGTTTATCCCTTCTCAGTCACCCCAGGGACAGGTTCAAGCATTCCCCAGTGTAAATGCTGGCCCTGTCCCAGGGAAGGTTTGCCCACACAGAGCACCCAGGACACCCCTGCCCAGGCCCTGCACCCTCAGTGTACCCCAGCTTTGCCACCTCACCCCACTTCCCAACAGCAGTGAGCAGGCAGGAGGTGCCTGCAGGTATCCTGCTGTGGGCAAAAAAGTCTGGAGCTGGGCAATTTCACTTAACGAATTTCCAATTAACAAACTTTACTGTTTTGAGTAATGAGAAATAAAGATAATAATTCAAAGATTATTTTAAACCCCTTTCTCTGGCTCAACTTCAGGCCTACATCTCTCCTTCCTGCCTGCTGCCATCAGCTCCCTGTTTGCACCACGTTACATTCAAACCCCACTCCTTTGGGACACTGTTTTGCTTTCTGCTGCTCTTTGCTTGTTCCTCTCCTGGACATGGTCACAGCCCCTCAGCAATGCCCTTGTCCCAGCATGGTTCTTCCATAGGGGACAGCCTCCTGCACTGTCCCTGCTCTGCAAAGGGGTAGCTCCTTCCAAAAGCACCCCCAGCTGTGTCCCAATCAGGGAATCAGAATCATTTAGGTTGGAAAAGACCCTTAGGATCGAGTCACACTGTTCCCCCAGCACTGCCTAGGCCACCGTTAAACCATGTCCTCAAGTGCCATATCCACACCACCTTTCAAACCCCTCCAGGGATGGTGACTCCATCACTGTCTTGGGCAGCCTGTTCCAGGGCCTGACCATCCTTTCAGTGAAGAAATTTTCTCTACTATCTAACCTAAAGCTCTCCTGGCTCACCTTGAAGCCATTTCCTCTTGTCCTTTCACTGTTGCTTGGGAGCAGAGCCTGTGCCCTTCTGGCTCCACCCTCCTGTCAAGGAGTTGTAGAGCACAGCCACGTCCCTTTCCATGGGCTTCCTTCCTGCCATTTCTCCAAGCATATCTCTCACTACTTCTCTTTTCTCCAGCCCACCAGCAGACTGGAAAGTTGCCTTTGGTGGGGCAGAAATCAGGAGCAGCTGGCTCAGCCAGGCATTCTCAAACCCTCACCCCAGCACAGGGTACAGGCTCCAAGACGAGAGGAAAGCTGCAGAAAACACGCCAGGAACAGGTGTAGTGTGAAGGGAGGTGTTGTCTGGAGGCCCCGGGACACAGCCACAGCCCTGCCCGGCTCCTTTTCCCCCAGGCACTGTGCAGAGCACACAGTCACACACGGCCACACCCCGCTCATGGGAGGAGCGAGATGCTCTGGTGTGCCACGGCAAAGACGGGGTAGACAGGCTCCAGGAAGGCCTCGCGGTGGGAGAAGAGGATGGCGCAGGAGTCGGGGTCGTAGAAGAGCAGCTCCCCCCCTGCAAAGTCCAGCAGGACCCCGATCTCTGCCGGGGCCTTGATCAGCTCCACGGGCTGGGGCTGCCCCGCATGCAGGAACCGGAATTCTTTGTCGTAGCGTGAGAACACCCAGGAAGCAGCATTGAAGCCCAGGCGGCCTTCATTGGCAGAGCCCTTCCTGGGCACGGAGCTGTAGCAAACCCCCAGCTTGTAGGCACAGCTCTGCTCCACACTGACCTTCCAGGCACACACCCCCGAGTGGAAAGGTGCAGTGGCCAAAGCGTTGGGCCAGTGGTCAAACCGCTCGGGGCAGTCCGAGTCCACCTTTGCTTTCTTGGGGCTGAAGGTCAGGGTTCTCTTGTCTTCTGACAGGCTGAGGTGGGGGCTTAGGGTTTTCTCATCGATGTGAATCTCCTGTGAGCCTGCAAGAGAAGCCACGTGGTGAGCACTGACTCAGTGGCCACCATCTGAACCACCTGAGGCAGTCATGGCCACGAGAAACACAAGAAACCAACCTCTCTTCACACATCACTCCTGGGGCTCCATCTGCTCCCCAGGGTGACAGTGCTGGGTGCCACAGCTTCTCCTCTGAGCCAGGGAAACAACAAGGAGGCGACTCACCAAAGCCCAGACTCAGCAGACACCTCTCCACCTTGCACTAAAGGCCCTGCTCATCTTCCTTTGACCTTAGCCTGACTTCCCACAAAACTGAATTCAGCGGGTTTGGTTCACCCCACTTTTGGGAGAGATCCAAAGCCAGTTCCTGTCCTTTCCCATCCCCACGGTGGGTGAGCAGGACCTGGCTGCTCCTCCCCCAGCAAGGAGAGCCAAGAGCCTCCAAAGACTGGGAGGGCTGTGTGCAGAAAACCTGCAAAGCCAGAAAAACAGGACTGGAGAGGGCTGGGCAGGGAAATCTCGTTCCTGCTACAATGCCCCAGGGTGTTGATCAACCCACCCTGAGGGAGCAATGGGGGGAGGTGGCACCAGGCTTAGAGCTGAGCATGGCTGTGACTGGATCTGGCTTTGCTGTGAAAGGAGAGGGTGCACAAACCCAGCCAGTAGCAGCCCAGGCTGGCCAGAGGACACGGCACCCACTGTGGGTCTGCACCACTTCAAAATCACAGAATCACAGGACTGTCAAGGTTAGAAAATACCTCTAAGATCATGGTGCCCTGCCCTGGCTGCATGCTTCCCCCTGAGACCCCTCTGTAAGTCTGCAGGCTGTGGAACTGCACAAGTGTGTCCTTCAGTCCCCAGACTGGTGAGGCAGGGATGAGGCTGACTCACCTGCTCCTGAGGAGACCCAGTTCCTGCCAGCAGGTGCCCCTCCTTTTCCTGCCTTCCCCCACCCTCACTTCATTTTAGGCCTTAAACCAGCATGGAGCCAGGGCTGGAGGGGTGACTCAGTGGCTGGCCCATCCCTGCCAGCAGCTCTACCCTGTCACACCCGTGCCAGCCATTGCCCAACAGCCTCTGCTCAGCATCCAGCACACAGCACCAGGAGCCCTTACAGAACCAAAGGATGACCTCAGCAGGGTCATCCCAGAGCCAAACCCACTCAGGACCCAGGTCAGCATCCCTCTAACAGCAAACAACACCCAGCAGCAGCAATGCTCCAGGGTTTCCTCAGGCTGCACCTGCCCAGGTGCTCCCTGGCAGATGAAGTGAGGCTGAATTATCCCTTTGCAATCAGTGCCATGCACCTGTGCATGGTAGGTGGGAGTTATTGCAAGCAAGAGTGAGCCCAAAGAGGAGCTGAAGCCAGCATTTCCTTCAGCAGCAGCTGCCAGCCTCATTCATCTGATGATTTATTTCCCCACACAGCAGCCAAACCTGAGCTCTCCACAGGGTTCTGGGGCTGCCCACGCTGCTGGTGTGCAGAGCAGCTTTCCAGGAAGCCAAATGCTGCTCTGAATTCATAGAAAACAGAGCAGCACCAGACTTTATCTTCCTCTGGCAGAAGGAGGGCACTAAACCTCCTGTTGTGCAACACACAGCTAACCTAGGGCTGCATCCTGGTGGTCCGTGCAGGGAAACACCACCCCAGGGACACCCACATTGCTTTGCTGTGGAACTGCAGTTCCAGAGGAGCATCTGAGGGAGGGGAAGTGCTGGCAAAGTAACAGCAGAGTAATTTGGATCAGGAAATTTTGTCCCTCACACAAGTATTTTGTCATGATTAAATCTGGATTTTCACATATAATTCTGACTAATTATTCCACTGGGAATTCATCTCACCCCAGGTCTATTTTCTCTGTGTCCTGTATCCATCAGGGTGGCCTTGGGACATGAGGAATATCAGCACAATAAATTCCCATGGCTAACAGCTCTGGGAAGCACATTTGTGTGAGCTGCAGCACATCTGACTGCTTTTAAAAATCCAAGTTCCCATGAACCAGGATCCCTCCCAAAATGGTGCCACATTTACATCATCTCATGGTGTAAGGAAGAACTGCCAACCCCAAACAGAAGTGATACAGAAGCCTGGATGCCAAGTGAAGGCATCAAATGAATCATGTTTATTTTTGAGAGTGAAATGGAGGCTCTTTTGCAGCTGCTTTCCAAGTGTTTTAGAGCTTATGGAGTGAGCCATCAAGGCTTGGAATATTCTGTTTTCAAGCAAATAAACAAGACAGTTCATTGGCTTTTGAGTGAAGAGACCAGAGAGTGACACTTCACATTACTGTGTCTTAAGGCAAGCTCAGACCACTGCTGTTAATATTAAATCTCTAACGCTTGGTCCAAGGTGGCCTGTGGACTGATGAGATCCACAAGGATACACCAGGCATCCTCAGCATACAGTAATGACATGTGACATGTAATCACACACTCAAAAAAACCAAAAGAGAATGAAATTCCTGTGTAATAAGTACATCAGCACACCCACCACAAGAATTGAATGCCTCAAAGTCATTACATTTCCCAAGGATACTGTTGGGAGGGGAATCCTTACAAAAACCCTGTCACAACAAAGAAAGTTAGAGAAAGGCTTCCTGCTTGACTCCATGGCTCTGAACATTGAGAACCTGACCGATTTTTTCAGGAAGAATTTCCTCACTGAATGGGCTGTTAAATACTGGAAGGGAGTGCCCAGGGAGGGGGTGGAATGACCATCCCTGGAGGTGTCCAAGGCATGACTGGACTTGGCAGTCAGTGCTCTGGGCTGGGTGACAAGGTGGTGATCACAGGTTGAATTAGATGATCTTAGAGGGCTTTTCCAACCTGAACAATTCTGAGATTCTATGACACTGTCAATGCACCACAGCAGGGGTTGGCATAGAACCACAGAGTGATTTGGGTCAGAAGGGACCCTAAAGAGCACCTAGTCCCAACTCCCTGCAGGGACACTTTCCTCAACTGCCAGCACTCAGAGATTCCAAAGAGGGAAATTATCACAAAGGGAGAGCAACACCAGAGTTTGCAGTAGATGATGATAGTGCTTGACTCTTGATGATAGGCATGGACTCTCCAGCTAATACTTAAAACCACGAGTGCAATATAAGCCTGAAGTGCAGTCCTTGGAGATGGGCCTGGAAACAGGGGAAAACTGGAAACAGCTCATCAGAATCACAGCAAGATGAGCAGAAATCAGAAGTTTGTACAGAAGCTTTGGAAAAACCACCCTAGGAATGGTTCACAAGGCAAATTACAAAGGATATTGCCATCTCTGAGAAACAAAAAATGCATTTGAAATATTCTAACAACAGACTGAAGGCCAGAATAAAAGCAAACATTTCACAACCAGCCATTCAAGCACATCATAGCCAGAAGAAAAGCTTCTTTCCCTGTTAACACAGCCAGCACCAACCAGGTAAACCAGTCCCAGAGCCTGTCTATTGGCCAGGAAAATGCCTCCAGTGCAGCCTCAGCTGTACAGCAGGAGCTGAGCCAGAGCACAAACACCTCCAGAATCACCAGCTCATGCACAGCACAACCTCAGCTTGTGATCAGAACACTGCTCCAGCTACTCACTGCTCCCTGCACTGGGCAGCCTCTGACACCCCACAGATGAAACCACCTCTCAAAGTCCCCAGCAGCCCAATGCTAAACACTGAACAGAGATTTCTGTGACAGTCCCACAGCAGCATCAGCTTCACTGCTGTCACTCAGAGACCCAGGAAACAGCAAAAGAAACCACACAACATTAAAGCCACAGAGCTGATAAAACACACAGTCTTGTCAAACTCCAGTTCTTTCCTGAGCCACAACCAGCAATGGGGGAGCCCCCACTGCACCCCCTATACCTCCCACAGCTGCTGCTGCCTCCCTGAATGGGCTCCAAGAAACAACCAGGGGCTGGGAGAGCAGAGGGGCAGGACACAGTGTGAGGAAGTTTGGACACATGAGGGTGTTTCTCTGGGCACAACATGAGTGAGGGTGAAGAATCCCTGGAGCATGTGAGATCTGAGTGAGACACTCACCTGTGAGGCAGCAGAGCACAGCACAGGCCCACAGTCGATGCAGCAGTGGACTCTGAACACAGGTCTGATTAAAGTTTAACTTCAGGGACTCCTGTGGCTCCAAGATTCCCTCTGCCACCTCCGTCCTAGCAAAGGAAAACGGGAGTTGTTTGAAAATGTAATCATTTGTTGTGCTGGAAGGTGTTTAAAAGATCCTGGGGAGGTATGGCAGAGGTTAAAGAGCAGCTCTGGCTGTAGAGAGATCACAGCAGGAGTATCTGGGCCAGCTCTCACCCTGAGTGATACTTTCAGTTGGCTCTGCTCACAGTTCCTTGTGAAAGGGCTGCAGTGTTGTAAAACACATCCCAGCAGCCTGAGTCAACACTCCTCACTCAGCAGACACAGGGTAAATAAATGTGTCTGAGAGCAGCCATCAGGGTACCAGGGCAGCACAATGAACAGGCAGAGAATCAGATTTCCCTCTATTGCCAGAGCCCCACGGTCTGGGCACAGAGCAAGCCAGGACACCAGGTTTCACCCAGCACAGAGCCAGGGCTCTGCTGGCTCCTGGTTGTGAGGACAGGCTGTGGCACTGGCTGCTGGGCACATGCTGTGGCACATTCCATACTCTCTACTGGCACAAATACCCCCACAGGCCCTCTGGGCAGCACAGTGCAGCCAGGCCAGCACCCTCACAGCAGCCACAGAAATAAATGACTTTAAAAAATTAAATAGATTCAATAAAAACACAGCCACCAAGGTGCTTCCTCAGGAAAGGGAGCCCAGTGTCACTGACAGAGCTGTTGGGGACAGTGAGACCAGCACCTGGCTTTCCCTGCCCATGCAGAGCTGGGGAAATGATGTGCCAGCCACCCCAGCATAGAGCACAGACCACCCCACCTCCTGCCAGCAGCCTGGCACAGGCCTGCTCCATCCCCCAGCAAGCCCTGTTGTTTTCTAAGGAGCTGCAGAAGTTCTCCCATAAGCAAGGACTGCTGATCTGGGAAAGCACATGGAGCATCTCCAGGTGCAGCACAGCACATGGAGCAGAGACAGGAGACCACGTTGTGCTCTGTCCTTGTCCTCAACAAAAGCAGCACAGGGGACAAAGGAGGTGTCCTGGGGTGCCTGAGTCACTGAGGCATGCAGCACAGGAGCTGTGGGGATGCAGGTGTGGAGCAGGAGCAGGGAAAGCTTGGAGCAGGATCAGGGAAAGGACCAGGAGCAGCTGGGTACTGACCTCTCGAAGATCTCTTGTTCTGCACGCTGGGGACAAGGAGAGGAAGAGTCATCACACAGCTTAAATCCCCACAGAAGATACCCCACAGCAAACCAGGACCAGGGGAGCAGTGTTCCCCTTCCTGACCCAGCCCAACCCCAGCCCTGGGGAGCAGCAGGAGCATCCAACATCCATTTTCTTCAGCTGCAGCACTTCCAGACTCAGAAAATGACTGGGAATGGCTGAAGGCCATACATTGCACACATGGTTGGGGCACTGTCTGCTGTCCCCTCTCTGTCCCCACCCCACTAGGGCAGGCTGCAGGAACAGCCTGTGCTCCCAGCAAACAACCCCAGGGCTTTCAGCAAAGGAGGAGACTGCAGAGGGACTGAGCCAAGAGTCAGGTGACCTCATGGTCAGTCCCACTTGTTTCTGTACCTGCTGGGTATGAGGCACTCTCAAGGTACAGCAAAGTGATAAGAAAATACCTGATCCCTGCTCAAATCCAGTGCACTTTGCATGCCTTCAGCTTTCCTGTGGCATGGAATGTGTTGATGATTCCAGACAGGCACAAGTACCAACACCAACAACCCAAGGTGGAGAACACCTGAACCCTTAATTCCCTTCCAAAAGGAGGACCTAAGGGTGTGGCTGTTCTCTGCCACAGGCAGCTGATGGATCCTGCTCTCCAACCTCTCCTCTTTATGATGCAGCTATAGCCCAGCACACTCAGGTGCTGGGGCCTGACAGGAACTGCCTTCACCACCAAAGGAAAATCTGCACTCTTTCCATGGGATTGGGTCTGTTTTCTAAGCCATACTGCTGTTCCCTTCCTCACAAATTTACACATGGGAAGCAGAGGCTGAGCATGGTGGTGGAAAGGCAGAGGTCCTGCTCACATCTAAAATGAGAGGAATCACTTGGGTGAACTCAGATGATTCAATAACCAGAGAAGGAACTGAGCGAGGGGAAGCACAGGCTGCTCTGCACGGGCTAACAGCACTAAGCCAGGCAACACAGGGGACTTTCCAGAAGAGCTGCAGGTGCTCCCAAGGGTCAGTTTTGATTAAAACTAGACACTAGAAAACTGGTGGCACAACTAACTGTTGTCACAACCCAGAGCTGTCCTGGCTGTGCAGCCTAAGGACAATTACAAGCCCAGAGCTTGGAGATCTGAAGCTGGGTGGTTCTGGACCTCATTGCAAGCAAGAGCAGGATTAGGCACCACCAGGAAACCACAGGGGTTTATGAGAACCAGGTCAAAGAGGTTCCCTGAGCCAGAACTGCAAATGTCCTGTCCACCTCTGCCTCCCTACTGCCAGCACAGCACTGAACACTGATTTAAGTGGCATACCAAAGTGCAGCTCTGGGCTGCCTGACTCACAGTACTCACCAGCAGCTCCTGGTCATCCAGGTTGGTGATCATGTCCACCAGGTATGTGCGGAGGGCACCCAGCTTGTGCAGAGCCTCTGTCCAGTGCACCTGCTGGGTGAGGATGCTCTGGTGCGCGCGCTCCTCCTCGGCGTGCACCCTCTCCAGCAGCCGCTGCTCCTCGTTCTCACAGGCCTTCCCCACGAGGAGCAGCCTCTGGATCACCAGCTCCCGCGCTGCGCTGGCCGCGCTCTGCCAGGCAGGGACATGGCAGGAGCATCAGCCCTGCTCCAGCCCCCACAGGAGCCCCAGCTGCTCCTGCCAGCTCTCCTGGGGCTCAGCCATTAGTGCTACTCTGTTAACTGAGCACAGGCCACCTGGCACCACACCACTCCCAAACCTGCTCACTGCCTCCTCAGCCAGCCCCAGTACCTAAGTGACAACCAGCAAAGGACCAAAGTCCTGTCCCTCAGCAAATCTCCATACATTCACTCTTGGTGAGAAATAGAACAGCCTGAGACAGCTAGGGGTGTTCAGCCTGAAGAAAAGATGCCAGGAACAGCTTAGACCCCTTCCAGTGCCTAAAGGGGCTCCAGGACAGCTAGAGAGGAACTTGGGACACGAGCCTGGAGAGACAGGACAGGAGGGAATGACTTCTCACTGCCAGAGAACAGGGTTAGGTGGGATATTGGAAAGGAATATTACTCACGAGGGTGGTGAGGCCCTGGCACAGGGTGCCCAGAGAAGCTGTGGCTGCCCCTGGATCCCTGGCAGTGCCCAAGGCCAGGCTGGATGGAACTTGGAGCAACCTGAGATAGTGGGAGGTGTCCCTGCGATGGTAGAGGGTTGAAACTGGGTGGTCTTTAAGGCTCCTTCCAACCCAAACCAGTCTGGGATTCTATGGTCCTTTGTCCTCATCTTCAGTGACAGCAAGGAACAAATAAACTCAGGAATTCTAAGGCATTGACCCTAGTAGAATGTTTGATTGTGCTCACACTGTTGTCTGTGCACATTTTTTAGGCAAATGAAGCAGGAATTCCAGGCACACCCTGGCACTCCATTTCCACAGCCGCATGCCGATGTTTCCCTCCGCCCCCCGGGAGCTGAGCATCCCTGCCGGGAATGGCGAGCAGGGAGAAGGCAGGGCCAGCCCCAGGGACTCACCAGGACGCCCTGGTCCTTGGCAGGCAGCACCTCGTCCACGTGCCGGGCGATGGCCGCGCTCTGCAGCTGGATCCGCTCACAGCGCTCCACCAGCTTGTTCTGGACACGGAGCAGTGGGGTGATGGATGAGGGGCTGGACGGGCCCCGAGCCCCCGGCACCCACACCCAGACCTCCCCTGCACCTCCCCACAGAGAGCCCCTTCCCCACGGCCCCCTGAACAGCCCCACACGCGCCAGGAGCCCCTCGCAGAGCCCCCGTGCCCATCCTTGGGTGGGCCCACACCCGCCAGGGGCTCCTTTAGCGAGCCCAGCCCAACGTGGCATCCACCCGCACGGCCCCACACCCTGCCAGGGACCCCACACATCCCCAGGGACCCCCACGGCCCCACATACCCCCAGGGACCCCACACATCCCCAGGGACCCCACACATCCCCAGGGACTCCACACACTCCCAGGGACCCCACACACCCCCAGGGACCCCACACCCTGCCAGGGACCCCCGAGGTCCCAGAGCTCCCGACGCACGCCCACAGCCCGCCAGGAGCCCCTGTGGCTCCATATCCCCACCGGGACCCCCCTCACGCCTCACTGCCCCACAGCCCCGGAGCCCCCACACACCCCCCGGAGCCCTTACACCCCCAGACCCCCCCGGACCCGCACGGCCCCCCTGCCCGCAGCCCCGGGCTCCCCTCAGCCGCGGCCGGGCCGGGTCCCCGGGCTCACCCGCAGCCGCTCGGCCCGGGCCATGCTGTGCCCGCACCTGCCGTGGGGGCGGCGGCCCCGCCCGGCCGCGCTCGGCGCTCCCGGCTCGGCTCCGCCCCGGCCCGGCCCCGCCGGCGGCTGGCAGCGGGCGGCACGGGCGGGACGGCGCCGGGGCGGGTGAGTTCTTCACACTCTTCCTTCACAAACCTTTCTTCACCAACCTTCCCCGAGAGCTGCCCAGCCTCGCCCCTACCAGTGCCACATGGCGCTTGAGGGGCTCCACGGGAGCATCCCACAGGGACACCGCCATCCCAGGGACCCGCGATGCTCCATTTAACCCCACAGGGACGCCCCCATCCCAGGGACGCTCCCATTTAACCCCACAGGGACGCCCCCATCCCAGGGATGCTCCCGTTTAACCCCACAGGGACACCCCCATCCCAGAGATCTGCCAGCACCGCTGCGAGGTCACACTCAGCTGTAGGAACCCAGGGTGTTCTCCACTCTCCCCAAAGCCAAACACCCTCCTGGAAGGGATGCTTATTCCCCCGTGACGATGGGGCAGCTCTGCTGGGGTCCCTGTTCCTCTGCTGTGGTTGTTGACATTCCCTATCCCACGGTACAGCTTTCACTGCTGAGCCTGGACAGGTGGAGGCAGCAGTGTGGCTTATTTTACAAAAGCAGTTCAGTTTAAAAAGTGTTTATTTCTGTTAAGCAATGCATTTGGAGGGAAGGGAGGATGAGGGCATCCTTCAGCATGAAACTCAGGCTGCTGGAGCTGAAGCTTGGTGTGGAACAGTTTTTGTAGGGTCCCTGAGTTTTTAGAGTTTTGTGGTGGAGCAGCTGATGGATAAATGTGTGTTGGGATACAGACAGCAAAGCTTTGGATTAACATCCTGCCTGAGCACTGTTCTCATCCAGGATACAGAAAAATCTGTTCTTTCTTGCAGCGAGGAAGGGGCAGGAGAACAGTGAGACACAGGACAAAGCTCCCACCTTCCCTGCAGCCTCCCCCGGCCTCTGGCAGCTCCCTGTGATGTGCAGGTGGGGATGAACACTAACTGACTGTGGGCTGGAAACAGTAACCATCAGAACTAAAAACTCAGAATTCATGCCTTAGCTTTTCCTATAATCTTGTTTTGCAACCTCCAGAGTTCTCCCACTGCAGAGAAAAATCATGTTCCTGATGGAAATGATTGGGGCACTCAGTCTGATTGAAATAATAAATTGGCAAATTATCACGGCCCCTCAGCTGTGAGATTGATCGTTCCTCACATCTTGGAACATGCAAACTCATGGATAGAACAGCAGGAGATTAACTGGGTATTACTAATTGCTAATCACAAAGGCTGTCAGGGTAAAATTAGAAAAGGAATTTTGTAAAAAATCAACCCCTTTTGCTCAGTGCTTCCAGGATTTGGTTTTCACTTTTTTTTTTTTTTTTGGTGGGCAGAATCTTCAAGCAGTTTTTTTGCTGGAAAAAGAAGATTGGGGTTTTTCTCCCCTGGTTTTGATTAGCAAAATGCTACAGCCGTGGAAGATGGGCATGCCAGCAGACTAAATCCAATTAGTGTGCCTTGAGCTAAGCAGCAGCCAGTTATTGTCTGTGACAATTCACTGTCACTGAGGCTGGTTTCTGCTCAGTCTGTGACCTGTGAGGAATGGGGGGAGATGCTGCTGCTCACCTGGATGGATCTGCTGGATCTGCTGCAGGGTCTGGCTGTGCTGGCCCCTCTTGGGAGGGTCGGGGCAGCCTGGCCCCAGCCTGGCCAGCAAGTGTTTGCTGAATGCACTTGCATAATCCACATGGTCTTGCCTTGCCTGGAACTGGTGTTTGGGGATGGAAACACTTCCCAGAGTGTTGCTCAGCTCATGGAAAGATCAATTCAAGTATTGCCAGGCTGGCTCAGCTGAACTGGGGCTGCCTGTGCCTGCACTTGGTCCCACCAGTTGCTGTACGAGCTTCAGTCTGAAGGTGTTTGCCTTCACCAAGCCAAAAATTGGGACTCCAGGGTATATAGAAGTCCAGACCAGATCCAAGAGTAAGAGGAGGTGTAAAGAATGACAGACAGCAGCTCCATCTCTGCTGTGGCCTCACCAAGCTTGGGCATTTTTAATCTCAGTGTGAGGTCCCAGTGACCTCACCCTGCTGCTGGCTCTGCTCTAAGCTGAAGGTTCCACTCAGGACCTCCAGATGTCCCCTCCTCTGAGGTTTTCTTCTTGCTCTGAATGGAGTTAGGATGTAGAAAACACATTACCAGCACGTTATCCTGTGTGTGTGACAAACAGAAACCCCTCTGGATCCCTGGTGATGCTGTGTCCCCTCACCCACAGGTCGTGTCCCCACAGCAGGTGCCCGAGGTGCTGATGTGACACCCACCACTGCCTGCTCCTTGCCAGGGCCATGGGGAAACTGCAGAGTAAAATCAGCTTCCACACCGCCAAATACAGGTAAAGCAACACTGGGAGATCAGGTCTTGCTAATAAACCAGATGTGAGAGTGAAGAGAGAACACAAAAGACCAGACAATATAGCAAGCACAGGGGTTTAGTTTCATTAATGGATGTTTGAACAGGGTTTTCATTTCTAACCCTCACTTCTAAAGTCTGCTCAGTTTCTTTGGGGGACTGAAATCCCAAGTGTCACTCACAGGATTGGCCAAGCACATAACCCTGGCCAGGGATTGTGCTCTGTGATGGCTGAGGCAGAGCTCTGAAGGGCAGCAGCTCCAGGAGTGGCTCTTTAGCCCAAATACCCAAACTGCTTTGTCGTGTCTTCAGAGACTGTCACAGCTTTCATGGCCAAGACGAAATAATTCAGTCCTGGCAGCAGGGAGAGGGATCTGTGCCTGGAGAGCAGCACAGGGTGCCAGCAGGAGGGACTCGTGGCCAGGGAGGTGTCACAGCAAAGAGCAGCAGAGCCTGATCCGTGTGAGTGACTGTGGAGGCTGGTCAGGTCAAAATCTCTTTTCTTCTGAAACAAATATTCAGCAGCTCTAGAGCTGGGCTAGGTGTGCTCCATCCCACTCACAGCCTCTCTCTGGCTCTCTAAGACAGATGTTGTCAGGTCAGAAGATGCCAGAGGTGCCAGGGAATAGCACTTGACCTTGCCTGGCAGCCCCTGCAGCTCCTGGCTGTCCCTGTTCCTGCAGGGCCGATGGCTCCGTGGGACAGACGGGACCCGCTGGTGCCTCCCGGCAGCACAGCCCTGCTCACACCGATGCTGTCACCTCTGTGGCTGCTCTCAAACCTGACCTGTGTGTGTCAGGAGGAAAGGATAAGGTGAGGTTTGCCCTGGGGCAGAAAAAGATGTCAACATCAAAATAAGGTTGAAATGTGAGTTTTGAACATTTCTGTGAATGGTAGCTAGGTTGGTCCCTGGATTTAGAAAGGAAAAATGAGCTTAGAATGAGGACATGCACTGGAGCACATGGAATCAAATTTTGTAACCTCTCCAGAGCTCATATCACATCAAATGCTCCCACCCAGGCTTGGGGTCGTCACACTGACTCTTACATCACTTGTCTTTAAGGACAGCTGTACATGCTCTAGGAGCTGAAAACCAGAGGAACCTGTTCCCTGTCCTGCAGACTGTGCACAAATCTTGGTATGACGTAACCAAGGTTGGGAAAAATCCTCCCTGCTCTTGCTGACCCCTGTCCCTGTCCCTGCAGAGTGTGGCTGTGTCCAGCTGGAGGTCTGGGGCTGCCCTGCGCCGCTTCATTGGCCACGAGCGCGAGGTCACCAAGGTGAGAGTGCTGGGATCTCCCTCAGGAGCTGGGGAGCCTGGGATGATGGAGCACATCATTGTCATTCACACTGAAAGCTGGGATCAGGGTATTCCTGGTATCCAGCTGGGGACCATTTGGCCTGATGACCTTAAAGGTTTTTTCCAAACTTAAGGATTCGTGATTCTGTGATCAGAGCCATTAGGTTTTTCCCAAGGTCCCAACAGATACTTTTGGAAGCAGCATGGGGTGTTGCATCCAGACTAAACAGGGCTGCAGGAGGTCTGGATGTAAGCTTGTCTTCGCCTTCAAGAGACTGTAGCAAAAGCTCAGGATTAATCATGAGGTCAAGTTTTTGATGCAGAGATGCCATTCACTTTTGTTCAGGTCTCATTCTGCTAGGCTTGATGTTATTTCATGAATCAGCCATACCTGCCTGATATATTCTGGGAATATCCATGCCATGTGCCATAACTGGCACATTCTGGGAATAGCAGGCCTTTAATTTCCTTCCTGGGATTGGAATGACAAAGCCAAGAAGGCTTCTGGGAGAGCAGATGTGCAGAGCTGTGTGTGGAGTGACCAGTGCCCCTCTGCAGGGGACAGCCCCAGTGGGTCCCCTGGGCTGAGGGTACTGCAAAGACAAAGGGGTCTTTGTTCACCTCACTGCTCAAAACAGCTGTGCACTGGGCTCATTTGGTTTGTAAAGAAGGTTTTCCTGTAAAATGAATGAACGGTTTCTGAGAGCAAGACCTGAGAGCTCCCATCCTCCATCCCTGGCTCTGAAGGGATAAGGGACAGAGTTGCGAGGCCAGGCTCTCCCCAGTCATGTTCCTGTGTGTGTTGGGCTGTGGCAAGCCAGGAGCAAAGCTGTGCTGTCCCTGTGAACTGGGTGGGAGGATGAGCAGCTTCTCCTTCTGATCCTTGGCAGGTCACCTCAGCCCTTGACTCTAGCAGAGTCTTCAGCGCATCCCGGGACAAGACAGTGATGATGTGGGAGCTTCACGGGACTTCAGGGCCAAGCCAGCACTTCCCAGGACATGACCTGGTTGTTACAGGACTGGCTGTGAGCCCAGGTGAGGGACAGCAAACTCCCAGTCCCCAGGGACTGACTGACAGTTTCCTGCCGTGTTTCTGATGTGAACCTGTGGGTGCAGATGCCTCCCAGCTGTGCACAGGCTCCCGGGACAACACCGTGTGCAAGTGGGACACTGAGACCGGGGAGTGTGTGGGCAGAGCTGCAATCTCCAGGAATCTGGTAGGATCTGCTGGTTCCTCAAATCCCATCCCAACATCCCCCTGCCTGTATGGTTATTTTACACATGGAGCTGTGTAGAGAGAATTTACTGTGAGCTTGTGCCAAAGGGAGCCCTTGGGACACTGCACCTGGGCAGGCTCAGCTTGAGGCTGTTACCCTTCTCCAGGTAACAAAGGTACCAAGGGACTCTTGGCAATTTATCAATGCTCTCAGAGCTGTTTGGAAACACACAGAATCATGGAACCACTAAGGTTGGAAAAAAACACTAAGACAGAGTCCTGCCATTCCCCCAGTGCTGCCTCAGCCCCTACTAACTCATGTCCCCAAGTGCACATCTACCTGTCTTCCAAATCCCTACTGGGATGGTGACTCCACCACTGCCCTGGGCAGTGCCAATGCCTGACCACCCTTTTAGCAATGAAATTTTCCCCAATATCCAACCTAAACCTCCCTTTGCACAACTTGAGGCCATTTCTTCTCATTGCTTGTTCCCTGGGAGCAGAGCCTGACCCCCACCTGGCTGCACCCTCCTGTCAGGGAGATGTGGAGAGCCAGAAGATCCCCCTGAGCCTCCTTTTCTTCAGGCTGAAAAAGCCCTGTGTAGTGGAGCTGCATTCCCTCCTGTACCAGCCCAGAGCTGGTGTGGGTGCTACCCCTGGTGCCTGTCTGTCCCTGTTCCCATGGCTCTGTGTCCTGCTGCTGGCACCTGCCAGCCTCAATCACCCCCAGTGACCCCACTGGGGAGCAGAAAATGTCTTCATCCAACATTTCCAACCCGGCAGGAGGAGGGAGCGGATGGGAGCTCAGTGGCTCCATCCTCAGGCAGACACAGCCTGGGCTGCACATAGAGGTGGCTCCTGCTCATCCTTCCCTCTCTGCAGGTCACACACCTGTGCTGGGTTCCTGGGGAGCCTTATGTCATCCAGACCTCAGAGGATAAAACCACCAGGTAAATTCTCCTGTGGCCAGAGAGAAGGGAGGTACAGCCTGAGGCACGTGGGGCTGTTGTGTGGTTGGTTGCTAAAAGCCACCTGCCAACTCACCTGGGCCTTGGAGTGCAATGTCCTGCCAGGGATGGGCTGGAAGCAGCTCTGGGTGGTGACTGCAGGTGAAAAGGAGAATTTGTGAGACAGAAAGCTGGAGAGTGATCCAGCATGGATGAATGCAGGGATGCAGGGAGAGTTTGGGAGCAGTCGGGGCAGAGCACGTGGGCACAGCGGGTGCGTGGGAGGGCACAGAGGGAAACCATGGTGGTGATGATGCCTCAGGGCTCCCTTGGGCTCTGTTGTCCCCTGCAGGGTGTGGGACAGCCGGGAGCTGCAGGTGGCACACACGTTCCCAGCCAAGCAGCACATCCAGACGTGCTGTGACGTGAGCCAGGACGGGCGGTACTGCCTGAGCAGCAGCAGCGGCTCCGCGGGCCACGGCGCCGAGGCCACCGTGAGTGCCTGAGCTGGGCCTGGCTCCTGCTCCCTTTCCCTCCACACCCAGGGAGAGCAGCACTCAGTGCTCAAGGGTCTGAGTGCTCCCATGCCTTGGCCTGCTGTCACAGCAGTGCTTGGTGTCTTCCTGCCTGTCCCTTTGGGACGTGCTGCTCAGCAGTTATTCCTCCTGATTAAACCAATGGGATTTGCCCCATCCCTGGAAGTCTCCAAGGTGAGGTTGGATGGGGCTTGGAGCTCCCTGATCTAGGGACATCACTGAGGATGGCATCTGTGCCCACAGCAGGGAATTGAAACTCTTTAAGGTTCCTTCCACCTCAAACCAGTCTGGAATTTCATCTCAGTAAAACACACAAAAAACCCCGAATGGATGGCATTAAGGAACACAAGGTTCTTGCAGAAAGCCTGTAAGGGATCCCTTGCTCCAGGTCTTTCCAATCTAGGGATTCAATCCTGCAGGTTTTCAGCCCTATGTGTGAGGATCAAGAGGATGAAACGATCCCGTCCCAGGGTGGGCACGGCTGAGGATGGGAGCAGGCTGGGCACTTCTCACCTGCCTGCACAGCCTTAGCTGGCTCTAATGGATGTGGCCATGTGCTCAGTTACCGGTGCTGAAAACCCTTTGGGCTTTAATGTTCTCAGTACTGTGAGCATGAGCAAGATTAAGGGCAGTAGCTATGGTACTCTGAGGATTGGTGAGGAGTTCTTTTATCCCAGCTCACCTTCCTGTCTCGGTACAACAACTCCATGCTGGCAGAGCTGGGGCTCTATCACTGCCTGTTTCCTGCAGCTCTGGGACCTGAGGCAGACCCGAGGCCGAGTGTGTGAGTACAAAGGACATTTCCAGACCACCACCTCCTGTGTTTTCCTGCCCCGGGGCCCTGCCCTCGCCCCCAGCATTGCCACGTCCTCCAGCGACAGCACAGTGAAGGTCTGGGACCAAGACACTGCAGGTAGGGGAGGCTCCTGCTCACTGCGTGTTCCTTTCTCCTGGATAACAAACCCACTTCCCTCAGTTCTGTCTCCTGGTGCTGATGGGCAGGGTGAGTGCTGCAGTCTCTGGAGTTTACTCCAAGCCAGCTGCAGGGCAGGGTGGAGAAATGCCCCAGGGCAAACCCAGGGCTCAACAAACATGAAGGTGCTGCACATCAGAGATGACAGGGGTCTCCCCTCAGCTAAAAGGAAGAATTACCAGGCAGCTGTGAAAGATACATCGCGGTAAGCCATGAGAGGACAAATGATGAAAAAGAACATGGGAACTCCAGAGATTTCTGCAGGTATAAGTAGAAGGTAGTAAAGAACAGAATTTGTGCTGGAGGACAGAGGGCTGATCATCCAACACCCTAATTTTGATTGTCCTCTTGAAGGGGAATCACGGGCATTTTGGGGTTAAACCTGGTGGTGAGGATGAGTCCCTCCCTGAGCTGGACACAAAGGTGTTTGTTTGCCTGCCTAGCCCTGCCAGGCAGCAGGTTCTTAGTAACCCTTGTGCTGCAGGCAGAGTCCTCTTGGGAGCTGTTCAGGTTCACAGCATTAGACACTCCCCAGGGCTAAGCCCCTCTCATTTAAGATGGGCTGCAAATAGAAACCTGAGGCTCTCCTGCAGAGAAGGACCTTCTGTTCTCTTACCTGCTCCTTTTCCTAGTGCCTGTGTACTCAGGGTGGCTGTGGGGCTGGCACCAGCTTTGATCCTCTTGCCTTCCCAGCTGGGTGAGCCATAATCCAGCTGCTCTGGGAAGAGTGCAGATTACCAGGAGAGGCAGCTGCCTCTGGGTCCAGGCCAAGTGCAGCTCTGTTTGCAGCTCAGCCTGGGGCTGGGGTCTCTGCACAAACTGTCTTCAGGGGGTTTAATAACAGACACAAAGGCTCATGTGGCACTGGATATTGTAAATCTTATTTCTCTTTCCCTTTTGGAGATTCATCAAAACAGTGTGGTGAGTGTAGCACAGCCCTTAGGAAAACTGTAGGAAATTTGGGAGAAAAAGGCGTGCTGGAAATGGCTCTGGGCACACCCTGCAGCTCTGCCCAGGGGGGTCTGTAGGTCCATCCAGCCCTGCTTCCACTCCCAGGAAGGGGCAGAGCCCAACCTGGGTCCCTGACAGCCACTGCCTGACTGGGCAGTGCACAGGGGAGAGTCTCCCTTCTAGGGGAAGAGATGTGTGGATCCAGGACAGTGAGGGCAGCAGCTCACTCACCTCAGGCGAGCAGAGTGTGAAGGTGGGAGATTGGTGTGTCCCTGCCTCATCTCAGCAAACCCAGCATCCCTCCCTTGTCCCTTCCCTTGCAGCCTGCCTGGCCACGCTGTGCCTCGAGGGCTCTGGCCCGCTGGTCTCGCTGGCTGCCTGCGACAGCTCCACCCTGCTCTGTGCCAGCTCCAACTCCGGCATCCACGTGCTCCGGGTGAGGGGCAGCACAGAGCTGGCCCTGGAGGAGGTGGCAGCATTCTGAGCACTGGAAGCCCTGTCAGACACTGTCCCAGGAGGAGGTGGCAGCGTTCTGAGAACTGGAAGCCCTGTCAGACACTGTCCCAGTGACCCCCAAGAGCTGCCCTGATGGTGGGCAGCAGGGACTCTGTGCCAGTGGGACATGGCAGCAGGGCTGGGGTAGTTGCTGGTTGGTTTGTGGGTGAGAGGGAGGCACCAGAGGTGTCCAGGAGAAAAGCCAAACCCTGGGAGCCTTCAGGCCAAGCTCTTGCTCCTGACTGAGCCTCTCTGCAGCCAGAGGGAGGAAATGAGACACCAGGACCAAAGGACAGATACTTGAGCACCAGGCACACAGCTGGACCTGGGTTTGGACCAGCAGAGACTGTAATTAAATAACTCTTCTGTGTTAATTGATGGCCTCTCATTCCATCGTATTTTCCCTGGAAAGAACTGTGCTGACTGTGCCACAGAACAGAGAGCTGCTCTCCAGCTGACAGCAGGGGGGTCAGTCCATCCTCTCTTTAATCCTGAAGGTTTTCATGCAATCACAGAATATCCTGAGCTGGAAGGGTCTCATCAGGATCACCCAGCCCAGCCCCTGTCCCTGCCCAGCCCCCCCAACAATCCCAGCCTGTCCATCCCTGGCAGCGCTGTCCAAACGCTCCTGGAGCTCTGGCAGCCTCGGGGCCGTGCCCATTCCCTGGGGAGCCTGGGCAGTGCCAGCACCCTCTGGGGGAAGAACATTTCCCTGAGCTCCACCTGAGCCTGCCCTGGCCCAGCTCCAGCCATTCCCTGGCTCCTATCCCTGGCCCAGAGCAGAGATCAGAGCTGCAGACCCTGATAAATCTCCCTTCAGCCTCTCCTTCTCCAGGCTGAACCAATGACCACCCCTCCTCCGGTGATTTTTACACCAGCAGAACTCAAACTGTGCATTGTGAAATTCCTGTAATTTCTCCATTCCTTGTGAGACCCAGAGCCCAGGATACATGTTCAAAACCTGTTTAGATTTTCCAGAGTGCAACATTTGCAAAACCTCAATATAAACAAACAAATACAAAAGCTCTCTGCAGGGCAGAATAAGACAATCCTACACTGAGTGACCTCACACAGGAAACCCTGAACTGGAGATGCTGACATGGATTTGCAACACCCAGTCCATAGGACAACTCAAGGAGTAGGACACAAAGTGGTACCTGGAAAAGAAAATATTTCCTGGCCTTGGACATTTTCTGTAAGTGAATCCAGGGGGATGCAGATCTCCTTTGTGGAGGCAGGAGGAGGCCACCACATGCTTCTCCCTCTGAGCTCTCTAAATGGAAATCAAGTTTGAAGTCACACTCCTACCAAAAAGCAAAGTGAGAAGGGCAGTAACAGAAGCTGAACCACACACCAAACCTGAGGTGCCCTGTGGTTACTGCAAATGTTTGGAGGACACCTGGGAGCTGAACTGAGAAGGGAGAAGTATATGGATCAAAATTACAGCAGAAAGGGTACCTGCAGTATAAAAACAGTCCAAAAAGTGGGAAATGCCCCAAGACTTGATGCCAACCAAGGCTGGGCCAACACTGGTGCTTTGAACACACCCAAACTCCAGAGCAGCCATGACTGCAGCTGCTGTAACACATTGGATTCCTATTTTTTTCTTTAATATAAAAAAGCAACCCAAAGTCATTAATGTCCCTGTCCCTCTGAGCTACTCTGCTGTCCAGAGCTTGAAGGTTCTGTCGTAGGAGCAGGTGGCAATGAGCTGCCCATCCAGGGAGATGTCCAGGCCCATCACCTTCCCCTCGTGCCCTGCCAGGGTCTTCAGTGGGGACCAGCCTGGGTGGGTCCAGATCTTGGCCGTGTTGTCGTAGGCGCCCGTGAGCAGGAAATTCCCATGGTTGGCTGCACAGGAGGAGAAAAGGGGAGTGTAAGTGAGACTTGCAAACATGACATTTCTGCTCACAGGCCTTGCTGAGCTGCAGATGTGGATTTGAGCTGCTGGAGGGCAGGGATAGGAAGCAGGAGGGACTCACGTTCGAACCTGACGCCGGTGACCAGGTTCTGGTGGGCAGGGATGGTGTAGATGCATTTCCTCTGCCGCAGGTCCCACACCTTGCACGTGTTGTCCCCACTGCCTGTGGCCACGTGGTACCTGCCAAGGAGGGGAGGCAGAGCAGTGTTTAGGGAGTGAGGTTTGTACTCAAAGCTCCCACATCAGTGCCAGCTCCCTCCTTACCCGTTTGGGGAGAAGTTGATCCCGTAGATCTCCTTCAGGTGCCCTTCCAGGAACATGATACAGCGGCCTGTGCGCAGGTCCCACACCCGGCCAAAGGCATCCAGGCCTCTGCAATCACAGGATCACACACTGGGCTGGGCTGGATGGGACCTTACAGATCATCCTGGCCACGGGCAGGGACACCTCCCACTGTCCCAGGCTGCTCCCAGCCCCAATGTCCAGCCTGGCCCTGGGCACTGCCAGGGATCCAGGGGCACCCTGTGCCAGCCCTGCCCACCCTGCCAGGGAACAATTCCTGCCCAATATCCCATCCAGCCCTGCCCTCTGGCAGTGGGAAGCCACTCCCCCAGCAGGAATCTCTGGTGACAGCAAGCCCTGGGTAAGGTTTCCCAGCCCTGCAGAGCCAAGGGCAGCTCACCCCGTGCCGGCGAGGGAGCCGTCGGTGTGGAAGGCAATGTCATAGACGCCCTTGCTGTGCCCCTCCTGGTGCAGGATCTCCTCCTGGGCCTCCAGATCCCACAGGCGCCAGGAGTGGTCATAGCTGCAAGAACAAAGCACTCCTTAAATCATGGAGTCACTGGGATTGGAAAAGCCCTCCAGGACCATCAAGGCCAAGTGTTAACCCAGCACCACCACTGCACCCCCATGTCCCCAGGTGCCACATCTGGATGTTTTTTGAACCCTTCCAGGATGGTGACTCCAGCCCTGGGCAGCCTGTTCCAGTGCCTGACCACCCTTTCTGTGGAGACATTTTTTCCCCAATATCCAACCTAAACCCTGCCTGGTGTAACTTGAGGCCATTTCCCTTGGTGTCCATGTAACTCCAGGGAGAACAAGATATTTCACCAACTCTGGGAGCATTTTATTCCCACCTGAGACCAAGAGTGTCTCACTCAGGGGCAGGGATATCCCAATGACCTGCTGTCACTGACACTGCAGCTGCCCAGCTGTGGTCACCAATGGCCATGCCCTGCCCTGGCACCCCAGAGGCACCAGGTGGTCATTTCTGAAAGCCAGTGCCCAGGTGTCCATACCAGGTGGTGCCCAGGAACCTCCCAGATGGGTGCCACATCACACGGGCCACTCTCATGCTGTGTCCCTCGATGTCTGCCACCGGCTCATCACTGAAACACACAACAAACCATTGGCACTGGCCACAGGCTTCTGCCTCAAGCCAGGCCTTTGCCCACACATTGGGATGGCAGCAAAAGCTCTGCTGATCAAATCAAACCAGGCAGGAACATGAGAACTGTACCAATGACTCTGAATTCTGCCTTTGAGTCACAAAGCTCTGAGTGAAACCCTTTCTCCACACCTCCTGTTGGCTGTAAAGCTTTCCTGGGATGAAGATTAATGAAAATTAACAATCCTGTCATTAGCACTTTTGGAAGTACAGAAACACACCACGTGAACTTCAGGGAGTTCTGAGAACACAACACCCTGAACTGCAGCAACTGCTGCTGCTCTGAAGGATGCAGGGGGACAGGATGGAGGGAATATTTATTCTCCCAGAATGACAAGCAGCACGTCAGGAGTCTTCACACATGATCTGAACAGCAATGAAGTTTCTTTCCAACAGGTTAATTAAGAGATGTGGTCACTTGAGCCTAACAACCCCCCTGTCTCTTTGCACAGAGACACTTTGCTGTTACAAACTGTGATTTTCAGCTAAGGATAAACAACTGGGGCTCTGGGAGCTGCCTGCCCTTCCCAGGAGCATTGCAGGCTCCACTTCTCAATCAGCTGATGCAGAGGCTCAGTACCTGAACCAGTCTCCTCTTCCCAGGCCTGAGAGAGGTGCTGCCCATCTGCCAGAGCTACTCTCTGCAGTGACAGCCACTTGTTTGCAGCACAGGCAGAAGTTTTTGTGCCTGGTTGTGCATTTGGTGAATCCCTCTCCAAATCCCAGTGCTTTCCAAGCACCCAAAAATTAATTTCTTAATATCCAAGAGGAGCAATTTTCTCTTAAGTGAGATGTTAGAATGAAACAGTCCCCAAACCTTCCATCCATCAGCCCCAGCAGTTCAGCAATGCCCAGCAGCAATTCTGCCTCAATCCCTGTCAGACAATCTCCCTCACCTTGACTCCCTAATCAGGGTGTTCTCTCTTCTTGCTGAAGAGGCTGGCACATACTGAGGCCAGGGAGTGCACTGGGGTAACTACAAGAAAAGGTCATATTGGCAGGAGGATGGTAAATGTCTGCAGGAACATGGAATAAACCCCAGCACAGCAATGCTGCAGCTGTGCACATCTGGAACAGTTCTGACCTTTCCAGGTTCCAGAGTTTGACAGAGCCATCAGCGGCACAGGAGGCCAGGCTGACATCCTTCTTGTCCAGGGACACCGTGGCCTTGGGGTGGAACACGATCGCCCCCACGTTGGTGCTGTGTCCTGAAGGGCAAGGAAAACCAAAATTCAGAATCTGCTACAGGATCTTGGCCAGTTCTTCAGAAAAGCAGCATTTCCTTGGTACTGGTGAGGGAGGTGCCAGTAAACACTTTCACTGTGTCCTCACTGCTGGGTGACACCCCCAGCCAAACTGCACTTCCAGGAGCACCCAAGGCAGAGCATCCAACATCAAGGTTTGGAACCCTCAAAGTGCAGACAAAATTCAATGTATGAATCAAAGGATTTGTCCTCACATCTGTATTTAGTCCAAGTTGTAATCACTGCTCAAAGAACCTCACTGTTGTCAACTGACCCACCCAAAACTGCTTCTCTTTGTAACTCAAATAACTCAAATCAGGATTGGAAACCAAACCAAACTGTTCAGAAATAGAATCAGCAAACTTGGAGCTGAGGTGTGAGCTAAAGGCCAGGTCTCCCTTCTCATTATATGACACATTCCCATGCTCCCAAGGCAAGGGATGCTCTCAGTAAGACAGAAATCTGCCCAAACACAAAGTAATTCAGATGGGGGAGCTCAGCACAGAGAGGAACTGAAGAACCAAAACCCTCAGTGAGAGCCGCTCGCTACCTCGTAAGGTGTGAACCAGGTTGCAGTCAGGCACAGACCAGAGCTTGCACAGCCCACTCCTGTGGAAGACAAGGAATGGATGTCAGTGGAGATGGAACACCATGGAACAGATCCTTGTTCAACCTGCTCAGATCAATGAATCTCTGCTCAGCTCTAAAATGAAGTGATGAGAGCTCAGAGCAGCCTCTCACAATTTCTAAGCCTCTAAAAACATTGCTGTGCTCTGCCAGCCCCCAAAGCAGGTGCTGCCAAGGCAGTCTCACCAGCAGGCTGTGGCCAGGAGTTTGGAGTTGGGGCTGAAGTGGCAGTAGGACAGCGGGCGATCATCCCCGATCTGACTGCAGAAATTATTCAAGGACTGTAAAAAATACAAAGAAAACCATTAATAAATGACTGAGTGCAACCAGCCCAGAACTATCCCCAGGCAAAGCTTGAGGTGAGGGAGGCAAATGTGCACAGGAGGAGGCAGAGGCCCTTGAAAGTCACTTTCAAAGGGAGGAGCTGCCTCAGAGCTACTCCAGCTCCAGGCAGGAGGGCCAGGGCCAGCCTGACCCAAGTGGCCCAGCCTGGCCTGGGGACACAGCTCAGCCCCACAGGGCCACCCATGGTATGTGTGTCCCCCCAGCCCAGAGCTCTGCAGCTGCAGCTCTGACACAGAACTGGCTGGAGATTGGCATCTTTCCACAGCTCATCCAAAGAATCCAACCAGACAGACAGGGCAGAGGGGAGAAGCAAATCCTCTGGAGTAAACAGGATTAGGGGGGCAGCACATGCTGTGCCTGAGCCTCTCTGCTTGGTTAAGCTGGGAATCTGGCTTAGCATGCTCAGAAAGGGCAGCTCAGAGTCATCCCAGCCATGTTCAGCACCCAGAGCTGGATATTTCCCCTGGATTCCCTGGCTCCCCAGCCAGCCAAACCTGTGCCAAAGCCAGGAATACATTTCTTTAGCTCACAGGCAAGTGGCAAGGCAAGGCAGGGATGTCTCTGCATCCCTCTGCCATGCACAGGGACAGATTCCATCTCCCTGGAGCACTGTGAACGTGCTTTAGTGACACAGAGAAAAAGCAGAACTTCCCAAGATTGCAGAGACTGATGTGCATCTGGACAGCACCTCAGGCAGCTGAACTGCTGCTGAGCTCTTTGGAGGATCAGCCAAACGCTGTGAACACAGCAGTGGAGCAGCTGCCAGACCTACCCGCAGGGATTTGTGCAGCTCCTGCCTCTGGGATGTCCTGGTGGCCTCGGGAATCTCCTTGAGCAGCCGGGCCTCCTCCAGCCGCTTCGCTGCCCTGGGGACAGCACAGTGAAGTGAGACCCCTCAGCACTGCCCCTTCCCTGCTGCTGGAAATGCCTTTTCCCTGCTCTTCCCCCAAACTGGGCTAATGCTGGATCAGTCCCTGACAGCTCGAGCTCTGGGCTCACTAGACCTGCCTCCCCACTCCCTGGATTTCCCGTGCTACCCACAGTGGGATCTGCACTTGGATTTGACAAATGAAATGGGAGTGGATTTTATTGAAGTGATGGTCACATGAAAAGGCCATCAAAGACATTATTTCCAAACAAAATACTGATCTGTCCAGACTAGCAATTCTGAAATTACTACAACAAATATATTTCTATCTCTTCATACATTTGGTTTCTGAGCTTGTGAGTGGTGACTGCTATTTGCAAGGCTTCTATGGGAGATATTTTCACAGTACCAACAACAGTAGAACTAACAGACACTTCAGGAAGTATTGATGCACTGGGTGAAGCCAAGGCATAAGACAAATGAAGCATGTTATATTTTAAGCCCTTCAAAGTCACTTAGTACAAACTGAGGAGAGTTTTTAGGCATTCCTGCACAATTTCATGATATATCCTCTCCTATCACAGCAAAAGGATGGAGGGAGATAGACAAAAGAGGATTTAAATTTAGAAATCTCACAGTTATACTTTGGGGAAGGAGGGACATGAAAGAAAAAAAAACACTTTACTCTCTTGTGTATAATTTCTAACATGGATCCCTTTGGCCAAAATTCACTCCCTCCTCCTCTGTGCTGTTTTCTCTCACCTGGGGAGTGAGTAGTTGGCCAGCCACAGCCTGGCTGTTTTCAGACTGCGTGGGCCCTCGTGGTACCAGGTTTGCTGATACTGTAAAAACAGGAATAAAACTGATGGAAAAGTTCTGGTGCTGCTGCCTCTGCCTTCATTTCCCTCAGCTCCTCCCAGCACCTGCCCCCAAACCCTGCTATGCTCTGGCCTCTTTTTAAGGGCCTTCTGCACAATTGTAAGCCCCAGGAAAAGCGATTTTGAGAGATAAATCAAATTCTCTGCCCTACAGATCCAATCCTGACATGCTGCAACTTCATTCAACATGACAGCTGAACTCATCTGCATTTACTGACATGTAATTACTGACATGACCCTTTACTGGGTGTTTACATATCACCCAGTAAAGAGAAAACCCAGTGCTGCAGAAATTATTTCTTACAGTACAGTTCAAAAATAGTAAGGTAGAATGGACTCAGAAGAGAGACAGAAGCAGAAAGAGCAATCAAAGGCAGAAACAGATGCAGCAACAGCAACATATTTTTTTCTTCTCAAGTGTAACAAAAAGGGACTTGCTACAGTAGGTAAGAGCCCGCACATCTGCTCTCCTGGTCTGCACACTGAGTCCAGCACAGTGAGTAAAACTCACACTCTGTGCTCCTCACTGAGACCAAACATAGCCACAGGTTTGCTGAAATGGGCAACACAGAAAAAGGCTGAAGGGATGACATGAGAATCCACAGGCTGGCCAAAGCCAGGAGTCCTGGATGTATCCAACCTGGATATACCATCCCTCCCTCAGCACTGAAGGGACAGGAGACACCTTTACCTCTTCTTTGGACTTTTTGGACCTGTCATCATCTTTCCTGGTCTTTTTTAATGCATCTGTGCCAACCACTGAGAGGATGTTCCTTAACCTGGAAAAGAAGTCATGATGCTGGATTTAGTCAGTGAATTCCCAGCTCACCTGACAAATATCAGTGTGACATTCCCTCTGCCTTGGGGCTCTTAGAACAAAAATCCACACTGAGTTGGGTTGGAAGGGACTTTGAAGCTCATCCAGTGCCACTCCTGCCATGGGCAGGGACCCCTCCCACTGTCCCAGGCTGCTCCAGCCCCAGTGTCCAACCTGGCCTTGGGCACTGCCAGGGATCCAGGGGCAGCCACAGCTGCTCTGGGCACCCTGTGCCAGCCCTGCCCACCCTGCCAGGGAACAATTCCTGCCCAATATCCCATCCATCCCTACCCTCTGGCAGTGGGAGCCATTCCCTGTGTCCTGTCCTCCTGTCCCTTAGCCCTCTCCAGCTCTCTTGGAGCCCCTTTAGGCCCTGGCAGGGGCTCTGAGGTCTCTCTGGAGCCTCCTCTTCCCCAGACTGAACACCCCCAGCTCTCCCAGCTGCCCTGTGGCCCAGCACTGCTGCCAGGGCTCACTTCACCCCAACTCCCAGGAAAACCTGAGGGATTTGCAAAGTGGCCATTCCCTGCTGGCAGACACAGCACCTCTCCCTGCGCTCTGCAGGCCCCTCTCCGAAGAGTGTGATGGGCTCCCCCAGGGCCCTCAGGCAGGCCTTGACCTCGGAGTCATCCGTGGACACGTTGATCTGCCGGGCGCGCTTGCGGCGCTCGAACTCCGCCAGCACCTCGGCCTGGCGCTCGCTCATGTGGTCCTCGAGGTCAAACACCTCCCCTGGGACAGACACAGCCCTGAGCACACAGAGCCACTACAGAACAGCTGGGGCTGGGAGGGAGCCCTGCAGATCACCCAGAGCAGGTGACACAGATGTCTCCAGAGAGGGACCCTCTACACCCTCCCTGGGCAGCTGTCCCAGAGCCTCTGTGCCCCTGGATCCCTCCTGAGTGGGAAGATCCAAGCAAGGAGCCACCCATCCCTCTGGTTTGAGGCGATGCCCAGAGAGCAAGCAGAGACATTTGGAAGTATCACATCTGCGGGGAGGGATAACAAGGGGTGATTGCACAGCCTCACCACTGCTGATGTTGATGTTGCCAGCCTCCATGGCAGCCTTCATGCCTTCCTTGCCCAGCAGCCCCGACTCGCCCTTGGCCAGGCGCTCGCGCTCCTTCTCCTCCAGGCTCCCATAGAAGATGGGCGCCCGCTTGGCTGGGGGTGCCTCACCCTCCTCTGCAGGCTTGGCCTTGGGGGGCTGCAAGGAGAGGAAGAGTGTGGAGTGTGTCTGGGGATAGAGGACCATCCAACAGCCTGGCTGTGCCACAGAGCCGAGCTATGCCAGCAAAACCGGGCTGACTACCATACAAAGTCCCTCTCAGAATCCCAGACTGCTTTGGGTTGGAAGGGGCATTAAAGACCACCCAGTCCCACCCCTGCCATGGCAGGGACACCTTCCTCTATCCCAGGCTCTTCCAAGCCCCGTCTAACCTGGCCTGGAACATTTCCAGGGATGGAGCAGCCACTGGACATTGAGATTTCTGCCCAAAGGCCAAAGTGCAAAAGTAAAATTCCACATTAAATTGCTTAAATCAGGCAGAGTTGTGTTCCTATTATTTATTGTCTACAGAGGTAGTTTTTGAAAAAGTTTCAGAACACGAAGCTTTTGCTCCTCCTGCTGAGTGCCAGCGCAGACAGGAGCGATGCCATCCTCCAGTTCCCAGCGCCCTCCCTGGAATGCTGAGCGGTGAAAGGTGCCCGGCTCCCTCCCGGGAGAGCAATCAGGATTGTGTAAAAAATGCAGGAAAACACGTGAGCCTTCGGGCTCCTTTAAATGGTTCTGGTGTTACCAATGCATCGTAAACCCCACACAACAACAGCAGCCACGACCCTCGCGGCCTCTCCCGCTCCTGCGGGCGGCGCCGCAGCCGTGCGGAGAACGGGCCCGGACCGCCCCCATCGCCTGGACACTCACCTCGGGGGGCCGCGCCGCGCTGCGCGCCGCCGGAGCCCGCGCGGTGGCCATGGCGGGAGCGGGACCGGGAACAGGACCAGAAACCGATAATAAGCCTGGAAGAGGAGCGGGAACAGGAACCACAGAACGTGAACACGGCGAGACAACCGCGCTCGGGCTCCGGCGCCTCACAGCCACTTCCGGGTCGCGCAGGGCATGTCGGGAGGTGTGGCGAGGCGAGCGGCGCACACGAGGCACGGCGGGACATGCAGCGCTCCGTAAGAGTAGGGCACGCAAGGCATGCCGGGAGGTGTGGCGGGGTGAGCGGCACGCGCAGAGCACGCCGGGAGGTGTAGTGCCCCTTAAGGGCGGGACGCGCGGGGCATGCCGGGAGGTGTGGCGGAGCGGGCGGGGCTGGCTGAGGGCGGGAGCGCTCGGTCCTGTCGCGGGTGGCGGTGTCGCCGGTCGCGATGCTCCGACGGAAGCCGACGCGGCTGGAGCTGAAGCTGGACGATATCGAGGAGTTCGAGAGCGTCCGCAAGGAGCTGGAGGTGCGCGCAGGGCCGGACGCGGGGGGCTCGGCCCGCCCCCGGCCCTGACCGGCCCGTTCACCCGCAGAGCCGCAGGAAGCAGCGGGACGAGGCGGAGGCGGCGGCGGGTGGCGAGGAGGCGGCGGCGATCGGAGCGCTGGGCACGGAGCACAAGAGCCGCGAGCAGCTCATCAATGACCGCATCGGGTACAAGCCGCAGCCTAAGGCCGGCGGCCGCACCGCGCACTTCGGCACCTTCGAGTTCTAACGGGGGCTGCCCCGGGACCCCGCCCGCCCCCTCTGAGCTGTTACATTTTTTGGTTAACGTGTCCGTGAACGCCCGTTGGCCGAGTGTTTTGTTTTAAATAAACATGTTTTGGTTTTTTTTTTTTTTAAGAAAAGAAGAATAATCCCACGAGCTGCTATAAATGGCTGCAGTGAGCAGGTGGGGATGGGAACACTTGGATCACCTGTTCCCTGCTTCTGTGAGCAGGGGCACAGGACACTGCGGGAGGATCCTCTGGGAAAATCATTTGGTGATCTTAAACCAAGTGGATTGTGGCCACCTGAACCTCCAGTCCTACCTGCTGGTGGCCCCACTGAGGAGAAGGTCCTGGAAGTGTCTGATGAGTGTTTTGGGATAAAGGTGCCACAGTTCTGCGTGCCAGGCACTGCTCTGTCCTTTCCCGAGGCAACCAGGAAAGAATCCCCTGTCTGTTGAATCATCCAGTCCCAAATAGATCCCAGAGCTGCTTCCCAATCCTTGTCACAGCTGGGATGTGGTCTGGGCCCTGAGCAGGGAATGGTTGCAGACCTGGATGATGGGCTGGGCCCATGGATGTGGAGTGATATCCCATATTTTCTGACTCAGCAGCCTTTCCTTCACACTTGCCTGTTCCATCTCCAGCCAGCCCTGCTGCCCTGGTTTGTCCTTGGAATGGAGCTCGGGGCTGTTTGCTGCTTGGATCAAAGGCCATCAAATACAAATCCTTATGGATGGTGGCACATGAAAAGGCCAAGGGCACATTGATTTCTTCAGCAGGTCCCTGGATTTAGGGTGCCTAGGCAGGGTGAGGACAGATTTGATTTAGATGAGGAAAGTGAGATTTGGGGCAGAGCCCACTCAAGAGGAGTCTGGCACAGAGTGGGGTGAGCTGAAAGAAGCAACTTAAAAATCTCAGCAGCTTCTTCATGTTCCCTGCAGCCTGGGGAAGGAGCAGGGCAGGCTGCCACAGCCCTGGGCCTACACCAGGACACCTGCAGGGAATTCAGGAGCTGGAGGCTCTCCCTGCCTCTGGCCAGGGTTGTTTCCTGCCATCTTCAGCACAATGACCAAGTGTGGTTTTTCAGCAATCCTCCAAAGTAGACTTCTGTTAAATTCAGGCTTCCTGTGTTGCAGGTTTCATGTCAACTTCAAATTTCTCCAACTGGAAAGAGCCCCAGACTGGCCTAGGAAAGAGCTGCTTTTCCTGTCTAACCCCACATACAATGAACAGGGGCTGCTCTGCTGGCATTCCCAGCAGGCCCCAGCTCTAAGAGGACAACACCTCAGGAGATTGTTACAGCTCCCTAAAACTCCTCTCCCCAGCTCTCCCCTCTCCAGGGCAGGCAGATCTGGGAGGCACCAATTCCTCTTTCCATCCCTCCCCACACCTGTGAAGTGTGACTGAGCTGGAACAAAGAGCTCTCAGTGAATCCCCACGTTCCCATTCCAGCAGCTTCAGGGCATGCTCCTGGCAGCTGGGGATGCTGCTCCTCACTCCCATCCCACAGCACCTGAACAGGAACACTGGGCCCTGCTGTTCCCTCTGAGGGTTGCACTGAAGACTGTTCCCAAAACACACCCCTCACCACAGTAAAATGCAATCTATTTTATTGGTTAATTATGTACAGGAGATTCTTGATATTCACAGTAACATCAGAGAGGTTACCGCCACAAAGAGCAAGAGTAAAAACAAAACTGACAGTCCACTGTAAACTAGAAATCCTGCTGGATTGGGTGGGACTGGCTCCAGACAAACTCAAAAGGCACTCAAAGAAAAGCAACAAAACCCCACTGAGGGACATGGGCTGGATGCTCTGAGCTCCCTCCTTGATGATAATCCAGAGACACAGCGGACGCAGAGCAAACATCAGGGCACAGGGACAGGCACAGGATGTCACCCCCAAGCAGGACAGCACACCCAAACATGCTACATGTGTGTCAACACAGGAGTTTGAAGTACCCAGGCCTGGTCATCCTTCGAGTCCTCCCCTCCCCATGTTACCAGGACAACTTCAAATTCAGCAGAGGGGCTGGGACTGCCCCAGAGCTGCCGATCCTGTCCAGAGGGATTTGCTCAGGCTCTGCTCAGCACAGGCTCTGCTCAGCACAGGCTGTGCTCTGCATGCAGCAGCCCGGGCTGGGAACACACCGTGGTGGCATTTGGCAGCAAGGGGGAGGCTGGGACACAGGGAGGTTGGTGGCTGGATGGTGACACTGAGGAAAGCACAGCCTGGACATGCCCCTTCCCCAGCTGCACATCAGGGAGCTCAGGAGCAGAGGGGACACAGCCTCTCCTCAGCCATTCCCTTCTCACCTTCCCTGGCAGCCCAGGGTGCCCAAACCAGGCTGCAGGACCAGCTGGGGCACCTGAGAGACTCCTGCCTGGGGCAGTGTTCCCTCCCTGTGCACGCTGCAGAAAGCTGTGTGCCCTCTCTGGGGACAGCAGGGGCAGGAGATGAGCCTTGGAAGCTCATTCTGGGGGAAACAATTCCAGGAGCACAGCTGCTACAAGCAGAATGAGACAGAAAAGCTTAACAAGAACCAGACTGACACTGCATGAGCCACAGCCTGATCTCCAAGTCATCCCTCAGAGAATTCAAGCCTGGTCACTTGGATACACAGAAAAGTGGTTCAAAGTTGACAGCAAGATCAGGCCAAGCAGCTCCTGTTTCAAAGAGAGACACAGCAAGAGGTATTTGAGGTGACCAGTGTCACCACACAGCCACTCCTCACTCCAGCCTGTGATTGTGAGGGCAACAACTCCAGCCCCTTCCAGAAAAACCAATGGCAGCAGTGGCAATGTCACCCTGAGCTCCTTCAGGGGTCAAGCCCTGCAGTGCAAACCTCCACAACATCAACCACCCTCTCCAGCTTTTAACAGCTTCAGTTTTCTCTGACAAACACTCCGATTTCCTCTCAGTTCCAGCAGGAGTGGGAAGGGATTGTCCATTTTCTCTGTCCAACACTAACATTCCTCCCAGCTCTCTAGGTATGGGGAGGGTCAGGTTTCCCCTCCCATGATTGCCTGGAGGGCCCAGGAGACTTTTACCTGTGTGACAGGTGCATAGAGGACACCAGTTCTGTCACAGACACAACTCCCTGCAAAGATCAGACTGGGGAAGGAAGTACTTTTCCTGTCTCTCAGCAGGAGGTGGCTAGAACTTTTCCATGAAAATAACTTTGCCTCTTTCACCCAGATGTGAATTTGCTACAGAAAGCAGCTATTTAGGAACCTAATCCTGCTTTTAACTCAGCTCCTTTTATTCTCTAGTTGCACTGTCCAGAGAAAACAAGATGTCCAAATAAACAGCTGGCATCAGCCCAAGAGGGCTGACTTTGGGAGGTGCAATTCAAGCCCTGGCAGCAGCAGCAGCACTGGATTTCCTTTATGAGGGTGAGAGGGTGTGCCCTGTGCAGGGACAGCAGCACCAGCACCATGGAGCACCCAGGTACACAGGCCTCACCCTCTAAGGCTCAGGGGCTAAAATATTGCATTCCAAAGATTGGCCTTCCTCACACAGCTGCTGCCAGCAGCATCTTCAGGGGAAAAAACCTTCCTGTGTGTGCCCAGAGCCTTCATCCCAGTAGGATTCCCTGTTCTTATGGCATCTCCCAGACACCAGTCCCAGCCTGAAACTGGGGCCTGTTCTCAGTGTCTTTCCCAAATTCTCACTGTCTTCTCTTCCAGCCAGTTACAGGCACAAACTGGGCAACCTGGGTAGAGGGAAGACTCCAGCTTTACATCACACTCTGCACACCCTTTCTAATCTCCAGGTGCTAAACCAGAGCTGCTCCCCAAGCCTGACCTGGCAGCAGACAGGCAGGAGGGTGGTTCTGCCCCCTCACAGCCTGTCCTGCTTGGGCCCTGAGCAGAGCCCACAGCACTGAGTTCATTACTGCACCACAGCACCTGTCCCGCACTGCACTGAAAACCTGCATCTCCAGCATGGGCACACTGTGATTATCAAGACAAAGAGGAGTCATCTGGGTCAGGAATACTTTTTGATTAACCCAGGCTGCTCCAAATTTCACCTGAGGAGGCACTGAAGGCTGCTGTGATCCTGTATTTTCCTCCTCCTCTTCCCCAAATCTCTCCTTCACAGGAACATGGTTGTTTTCCTCCCTTCACCTCCACCCAGGAATACCCTCCAGCCATTTTAACTTTAGTGTCATTAAATCATTATTTGGCTTTTGCCCCATTTACAGAACCAGTTCTAGTAACCCAAAGCTTAGCTCTATTTCCATCCAGGTGCAGTTCCACATGAAGTACCTGTGGGATCAATGGTTTATTTGGAATCTTTTTGCCCTGCAAACACAGAACTATTATCCTGCATCTGATCCATAATTGGAAAGGGAAGGCAGCCAAACTCAAGTGTTCTCCCTAGGGGCTGAGTAATGCTGCTGGATACATCAGATTAACAACACTCATCATTCTCTGGTGGGCTTAGAGGGCAAGTTCATCCAACCCCTGGAGCACCCAAGTCACATCCTTGGGTCAAAGTCCTCCCTTGCCAGGACACACCTGAGCATATCTGATGTGCAGCACCAAATCTTTCTCAGAGGCTGAGTCCTACAGCAAAAGGTGTCATTGGCCCCAAAAGCCACAATGCCAGGGCAATCTTGTCCCCTGGCATTATGTACACATTGAAAAAAAAAATCAAAATTAAAACAGCCATTCACACATTATTGGCAACTTTGATCTTTTCCTCACATTCATTAAACCCTCACTGACGAGCATTTACAATTTAAAAATAAAATGGTTTTGTTTTCTTTTTAGAATAATAATTTCTACAGTTCTGTCAGCCAACTAACTTCAATCACAGCATAATCTAAGAATGAAGCAAATCCTGGCCAAGAATGGATGCCATGGACTCTCAAGAGTCAAGGGGAACAGCATGTCCCAGCTTCTCACATCCCTGCACCCCTCCAGGAACCCATGGTGAACTCCAGGTGATTTTTTTTTTATCATGATTCTCTTGGCAGCTTAGGAATGCTCCAGTCCTCGGGTGGCTGCTCTTGCAGGGCTGGGGTGGAGAGGCCTGAGGGCACACCCAGTGTTAATGGCAGTGCTCTGTGATATCCACCACCACTGCCTTTTTCCAGCTGAAGAAGAAGTAGCCGGTGCCTGCTCCGGCGGCCACGGCGATGCACAGGTACCCGTTGTAGGTCATGAAGATGAGCATGAGGAAGTAGCTGACCACCACCTGGATGATGTGCAGCACAGTCTGCAGCAGGTGGGGTAAGCTCAGCATCTGCTGCCTGGGAACACAAACCCAAACAAGTCAGCAAATGGAACAGGTAGGAAATGCACATCCCCAAAGAGAAAGCTGCCAGGACAACGAGGTGGGTGTGGGATGGCAGAGAAGGTGGCACCAGCCTGGGCAGGGACTTCCGTGTGCAGATGGCACCCAGAGCTGTGGTTTTGCTCACAGAGCAAAGCAAGCATGGAGCTTGCTGGGAGGACACAACTCTTAGCTGAGAAACAGACTTTGCCAAGCTTCTTTTACTCCCCATTCAAAAGCTGAATGCACAGAGGTCTTGACTACTTGTCAACAAAAGGATTCTGAGTGTTTTCTGTCAGGGTCACTGGATGTAACACCCAAACTCTGCTCCTGGGAACACCCCAAACACATTCATTACAAAAACCCCAAGCTCATCTGGCTCCTTGCTGCTTTCTTCCTCTGTCCCCATCCTCAAGGGAGCCCAGGTGTACCCCAACCTCACAGCGTCCCAGTCTGGAGCCAGGACACTCTCCAGAGATCAAAACTGGCTGCACAAAGTTTCTCCTGTCCAGTTTCACCTGCAGAGCTTTGTTTTAGAATGAAGTGCAATCCTTACCCCACGGTTTTGTGTGTCTCCATCAGGATGGTGCCGTTGGGGCCAGGCACTGGCATGGAGTTATAGCGGATGCTGACTTGGGATTTCCGGAGCAGACACTCCCGGGCGATCTTAAGGCCTTCATAAAACATGGCCAGGAAGAATACAGCCACAAAAGCACCAGCCATTTCTGACAAGAGAGGAAACATTATTGTCTCTGGGCAAGAGAATGTGTCAGCAGAGTCACTGAGGGATTAAACAACCCCATTGTGCTGCACAGGCATGGCCTGGCTCCGTGTGCATGCACAGATAGGTGGGAAATGGGAATTTTATCCAGACACTCACTGCAATTTCACCCATAAAGCAAAAGCAGCAATCACTTTTGCTAATAAAGCCAAACTCTTGAACTTTATAAATATCTCCATTTTTCTTTCACTCCACAGATATCATTTAAACCAGACTCAACACAGCATGACCACAGATTCTCAGCACAAGTAATAAGGTAATTCCTGAAACATGAATCCTGAAACACCAACTGCAAACCTTTTGTCTGGACTGCACAAGACAGTGTTACTAACCTCCAGGAGAATTGATTGTAAGTCCAGAGAACAGCAATGGCACATTCTCATAGCTGAAGTGGAAAGTCATGGCCTGCCCAAAACACAAAGAACACCAAGATGAGCTTGAAGAGCTCATCCCAAGGAGCTCACAGCAAGGTGTAGCAATGGGGTTTGTATCAGAACAAGAACTCAGACCAGTTTATTTGGTCACCACCTAAACACCAAGAAACTCTCCAGTAGTTCTGGTGTAACACACACAAGAGAGACAGGGATGAGATGCTCCAGGCTGCAGTTCCCAGCTCCCTCAGCAGCCCTGGGCAGGAGGCCCTGTCCTTCACAGAACTGCAGGGAAGTGCCTTCTCCTGGCTTTTGGAGCTCCTTTTAGCCTCAGCATCAGCAGTCATCAGGAACTGGGGTACAGGACACCTTCCCTTCCCCACTTGGACCTGCTCTGTATGACACAGGTAAGGGTTGTACAGGTGAGTCCTCTGGTGCCCTCCTGCATTGTGCCAGCAGTGTTCTCTCTCTATGGAATTCCCAATACCCTATGGGAAACAGAGGCCTAAACACAGCTAGACAAAAGGTAAAGGCAGCCCACAGGTGCCCCTGGGTGAAAATGGCTCCTGAGCTTGCACAGTCAATGCTGTGGGAAGGGGAGACATCAAAGATCCCCAGGCCAGATGGAGGTGATACAAACTTCCCATCTAGGTAAATACAGCTTGGCATGTCTTGGGCACAGCTGCACACAGGATTTTCACATGGGAAGTCCTGACCAAGCAGAGGAACTTCTCTTTGAACTTCTCTTGTTGTGCTTAATTAAGGTTATTTGCTGAAGCTCAGGATTATGATTCATTTCAGCATCCATAAGAATCAGCTCATTTCCCCCAGAGCAGAAATAACTGTAAAACACCTTTTAGAGAGTACTTTTCATCTCTTCAATGAATTGAACATATTTACATTTAAAACAAACCCCACATAAATCCATGAACTGCAGCTGAACCTGAGCCTGTTACTTGGTACCAGTGAGGAATGGAAAACACACATTAAACGTGCTCAGTCTGTTATCTAACATGCTGTACCTATGTACTGCCTTCCCTGACAGATTTATTTGCAATATGAACTCAAAATCTTGTGCAATTATTCAGAGTTTTCAGCTGCAGGGCAAGGCAGGGTCCTGTAACTATCCAGAGAACATTTGTGAAGACATTTACATTGAAAGTAATGGCCCAGGGACATCAACACTGAGCTGAGATGATGGGAAGAGCTTCACAAGGAGAACAGTGGCAGTGCTGGACTGAGAGCTCCACGTGGGCCATGCCCACCAAGGTTGTTCTGTTGCTCTCCTCTCCTGCTGTGGTACTTGTTACAATAGAAATAGAAGCAGAGATTTTTGGTTCTCTTCTCAGGCACGGAGCTGGCAAACTCCAAGTGAAGGTTTGCAAAATCTGCTCCTGAGAACACTGTTATTTGATATGGAAATGTGCTCTCTCTTCCCTCCTTCTGAAATTTAACCATAAACAAACATGTTTTAATATTCTGAAACTCACTCCAAAATTACTTAGGAAAAGGAGCAAAAGCTGAAAAAGTTCCTAGAACTGTCTACACACAAACACTGATCCTCTGGTCATCTCCATGGAAACTCTGGCCAGGATCTCTGCAAAGCCTCAGTGATGCCAGAATGCACAAGTCTGAACCTGCTGGAATCAAAGTCAGCTGGAGCAGCAGGAATCAGGACCAATACAGCCTTAATGGCAAGAGGCAAAGAGCTCTGGCAGTGCTGTGCTCCCCAAACCCAGTGTGCTGTGAGTTCAGGAGGGAAGGGCACACAGGGAGCTGAGCCCCTCACACTGCTGGGCAATCCCCTCAGGGCTGCCTGGGGCTCTCACTGCCAGCCTGGAGAACTCCATCCACCCATTTCCTGCAGGAAAACTCTTGCTTTGCATTTCTGCCCTTAGCTGGCTGCAGAGCAGACACCAGGCTAGCTGCTGGAAAGGTTTTTGCAAAAAAAGACAATTTTGCCAAAGGATCTCCAGCTCTGAAATCCATTTCCTCCTCTGTATCCCTCATGCCGCTCCTTCACTCCAGAAGACCCACAGTGGGATGTGGGTTTAACCTGGATGGATTCCTACCTCCCAAAGCTCAGGTTCATTTCCAGTTCTTAAGAGCACAGTCTAAGATGACAAGTTACTCTGAACCACAGACAAGGAAAAATTCTCTGGTTAATTATGACTTCACTCACCATCATCATCATGTCAGATCCGTGACTGTGTCCCGAGGCTGTGGTGGGGTGGTGATGCTCAGGAGGATGTGATGTTGGCATGGAGCTGTTCATGTGGTGAGACATCTTGAGGACAGAGAGATTCACAAAGGCACATAGAAAATTGAGACCCTGAAAAACAAACAGAAAATGAAGCCCTTTTCTAAACAGAATGTGATTTCTCTACTGCTACCGCATGAGAAAATATTCCAAGGCACTGAGACCTGCTGCCTGTGGAGAACTCCTGGAGCTTCCTCATGGTCCTGCTCTGGCTACAGAGAGCACACAGCAGGACACTTTAAAGCAGCTGTGTCCCTCTGCAGCCTAATCTGATTGAGATGGCACCTGGGGCAAGTGCTCAGCATAAAGGAACATTTCTTATCTACATGAGGAAAAAAACAGAGCCCCTTCCCAAGTGCAGTCTTGCAAGAGGCAAAAAAGTCACAAGCACCACTTTAAATTGCTTATAGTAAAGGATCAGATCACAGGATTTCTCTTAATTGACAGTTATGCATTTTATTGGGAACAGTTTAACACAGAAATTGTGTTAGTTGGTACATGACCTACTGCCAGGCAAAGGTCTGCAACTGCTACAGGCAATCCAATTTCATTTCCATGAGCTTTACATTGCCACATCTTCCCTTTAATCACATTAACCACACTGAGAGAAACACTCAAGAGGCTGCCAGTCCCAATCCTTAATCTGGTTACAGCAAATCAGGGATGTCTGGATACACTAAAAAAATAAATAAAAATACGCTCTGTGATTACCTGTGGGTATGGCTGCTGCATTCTGCCCCAGCACTGCCTGAGCTGGCAATTGCTGGTGAGAAATGAAAATCATCAGGAAGAAACGGCAATAAGAGAGAAAATAACCTGGGAATCCCAGTCAGTCCTGAAAGCACAGCATCTGTCCTGCTGGACCCTGCCTGGAGTCCTCTGTACCCTCCCACTCCAGTCCTGCACTGAAGTAAAACCAAGGGAAATAAAAAGCAAAGTTTGGACACTTCATCAAATTAAAGTTTAGAAAGAGAGACAGACTTCTTTCCATATAAATCATCAGGAGAGTTTACAAGTGTGTTTTTTTCACATTTTTAAGCCAAAAGGCAGCATGGTGTTTGAACAGGTAGGCATGGCTATATTTAGATTGAAGAGAGGAAATGAGACTCTAGAAGAGCTTTCTAAACTGAAAGTAGCAAATAAAACCCTGAAAAGCAGCCAGTGGTGAAGCTGGCTCAGCATGTGACAGTGACACCTGTGCAGGGTCACTGGGGGCCCAGAACAGCAGTGCCATGCAGCCCTGGGAGCATCCATGACAGGAGATATCCAGGGTTTGGGGTTAAAGGAAAGTGAGCAATGAAAGAAATTAAAGATTTGGGAGAGGTAAGGAAACTAACTTCCCAGCAGTGCTGGGGAGGAACTCAAAGAGAAAGAGAAGTAACATCCAGCAGACACTGAAATTAAAAAATGCGGGGAAGCACCAAGAAGCGACATCAGGAACCCATAGCTCAGATGTTGGATTGATGTTCTGCATCTCTGTGCTGCTGAAGTTTGTAGCCCATCTCTTATTTCATCAGACAACCTCACAATAATCCTCTGTGAAGTAACTTGTCATGGAATCCAGTGGCACTGCCTAAAGCAGAATGAATTCTCTGTCTATATTTCTGCTAATATTTTTTAGCTCACTTTGTCCCTGATTTGTGCTTAAATATTGAGACCAGAAAAATGTTCATGGGGAGATAAAAAGGAGAGAGAACAATGCAAACAGTAGCTCAGTGACATAGAAAAACTTCACCAAGGGATACCTGCAGAATGGAAGATAATCCTGTTCCAGAGCTGCAATGTTCAGGCTCTAGAACTGCAGTCACACAAACACTTGGGAAAGGAATCCTCTGCCAAAACACACAAACTTCAAATTGTCTTTTGCATCAGGGAAGGAAGACTAGCCCAAGTGCTTTACCCACAGGATCAAAGGGAAATGTGCTGAGGAAAGACGTAACACAAGAACTTCCCCTCTCCTGCAGCCAAAATCTCCTGGAATCACAGAACCATGGAATATCCTGAGCTGGAGGGACCCACCAGGATCATTAATCCAGCCCCTGTCCCTGCCCAGCCCCCCCAACAATCCCAGCCTGTCCATCCCTGGCAGCGCTGTCCAAACGCTCCTGGAGCTCTGGCAGCCTCGGGGCCGTGCCCATTCCCTGGGGAGCCTGGGCAGTGCCAGCACCCTCTGGGGGAAGAACCTTTCCCTGAGCTGGGAAAGCCTGGCCCAGCTCCAGCTGTTCCCTGGCTCCTGTCCCTGTCACACAGAGCAGAGTTTAGAGCTGTCCCTCTTCTCTCAGTTGACTGATCCATTGCTTTTCCTTTGAATACAACATCCTCACCAACTACTGTCCAATGATTATTTATTCCTTTTAGGATTTCACATTCCTGCCAAGCTCAGCAGGTTCCAAAATGCTCCACAGAAGCCATGGCTGGTTACCAGATGAAAAACTGCCTTTGTGGCTGGGCTGTGTCCAGCTTTTCACTTTTTTCCTTCTCACTAATCATCATTTGTCTGCAGAGAGGGAGAAACAGTGAATATGCTCTCAGGATATTTACTCTGTAGGAACAAAGAACATGGTCAGGTGTTCAGGAGTGGCTGCCTGGGGTACAGGTTACAAAGGGCAAGCTTGAGCCTCACCTGAATAGAGCCTCACGTGCTATCCCAGTGCTGCAACACCAAATCCAACCCCTTGCTGCAGTCACCCAACACTGAAGGACATTTTATGAGCTCCTGAAAGGATGGGACATTAACTAGCTCAAGAGGAAATAACCTCATCTGAGCCACTTCAGCTGTTTTGTGTCACTGAAGGTAACAAACAGCAGCTGAATTTCTGTTTAAAAATAAATCAGTTCCAGTGCACAATCAGACTGATTTATAACTTAGGAGATCTCTACCTAAGCCTCGAGGTAAAAAACAATATGTAGGGCAGCAGCAGCAGGTTAATGGGTGTGCAACATTCCAAGCTGCAAATCCCTGGTTGGTTTGCACAGCTCCTAAGGAACAAGCTGACAGATGTGGAGCTCTGGGTGTCACAAGAAGGTGATCCTTTCACAAGGCTGATTCCAGACCTGAAGGGAAAAAATCCACCCCTCTACAAGTTTCTATTACTGTAAATTCTTTAAATAGGTTTAGCCTTGTACAAAGGCAGCCCTTCAGCAGGTATTTCTGCCTGAATGGGTGATTTGATCTCTGGCTGCTGCCTGCTCCATGTTTGCAGTGAGAGGGAGAGGCACTGGAGCGCATTCCTGAGCACAGAGCCCTGGGGAGGGATGTGCCACAGCCCACGGCTGCATCAGGCTGAGGTGCTCTGAACACCTGAGGGGGACAGACCCCAGGGTGCACCTGTCACAAGGGACACACACAAAGTCATTTTTTGTGCTCTGCAGGAACCTATTGCCTAAGAAAACAAACAGGGTGGAACAGGAGAGAGGAATGAGGAAATTCTCCTCCAGGGTTTCTTTCTTTCCCTCTCAGTGCTGTTACCCCAGGTGAGAGAAGCCACAGCTTCCATTTCACAACCCCTCAGATTTTTAAGGAAAACTGCAAGACTCTGAGCTCCACAGGACTTCTCTTTCTTCAAGCAGGACTTCAGGCAGGCCCTGCTCACCCTGAGGTTTCTATCCCAGCCCTGCAATGCCACCATGGCAGCTCTGCAAAGCAGGCTGCATCAGGACAGGTGCAGCCAGGAGCAGGGTCTGACAGCAGCAAACTGGCAGCACCAGGACGCACCTCACCCTCTACCAACATCAAACCACTGCTGCCTCACCTCACAAATACCAGGAGGCCACGTTTGCAACTCCAGGGCACAGAAAAGGGGAGGACAGGCAGGAGGTGACAGGGCACACATGAGTGCAGGTAAACAAGCTGGAGTTGATTAGATGCTAAAGCCAAAGAAGTCTTTTCAAGCAGGTCTCAATCAAAAATCACTGCCTTACACATAACCCCCTCCACAGCTTCCCTATCTATTGCTTCTGTGTTCATCCAGAGTCCTGCAACTTCACAGCAAATCAGTTTTTCCTGTGGCAAACACCCAAGGAAAATACACCTTTCAATGCAGAAACACAGGACATGCAGAACAGGACACACTATGGGAACAATCGAGCAATCTCCCACAAAGTGCTTTACAATCAGCTCAAACAGATCTTCCTTAAAGTTCCAAAGGAATGAAGCCCCTTTCCAAACAAGAAGTTCAACAGGATTAACACTGGAGCCCTAAATCAATGCCAATTACAGTATCAACTCTTCCTTTCTAAACAGTGCCTCATCTTTCCCAAAGCAGAAAACACAAGAATTAAGATTCCACTGGCTCTGCCCAAAAGGACCAGTGCCTTAAAAATCCCCTCTTTAGTCTCCTTTAGAGCAGTTATTTGTCCCACAGAGAGGGTGCTGCTGCAGTGGCCAGCACAGGAACCCTCCTGACTCCCCTCAGCACAGCTAGAGTGATTTGTACCCAACATCTCTGCACCACCACTTCTGATAGCAAGAACAGGGTCAGGAGGTCCCTCTCTTCTCCTGAACAAGCGAGAAAAACTTGGTAATATTTACTAAAAATTAAAATCAAAGCTCCTAAAAGAAAGCCAAGAGAAAATTATTAAAAATACAAGCTGGACAAGTAAAGACCTCTTGCTACATATCACATATGGCTCAGTGTTGCATGACACAAAGGAATGCTACAGAAAAAACACAGAAGGAATGGAAAAGGCACCCAGGAGTTCCCGGTGCTCTACTTACAGCAGTGCCCCTGGCAGACCCAGCTCCACTGGCTCCCAGCTTGTGGTCCCAAGGCCAATCCCTTTTTTGTTTGGCAGTGCTGTAAATGGAGTGGGAGGGCAGCAGCAGCCTGCAGACACTGCAGCTCTGTTCACTGCCTCTGGCTGTGGGCTCCACTGAGCTCGTCATCAGGAGACCTAAGCACTGCTTTTAGTTTATTCAGTTTCCTGGCAAACTTTTCTACTTTAACTGCTTCCTTTCCAAATGGGTGGACTTGTGATTCTACCAGGACCCCAGGCAGAGCTCCAGAGCTGAGGGACAAACCAATTCCACCTGTTCATGCTGTAGCAGAACTCAGCACTGGCAGCCAGGGCTCCTGGGCCAAGCTGTAAAGATACACTTTAAAGACACAGGGAACAAACACCACATTCTTCAGTAATGCAGCAGAACAGAGCTGTGTTACAGACACACACTGCTGTTTCCCAGTGTGAAAATTCCCCTTGGAACTGTCCCAAGCAGCTTCAGCAACCCCAGGCTGGCACTGAGACACAGGGAGGGACTGTGCTGTGCCCAGCACACTTAATTGCACACCTCTGTTTTTCCCTTGCACAATTCCTGAAGAAGGAACTCTTAGAGCTATATTAAGAACTCAAGGAATGTTTTGAGCTCACAGCAGAACTGTGGTTTGCCCTGGTACTGCCTCACCACCTTAGAGTCTCATCCTAAAGCTTTTCCCAGAAGTTTAAGGCTTCACAAAATCTCTACAGACCAGAAGGGGTTTGGATAAAGAGAAGGGCACAGCTCAGGAGCTCCAACACACACTGAGGGTGAGGCTGTACAAAACTTGGATTTCTTGGGGCTTGTCCCTGACCATGGAAGCTTGCTGGATTCAAACTGGATCAGCAGACCCAAGCAGGAACACAGAGTCTGGCACAGGGCACATCCTCCCTGTCTACCTGGGAGCAGGCTGAGCTATTCACACCCCCAGGTTTCAGAACTTCTGAAGGATGACAGGCACTCTGAAGGGTGTCCAGACAGAGATGCCAGAGGCTGCAGAGCAAGGAGTGGAGAATAATGGGCAAAAAAAGAGCTGAGCAGGGCTGCAGACAACATCTTGTGTTCAGATTCAAAAGGGGACAATGCCTGGGCAGCCTGTGACATGCCAGGATGGAAGCAGTCAGCAGGGACAGGCAGCCAAGCTGGGAACACCCAGAGCCCAGCTCTCCCAGCTGGAATGCACAACACAGGCAAAGAATGGGCTTTTAAAATGATGTGCAGGGTTTTCATGTTTTGTGAGGGGAGAAATCCACACAGATCTGACCTCTGCCATCACTTCCACTGAGGATCCCAGCTGGAACCATGACAGCACAGGTGTGGATGCTGAAGGTAATGACAAAGTTTTGGCACATCAAAACCACTCTGCTGTCCATGCCCACAACTGATGGGATTTGTCCAGGCTGAGACAGACAATTATTAAGGTGATCCTGACAAACCCCCAGGCAAGATGTGGGAAGGGAATGAAGCAAAACCACATCACCCACACAGGGAGATTTGGGGGTGATGCTTTAAGCCAGAGTTGAGCTCAGGTTCTCTGCAGCACAGGCAGATCACAGGGCTGGGGCCAACACTCACACCCTGCTCCTCCAAACACCCACCCTTCAGGCTCCTGGCTGCCATCATTTGCTTATTCTATTCTCACCAAATCCCTGTGTTTGTTGTACCAGCATGCTTATCCCTCTCTTTACTGGGTTGCTGTGTCCCCAAGGCTGCCCCCTCCACATGGAGCCATCTCACAGCATCCACAGACATGGCAAAAACCCCAAACAGTGTTCCAGTTCCAGACTATGGATTCCAGCTGGGGTGCTGGCTCACACAAGCTTCCTGGAGCTGCACCACATCATTTGGCAGCTTGTAGTTATATGCATTAATTAATGTTTAATTCAAATGAAGATTAAAACAAGATGATGAAGTATCAGCATATGTTCAATCCTTAAGGTCCTGTCCTCTGCTCTGAATCAGAGTATCCCTCAGCTGTACAACTCAAGCAAAGCTGGTCACAGCCACTGAGCACAATCCCCATTACTTGAGGAGGGGGCAGAGCTCTTCCTCTCAGCGTGGCTACAATAATGGCCCTTTGATGGAGTTTATTTTCATAGCAACCTTGTCTGGTCACCCTCTGTTAGAGGCTTCCCTAGAAGGGGATGGTCATTCCTAATCTCCCAGCTTCTGCAGATGCCTCAGGAAATCTGTAATCTTTGAACAAGAAGAAAAAATAACCCAGGACAGATTGTTCTTTACAGGACAATGCACTGAACTTCATTAAGTGAAGTACACACCATGTCATTACCCACAGGCCCAATGGAGTGAAAGGCAGCTGAAAACAACCCTGCAGAGCACAAAACCTCAGACTCTAAGTCTGGTAACATCAGAGTAAAGGCTGAGAAATGCTGGTAAGAGCTGTGTACAGGTGGCAAAATAATGGGGAGTCAGGCTGAGGCTCCCCTGTGGTCAAGCACTTTCCTCCAGGAGCTGACAAAGCAGTCAAAGAAGGATCCTCGTGAGAAGTGTGGCAAAACTGAGGAGTCCTTGCCAGCCCCTTCCAGGCTGTAAACTCATTTCTGCAGAGAAATCTGAGCCAGCCCAGGTGCAAACACCTGGAACACACACAGAGCTTTGCATGGAGATCCAGGAGTGATTCTTGACTGTCTCCACTGAGCTGAGACCAGGCAGTTAGACCAGGTGATTCCTGAAGGTGCCTTTCAACTTAACATTCCTATCCTATTCCTTTTCCATCCTCCAACACCCTCTGCTTGTGCTGGCCACCTCTCAGCTCTTGCCTTGGTAGTGCAGGTGAGATCACTTCCACCATGAGCACAGGAACCTTTAGCAAGAGGTGACAAAACCAACACTGTCACACCTCAGTTGATCTCTGCCCCTCACAAATCCAAGGTCAGCAATGCAGGGGTGGAAACTCCTCTCATCGACAAAGGAATCTCACACACATTCCCACACATCCCAGTGAACATCACATCTTCCTTTGAAAGAATCCCTGCAATCTCAGACTGATCCATGCCTCCAACTGTTGGGGCAAATTCTGGGGCCTGCATGTGGTCCCCAGTGGGGTGCCCTTGGCAGGACATGGGACAGCACCATCTCTTCAGCACAGCAGCACAGCTCCTTGCCCTCTGCTTTTGTGGCAATGGTTTGGAAGGTGCACACCAGGCTTTGGGGCTCAGAGTACAGCAGTGGGTACATGTGACCACAAATGCAACACACTCCTTGTCCTGCCCAATGCAAAACAGTAGGAAGGGCACAGCACCAGGAATTCCACTGGGATTGGGGCTGGCAGCTGCTGTGGAAGCCACGGGGTGCAGCCTTGCAAAACAGTCTGTTTGGCAGATGTGGCTCAGAGCACATCTGTCACAGAAATCTGGCTCCAGGGAGGGACACATCCACATGAGGGACTCTTACCCACACAAAGGACAACCAGGCAGGACACAGCAAACTCATTTTGGAGAAACTGATGTCAAGAATGCCATGACTTGAAGTTTTCAGTAACAACCTGCTCCCATTCTGATAAAACACAAATACTTTCAATCTGCATGAGTGCAAATTAACCTGAAGTCCCATTTCAGGTTGGACACTTTCCAAAGATCAGAACAATTCCAGCCTTGGCTGCCTTGAACAACCTCAGCCAGGGACTACAATAAACCAAGCAAATCCAAAGTGGAGCTCAGGGAAGAAAGCAAAGCTCACTTGGCCTGGAGTCACCCACATGCTGACCAGGAGCAGAGGGCCAGGAACAAGACATGTCAACCACAAGCTGCTTTTATTGCCAATAAATTCCAGTGAAGATTGTATTCATAAAGGGGAGCTGCTACATCAGCAGGTGCTGAGGAGAAATAGTGACAAGGTGGTACCAATTAAAAGGTGATTGGCATCTCTTCTATACTTCAGTTTCCCCACCACAAAACTTCCCCTTTTCCTTGTTACTGCTCCAAGAGAACAGCCCCCAGCTGCAGCCAGCTCTGCCCTCTGGGCAAAAACAGCAAGGACACCAATGTCCTCTGGGATGCCAAAGCCAGAGCACATCCATTCTGCACTAGGCTCTGACTCCTGCACTCAGGAGTGCCTTGTCCTGCTCAGTCCCACCAACAGCCCAATTTCCCCATTCTGTACATGTCCAGTGTTTTCCACTCTGTTTTCATTTCTTCCACCACCAGCATTTTCAATCCCTTATTTGCCCCACGCTGTTCATGGTTCCCCTTTGTGTCTGGGTGGATGAAGCAGCTGTCCTTCTTTTCTGGCACACAAGAGCACACACACTTCTGGAAAGTGGCAGAATTGAGGCACCTCAGGACATGCAGGAGCTGAGGAATGACTGCCATTCCCACAGCTCTCAAACAAAGGAGGTGCTGTACCAAAGCTGACTCTGTCACCTGGAGAGAACAGCACAGCCCCAGAGACACTGAAACCAGCACAGGATGGCACGTTCCAATTTCTTTGTGAAACAACCAGGATAAAAGGCACAGCAGAGACCAGAATTCCTTATTGCCTATGCCAGCATGAATTCAGAGCTAGAACTGACAAGCTTCCATCAAAGGCAATCCCCAGGAGGCATCTACAGAAGCACTTCAGCACTTCCTGTGACATCAGAGCCTTCTGAAGCAATCAGCCCAGGTCTGCAGACCAGCAGGCCACACCATCACCTTCACTCTCTTCCTCACATCATCAAGGGCATGACACAGGAGCACAGTAACACAAACCCAGGTCACAAAGTCCCCAGGATTCAGCAGCCAGGGAGGAGAAACCTGGCAGGAAGGGAGCAGACATAGGGCAGAATGGCTCAAAGGCCAGGGGAGTAAGAGCTGTGTTGAGATGGAGGAGCAGGAGGGTGGGTGGTGCTCAGCCAGGAGCCACCTGGGAATCTCCTGCTAAAAACTCTCAGCACTCACTGGTCAACTGAGCACAGCCAAGGATTGTGAGCTGTGAGGAGACAGAACAGCACTGGGAAGAGGAGACAGAAAAGCAGGCCCATGTGACCCATATTTCCAAAATTACATCATTCCTGAATAAACAGATACTTCCTTATCCTCAGTGGTGGTTTTTGCTGAGATGTTACACAACCAAACACAGGAATGGTGACCAGGGAGATGTGATCCATATGGCCAGAGAGCAGGAACCATCCTGCTGCCCCAGGGGAGGCTGAGAATAAATGGGACAGAGTCCTGAGCCTTGTGATACTCTTAAAAAAAATTTAATATAAAAATATATTTGCATTTGAACTCCATCTTGCAAGGTGTGTATTCTGTAATATTAGACAACTTCTGCTTCCTTAGAAAAACCAGGCCTAGTGGAAAATTTCACTTCCCATTTCATACGCCCTAATCAAGTTTCTAGCATATATTCCTCTGCCTAGAACAGGCAGAAGTTTTCTCTTCAGATCAAAAAAAAAAAACAAAACCCCAAACCTCACCACTTACATACAAGGTTCTTTATCATGCTCACCAATTCAGCATCCAGATTCCTGCACATTCAACACCTCCTGCACCACCTGTATGTATGGAAAGGAGCCTGCCTCTCACAAAAATGTGTCTGTCCACAGGGTAAGGACACAGATTATTGTTTGTGGCTGTTCAGTGGCCACATGCAAAAGCATTCCTTCTCTAAGGAATGACAGATATCTCAGGATGCAAGACAGGGAACCATTTGCAAGTTAACCCTGATAAACCATTGCTCCATGGTTTGCTGGAGTGGGAAGGACACACCAGGCCACACAGCATAAATGGCTCTGACCAGATTGATTTTATGGTGTCTTCAAGTCTTAAACCTGTAAAACTGTAAAATAATCTCAGGGGACATAAAATGAAAGCAGAGTCAAAAGTGCATTCCCAAGAAAGGAAGCACAAGTTTCCTCAGAGCCAGAAGTGATTCAATGTATACCAGAAGTGCATCAGTGGGTCTTTAACACAGCTGAAGGATTACAGATGTTTTATCTGTTATTACCTCTATGCAGACCTTACCTTGCAACAGCATAAATACCTTTGTCCCATGCAGGTAAAATTAAACCTGAAGGTAATAAATGGACTGCACTGGTTTATTAGAGACCTTATAAAAGGGAGTCCAGCACACGTGATTCACAGGAGATTCCCACATCTTACCCTGCTTGCCCATTTTCACACAGTTCAATTTCCCTCTCTGGCTGTTTTTCAACATTATAATCAGACTCAGCACAGAAAAGGCAACACTTGGACAAGTTCTGAACTGACTTTCAGATGTTCTGAGACTCTGAATAACAAGGAAACCACACTCCCAAACTCCTGGTGAGTTTTTAGGAGCCACTGCACACGTACAAAGTGAGACATACTGGTCTGAGCAATCCACACACGTTTTCCCATGTCAGTACAGCCAGGCACACATTACCTTGCACCACATGGGAAAGTGTCCTTGCAGAGCAATTCCACTGCACGCCTTTCTTTTCACATTTAAGCAGTTGTTTGTCTGTAATTACCCCTCAGAAGTGTGTCCATGTGCAGACACAGCGTTTTAACCATTCCCCTTCCCTGGAGCTGCCACGTTCCAGCCTGTGTCAAACACTGTCTCAACAGCCACAAGCTGATGTCAGCCCTACTGGGATACCCTGGCATTTCCAGCTCCTGCTCTGGCCTGTCAGGATCACCTTTGAAATGCAAGCTTCAAGCAAACACCTAAGATTTCACAAGCCTGAATTTTTGAAAAATGCCTTTTCTTGCAGAGGAGAAATGATGTGTCCATTTCATTTTGCACCATCCATGACTGTCCCTCAACACAAAAACCCGTTTCTACCACAGCCAAGAATCAAATTATTTTGTGTCTCCAACTTGTTTTGAGAAGCCTCAAGCTGTTCATGGGCAAAATACAAGGTAGAACTCAGGGCACCCTTGGCAAAATCCATTCCAGTGGGTTTTTAATTAAGCCCAGGAAGTCAGTCTTTGCTTTGGCAGATGGTTAAGGCCAAATATCCATCACCAGAGGCACCTTCCTACTCTTGATCCATGATCTTGGTAAACAGTGAGTGGATGGCACAGTGATACACAAACAGCTTCCAGGTAGTGATGCAAATACTTGAAGGGTTCAGAGAACAAATTCATAGCCCCAGTCCATGGAACTGAGAATTATCCTTTAGAAAACGTAACTGAACTATTGGAAGTATTATTGAAATTACTGAGTCACTGAAAATAGAACCTCAGCAAGGTAGAAGACCTCCAGTATTAAGAAGAGGAAAAGAGCAACGAACTCAAGTCTCTAGAAAGGAACCCATCTTTGGGAGAGCCTTGGCCTTGTGACACTCTTCTGACAGGAAGAGCCATGGCTGTAGGGCATGGAAAGCCAGAACAAGAGTCACCCACAATTTTTCCATGAGTGACAAAAAAACACTCTGGGAAAGAGCTTCACATGCTGGCTTTTTCATCATTTTTAAACCCCTAGACAGTCACAGAGCTGCTAATCCAAAGCAGAAATGATTCAGAGGTGAAAAATGCTGAGTACTTACTCTTCCAGAGACACGTTTTCTATCTACTGAGTCCAGCAGAGTCTTTTTCTCCAGAGAGGCAGTAAGTGTGAGACTGATCAAAGTTTCTCAACCCTCACATAATGCTGACAAGCACATCATTATCTCTATCAAAGGCTAATCATTAACTACTGCTTGGATTAGCTTAGGACCAGACCAAGCACTGGGATGCTCACACAGAGATCCACAGAGCAGCAAAAGCAGTTCCTGAGTCTCCCTCATGAGATCTTTGCACAAGTGCAAAGAGATTTTAGAGGTCCCTGATCTGATTAAGGGCATTGCAGAGATTACTTTCCAACACATTAACCAAAATACATTTCAAACATTCATATCCCTATCAGTAAATTAGTGGTTTGCTTGTTTCTGGATATTATAACAAAGCATGCTTAGTTTATTTTAGTATTTAAGTATTTTAGTATTCAAATTGAGAGACAGCAGGCTTAGATAAGATTTTAGGAAGAAATTATTCCCTGGGAGGGTGGGGAGGCCCTGGCACAGGGTGCCCAGAGATCCTCTGGCTGCCCCTGGATCCCTGGAAGTGTCCAAGGCCAGGCTGGATGGGGCTCGGAGCAACTCAGGACAGTGGGAGGTGTCCCTGCCCATGGCAGGGGTGGAACAAGGTGAGTTTTAGGGTCCCTTCCACCCTGAATCACCCTGTGACTCTATCTGCCCCATAATGAAGAAATACGATGTTTTCAAAGCTATCAGCCAGTTCAGGAGCATTGGGAAGTGAGAAAAAAAATAACAAGATAGATAAATCATCAGTTGTGCAGAAATTCTTCAACACTGTGTCCAAGACAATCCCTGTCAGGGTAACTGGCTCTGGGACTGCTCTGCTTGGGAAGCTGGAGCCAACAACTGCTATGGGGAAAAAAAAAGGAACAAAGCAGAAAAAGTGCAAGAACAGCTGTGCTGTGCCATGCAACACAAGGGGCCTCGTGGTGGGGCCTGTGGTTTCAAGCAAGATCAGAAGCAAGAGTTACACAAAAAGGGATCAACTGACAAGCAGTGCACATGACCCTGCTGTGATGTCCTGGAGGGTTTTACTTGAGGAATTCAGAAAATGAAGGAAAGTCAGGCTGCTGCCAAGAGGTTTTTTAAACTAGAAGCAAAATAATCAGAGTCAAGTGCATTAGGCTTTACCAGCCATACACAAGGATATCCACAGACACTGCTCTGTGCCTTTTATGAAATAAGCACAAAAAGGGCTTGTAAGTATAACCAAGCCTGTAACAGGAACACGAGGGCAGCTGTGGAACTCCCAACTTCGTTTGCAGCTGCTCAGGTTTCAGCCTGGCAGTATCTGTAACATGCTCCTCCAGCACACTTCAGCCTCACCTGACACCACCTCAAACACAAAAGTTCAACACATCCGTGTGAGATGTCTTACCTCAAGTTAATGAAGGGCACTAAAGCCAATGGTAACTTGATTTGTGTAAAACCCTCCTGGCAGCAAACCCAAAAATCATGACTCAGCCTCTTGTCAAATCCATCAGACCAGGAGCTCAGACAAGCAAGGGAGCCAAGAAAACCAGACCAACACTGATTGCATTTCACTTGCACAGTATCCCGAGGCTGGGTGTGTTCCTCAGGACCTTGTGCTCCCACTTCCTCACCACTTTGATGTCCAAGGGCTGATTTACACATCTGAAATGCCCTCCCACAGAGCCACACTGATGGCAGCACTGAGTGACTTCCTGAGGGCTGCAGGACAGTGAATTGGGATGGCTCCTACTGGGAGCACTGGCTTTGAGTCTTTGTTAGGATTTTTCCTTCCCAAGTAAAGGATACAAGCTTGGAAATGCAGTCCAGCTGTGCCAATGAGCTGTTTGAACGCCTTTGGGAGCAGGGAAGGTTAACAGGGGAAGCAAGTGACTGATGGGATCCCTGGCTCCCAGTGCAGCCTCTGGCAGAGTTGGGCCAGGAGCAGCCAGGGTGGCACAAGCTGCTGCCACTGTCCCACCACTGCCCCACTGCACTCTGACAGCACCAAATACAGCCAGCACACAAGGCTGGCTCACAGGGATGAGCCTCTCCCTGAGGAGGCTGGAGCTGCAGCCCTTTCCAGGAGCTGCTTTTCCCAGCTCTCCCAGCCAGTCTGCTCACAGCATTAGCTCAGACGAGCACTGCACCTCATAGGAGGCCTCAAAGCACTTCTTAACCCTACAGAGCCAAGTCCAATTATATTGTCTCTAACATGAAAAAAACCTCAAAGTGCATTTGCCAGGCACTCTTTCCCCTTACAGAGGCAGTGCCAAGTCTGCCAAGGTTTCCTTTATCCAGGTTAGCCAGAAGATCAGCTAAATATATCACAAAGCTCACATTCCAAGCTCCTGTACCTTCATCAGAGGAATGAAATCTCAATCTGTGATAACTAATGAGTAAGGGTGGGAAAAGGTTTATGGCAGTGAAGTGGCTCTCCCACAGTCTCAGGAGAGCTTGGGGCACTCACTGTGAGTTCCATGCCAGGACTCCTCCATTCTGTTCCCATTTTCTCCCAACTTCCCAGGATTCATATCAGGATAAGCTGAGCAAGCAGTGAGAGGAGAAGAGCCTCAATCTCAGCATTTGGCCTGTGCTCTAGAGCTACCATGGACTGCTCTAGTCACTTAGAAAAGGGAAAAGATTACATGTTTGGAATTTCTTTAGCAGATGATAAATGACATTTACATCTGTGATACAGCAAATGTGATATTTTTCTAAGATTCTATCCACAGAGAGGAAAAGAGCAGGAAACAAAGCCATTGTTCTGGCTGCAATCACAGCTGCTGAAGTGCCACTGGAAATCAGCTGGAGACCCTTGCAGATATGAACTGATAACACAGGAAAGAAAAGACAATGGGAAATGACATAAAAAACGGTAAAAACAAAAATGGAAATCTAAAAAGGAGCTATTTCATCACAACCCCCCACTTCTAGATTGGCTTCTAAACTAGGAAAGTCTAATTCCAGGACCAACAAATGAAAGGCTTTAGAAAGCACAGCAAAATAGGATTTAATTTGTTTACAATAACTAGTCCCATTATCCTCTGCATTAGCAGATTCCAGCTTTCAGATGAAAAAAGGTTAATGAAAAAATCACTGGCATCTTGTTCTCCAGGACCTGATTGGGAACATTTCCAGAAAATTAGATTGAAACAAAAGGCAATGGAGTAGATTAACTAAGATTAAATTTCCTAGAGAAAAACAACATAAACTAGATTGAGTCTTTTTCATCCTTCCCCAAGAAAAAATTGCCAAGACACCCAGTGATTTCCACAAGTGGCAGACTTGTGGAGAAGTTCATGCTGGCAATGTGCTTCAGCTCAACTTCCCAAAAATCTGCTGCAGGCTCCTGCTAACTTTGAGGTGACCTTCAGGCAGGCAGGGAAGGCAGCTCTGCAGAGCCATGGCAGCTTTCTGCTGGGTACAAGGGTCTTCATTACCCAACAGAGAAACCAAGGAGGAAAGGAGAAAATAGTTCATTTTTGTTGAAAGAACAGAAAGTTTTGTCTTCTCTTGGACTGAATGTCTGACTGGAAAACAAACCAGCTGAAAGGAAACTCCTCAGGGCCCTGCTCAGAACTCACTGTGTGAACATGGTTATTTTGTCATTTATGTCTAATATAAAACTCCAAAATATTATTCTCAATGCCCTCCCTTCTCAGGCACTAAGCTTTTGTTCAGGGATAGTGTCTCACCAATCCAAATCCTGAAGTTGCATCGTGAAGGGAAAAGTGAAAAATTCCCCCAAATCTCTTTCCAAAACAAAAAAAACCCCAACCCACAAATCTTGTCTTTGTACCACTGCAAGTCTGAGACAGTGGCAGGGATACCTTTAAAATTAAAAATCAAACAGGCAAAAGTGACTTGGAAAGGTGATTTCATTTCTCCTTCTACTGGCAGAAATTATCCTAACTCTCATCTTATTTAACAATCTGGCCTAGATGAGAAATCTGATATGAAATGAAAAGCAGCCAAGTCTCAGTAGGAAATGGTTGTACAAAATCCCTCTGTTCTCAACACAAAGTTGTGTGGGAGCCTGCAACGCCTGACAGTTCTTATATTTTCAGTACTTTATTTTTGGGGGGGAGGACAGCAGAAGCAAAAAACCTGCTTATTGCAACAGGATTTGTGTTTGTAGCAAAAAGCATCACTTTAATTTTGCATTGTACAGCAGGTAAGTCACAGCTTCACCAACAAATCCTGAGCTACAAAACCAATATTCATTTAAATAGCAATATTCACACATTATTCCCAGGGCCCCCTTTTTAATGAAGGATGGGAAAAAAAATAATGCAGAGTCCAAAGCCTCATGAAAGCCTCAGGAAACATTACATCATAAATGGAAGGATTTGGGATCATTAACTTGAACACTAACCCTATAAGATGCCGTATTATTACTCATGAAAAATCCTGCAAAAGCTTTACTGACCTCAGGCTCAAGCAGGGGCAAGTTGAGATCAAACAGACTGAAAATCAACTTAATAAACACTTGTGAGGAGCGTTTCATCCACCTGGGCACAAAAGCAGGACTAGTAAGCATTCTGGAGCTTGGAGTTCGAGCACAAACAGCAGAATTGGCCTCTGCCTGGGAACTGCGTGGAACCACAAACCCACTGCACACTCCAGTACAGATGAGGGCTATGAACAAAGCTTAAATTAAAAAAGAACAAGTGGCTAAGATGTGATGCTTGCTGAGTGCTGCAGGATGTGCTGCTACAGCCTCTTCCCCACCACACTGACATTAAAACTGGCCAGTGTCAGCACCAGTGAATCCCAGTGAAAAAAAATTAGGAAATACATACAGATACAACACTGGGCTAAGAAGATGGTGAAAGGTCTGAAAGGGCCACACAAGGAGCAGCTGAGGGCACTGGGATTGCTCATCCTGAAGGGGAAACTGAGGTCAGAACTCATCAGGGGTTGCAGCTCCTCCAATCTCTGCTCTGTCCTGAGGGAACAGCCTCAAGTTATCCCAGGGCAGGCTCAGGTGGAGCTCAGGGAAAGGTTCTTCCCCCAGAGGGTGCTGGCACTGCCCAGGCTCCCCAGGGAATGGGCACGGCCCCGAGGCTGCCAGAGCTCCAGGAGCGTTTGGACAGCGCTGCCAGGGATGGACAGGCTGGGATTGTTGGGGGGGCTGGGCTGGGTGATCCTGGTGAGACCCTTCCAGCTCAGGGTAGTCCATGATACCTACACCTAAAAAACCTGAAGTGCAACACCAGGACTTACCCACATGGGTCTTCACCATGTAAAAAACAAAAACTTCATTAACAACCAACCTGATAGAAATACAGGAGCCAAAGCAACAAACTCTATCCAAGGGACCCCATTTCCCATTAGAAGGAAGCTCATACCCACCTGCCTTACCAAGGTTGGAAAAATCTCCTCCCACCAGAAATTTACATCAAATTATTGTGGGGTTTTTGTTTTCTATTTTTAAAGAAATAATATTCTGACCCTTTCCAAATTTCATTTTAAATTCATCACACATTCTGCAATATAAAAGCTGCTTAACACCCCCCTTATCTTCTCCCTTTAGAAGTGGAATCAATGATATCTCAGTCATTGCAATAAACTCCTGAGTTACTACAAGTCCTCAACAGACCTGGCACCTTCCTGCTCAGACTCAAACATCCAGTCAGTAACTGACAGTACAAATTTCCAACCAGTGCCAGCAAATACCCAAAGCTAGGAAATACCAACCCTTATTGCAATTCTGACCTCCTGCACATTGTTTTTCTGCATTTCAACATCATTTGGATCTAAGGTGAAATCAAAGCCAGTCAGTCTCACAAAGCACATAAAGACACCAGCTTTCTAAGTGGGGAAAACAAACACAGAAAAACCATAGCACACCACCAAAAACTCATTAAACAAACCAACAAAAAGTGTATTTCTCAAGGTACGAGGCGAACGTGGCAAGGAGCTTCAGAGGGGCGGCGCAGACCTTTATCCACGCCAGGAACTGTTGGATGTTTAAGGACACAGCGCAGTGCCGATACCCGTGGGTAACTCAGAGAGCCGAACCTGGAGCACAGCAGTGCCCGGGTGTCCCCACCTTTCCCTCCCGAGCCCCACAGACCCACAGGGCCCTCAGCGGAGCCATGCGGGCCCTCAGGCTCAGCCCGGAGCCCCGGCGGGTCACGGCTCCCTCCCGGCAAGGGCAGCACGGCGGCCGCGGCCCGACTGTCACCTTGAGAACCGCAGGGTGACAGGGCCGGGCACCTCCTCCGGAGCGCGGGGAGCGCTGCCTGCACCCACACCGAGCTCACCCCGCACCTCCACCCTCACGTCCCATGGCTGCCCATCCCCTCGGAGCCCCCCGGCGCCCCCGGCCCGAGGTGCCGTGTCCCGGCCTGAGGGGAGGGGGCAGCCATGGGGCCCCTCAGGCGGGATGGGGGGGCGCGGTGGGCACGAGCTGCTTCCCATCCCCCCACCCCACGGAGTGCGCTCGTCACTCACCGCGCGACCGCCACGAGCCGCGGCCCTAGCTCCGCCCTCACGGCCAGGCCCCGCCCCCTCCGGGACCCCATAAGTCCCGCCCCTACCGGCAACCCTCAGGTTCCCGCCTTCCGCCGTGCCCCCTAAGCCCCGCCCCTCCGACGTGTCCCTGGAGGCCCCGCCCATGATGTGTCACTCAAGCCCCGCCCCTCGGTCTCGTTAAGCCGCGCCCCCGGCCCGTCCGTCCCCGCCGCGGCGCCGCTGGAGCCCCGCCCCCTCTGACGTTCCCGCCCCGTGCCGGTGCCGCCGGGCCGTGAAGCGCCGCCGCCTCCCGCCCGTCCCCGCCCCGGCGGTTGCTGGCCATGTTCGCGGCGGCGGAGGAGGACGACACCGATTTCCTGTCCCCGGCCAGCGGGTGAGCGCCGGGGGCGCGGCGGGAGCCCCTCCCCGCCGCCGGGAGGGCGCGGCGGCCCGGGCAGGCCGCGGGGCCGTGGCCCCGGTGAAGGGCCGCGGCGGTGAGGGGCGGGCAGGCCGTCCCCTTGCAGCGGGCCTGGGGTCGGGGCTGTGCTCCTGTGGCCCGGGGTGCCGCCGGGGCAGTGCCCCGCTCCTGTCCCGCCGCGGGAGCGGTGTAGGGGCAGCCCGAGGAGGGTCTGGCTGCCCGCGGGGCTCGGGGCGGGCCCGCTGTGCCCGGGGCACGGGGCTGGGGTTTGGGATCCCGCCTGGGGACCCCACTTTGCTCGGGCACCCCTCCCGCAGGGGGAAGCGGAGTCGCTCCGGGTCGCCAGGGCAGAGAGCTCGGCGTTAACACTTCAGTAAGGAGCTGTGGGAAGTGCTGAAGTGCCGCTCTGGGGCTGCTCACCCATTGCTGGCTCCTCCCAGGCTGTTCAGGGCTCCGCTCGGATCGTGTCCGTGTGCAGCGCATCCAGGGGCTCCTATCGCTGCCTTATTGCGGCTCCAGGAGCTGCATTTCAGCTCTCTGCGCTCCCCACCTCAAGAGCTTCTCTTATAAACTAACCCTCTCTTCACAGGAAATTTAGTTATGTTTTTAAAGGAGATTCACTGACAGTGGTGTCATCCTGTTTGAATTATTCCCTTGTCTTGTGATATCTGGAATAGGATTAGTGTAACTGGCCTTGGAGCAGTGGAATTGCAAACAATGTCTCCTGAAGGAATCGAACCTGCATTGAACCCTCTGCCCTTAACTGGGAGAGCTTCTCCCATGTTAAAACTTAATGGGAGAATGTGTTTCCTGGACTTTTAAAGATAAAAAAGCAAAACTCCAGGAGCTGAATGGTGGTTTCTCTGTCACACATTATTTTGGGTATTGTAAGAATCAGCTATTTTATGTGAAGCTCGTTCTGGTCACTGCTTCAAAGTAACTTTTTTTTTTGTGATGTAGTTTCAGTTCTCATACATTCAGTCGATTTTTGAGGAAATGAAACACAATTGTACCACTTTCCCAGCCTCTTCATCTACAAGTTCTGCCTATTCAAAATTAAATAGTTAATTAGCATAAAGCAATCTGCAGCCATTTGTTTACTTTCAAAGTGATGGCAAGCACTTTGAATGTGATATAACTTCTAGTTCAGGGTGTTCATTAGGTATAATGCCTGTGTTAAATTGTTTTATTTCCCTTTCTAGAGCCAGATTAGCCTCTCTCTTTGGCCTGGATCAAACAGTCTCAAGCCAGGGAAATGAATTCTTCCAGTTCACTGCACCAAAGCAGCCCAAGAAGGGCCAGACAGCAGTTGGTGAGTAACTGGACTTGAGAGTGGGGAACACATTCAGCAGCAAGTGTGTGTGGGAAGAACCAGGGCCTTTGTGAAGAGCAGCAGAGTAAATAATTCCCTGAGCTTTCCTCGGTGCTGTCCTCCAGTGCCCTCCTACACCTGGATTTTCAACCAGCCTTGGGTGACTTTGGAATGCAGCTCTTTGTTTCTTTGTCATTTCCTACTGAAGTTATTTTTCCTTGAGGGAAGGAACATGTCATGATGGTGCCTCTGACAGCTGTCCCTGCTCTCTGTCCCCACAGGCCAGGCCCAGAAGGCGCCAGTGGCCCCAGCAGCCTCAGGGGCAGCCTCAGGAGCCCCCTCGGTGTTGGTGGCCACAGCAGTGCTCGCCTATCGATAGTAAGTGACTTCTGCATGACTGCTGCAGTCTGTGACCCTAGAGGGGAGATACATGTGGAAAAATGGCAAGAGACACTTGTTTTCAGGCATATCTGCATGCTAGAAATGCTGCAAGGCAATGGAAGTTTCTGCTCAAGAACAGTCTCGGTGCAGCTCTGGGTGAGGCAGCTCTGAGATAAAGAGCAGGTTTGGGTTTGGCTGTGGCTGGGAGCTGTGTCCTGGCTGCTGGGCTGAGATGTGTGCTGCTTCAGGAGGCCCTGGCAGATGCTTGTGGTTCGTGCATTTGAGAATTGAGGCATGAGCAGAGTGAGAGGAAACTAAAACTGTTTGATGCTGCTATCATGGAAAAATGCTCTGGATCTGTGTCACTCCACAATGTGTGCTCTTGCCTGTGAGAAAGCAGGAATGTCTCTAAGCTAAACAAAGCTGCCTGACATGTTATGCCTGAGGAAAGAGATCTGAACTTTGAAGAATTCTGAGTTAGGGACAGTTGTGCAGCTGAATGTCTCCTTTTTCTTCCAGTACAAATGGGCAGTACTTGAAGCAAGGCAAGTATGGAGCAGCTGTAGTGGGGAACCATGCTGCCAAAGAGGTGAGAGACACTTCCTTCCCTAACTCTGCCATGCTGAGGTCTCACTGGTATGAGATGGTGTTTCTGTGAGCTTTCCAGGTGTTTTGCTTTTCATGTTGTTCTCCTGCTACCTTTCTGCCTCCTGGGTTTTCTTGGGGCTCAGCCATCCACCTTGGTGGCATCTTTCTTTCCTGCAGTCCATGACTTTGTAAGCTCTCTTACAACTTATGCCTGAAATAGTTCACAGTGTTTTTGGAGGTCATTTTGGTATTTATTCAGAACATCTTTGACAACTGGATCACATATTTGTGCAGGTGGAAATGGATATAAAGTAAGATGCTTTGCTTAAGTTTTGTTCTTTTGCTATTGAAGCCATCTTTCCTTCCCAAGTGTTCCTTGAAGAACACAGAACTGAGGTGCCCAGTAAATTGGCATTTTTGAAAGCTGCTTTGAAAACTCTCACCCATCCCTGGTGTTGGTATTTGTGATATTTCATATCCCTCATTCATGTCTCACTAAGTTGCTTCTGCTTTGGCAAGAACAAAATAAATCTTAGTTTGGTAACTGAGTTGGTGATCTGGGAAGTGCTGAGCTGTGTTGCTCTGGGGGAGCTGGGGAGGACAGAGAGTGCAGAAGGAAGCTGAACCATCTTTCCTCAGACTGTCTGTGTGATCACATCCAGCTGGGAGCAGTCAGTAGGTCCCTCCCAGTTCACCACTGAGCAGTGTCCAGTGCAAGTGCACAAAGAAAAACACATTTCCTTAAAAGATTATGTTCAGTAGAGCCAAATATGTCAATAAATCTCACATCTGTGTTGCTTAGTACTTGGAAAACTCCCTCCAACTCTGTTATGTATCAATAGGTTTATGCAAAGATAAAAAACTACACACACAAACTTCTTTGGGCTGGATATTAGTAAAAGTGTCTTTCCCAAAAGGGTGATCAGGGCCTGGCACAGCTGCCCAGGGCAGTGGTGGAGTCCCCATCCCTGGAGGGGTTTAAAAACCATGTGGATCTGGCACTTGGGGACATGGGTCAGTGGTGACCTTGGCAGTGCTCAGGGAATGATCTTGGATGTCTCTTCCAACCTAAATGACTCGGTGATGGTTTGGTGCCATGTGTGGTGAGTTCTGTGTCTGGAAGGGTTAGTGCACCATCTTTTTCCACTGTAACTGTGAAAAATGTGGAATTAGTTAAAAAAAAACAAACCATAAAACAATGAACTTGCTTGGTTGCTGCAGCTAGATAAAACCCTTGAGAATAAACCAGTTTTAACAAGTGCCATGAAACTGTGTTAAGTATTTTTGCTGTGGTATATTTGACAAATAAATGCTGAGCCTTAGGCACCTTAGAATTGAAGACATTTTGAGTTCCTGTTTTTGTTCTTTTTTCCTTGTCTAATTCCTTGTGGAATCCAGTACAGGATCCTCCTTTACATCAGTCAGCAGCAACAGATCACCTCTGCAAGGATCCACCCAGGCTTCGTGCTCACGGTGAGACTCTGGCCTAGGGAAGCATTTTTTGATCAGCAAACACAAGATTGGCTCTAAAATCTTCCCATAAGCTTTGGTTTGTAACCTTTGAGATCAAACATCTGAGTGACAGAGCAGGAGGTGTCCCAGTGTGAGTGTTCTCCTCATGGATTGCACAAGAGGCTGTGACAGCTCCCTTTGGCACAGCACACTCTCAGATTTCCAAACCAAGGCTCCTGTAGGAGGTAAATTATTACCTGTGCTCACAGAGGTGTTTGGGGTTTGCAGGCCTGTCATAGAGAAAACCAGCAAAATTCCTTTTGCTGAGGATTTCTAGTTAAGTGTCTGAGAGAATACAACTGAGTAAGCAGAAGGAAATGACAGCAATGAAATGTTTTCTCTCAAAAAATTTACACTCAGCATTTTCCTGCTGTTGAGAACAATCTGAAGCATTGTGAGCTCTAAAATGGGATCTCTCAGGAAGTTGATTTCTGCCAATTTTACAGGAAATTGATGTGTTGGTTTACTGTTCTTAGTTTGTCATCACATGCATCAAATTTATTGGTATGAGAAGTAGAAATTTCACTCCAAAATAATGAAATTTCTGTCCCAGCTTAGAACTTGCTCTCTAGTTTTATAAACACATTCTTGAAAAATTAATAGATTTTATAGTCACTTCTGATCACATGGGTTTAGAAGTGAGGAAGAAGTGACTTCTCCAATTGATTCTGGAAGCCTAAATACTGTAAACTATGAAATGTAAATTAGTTACACTTAAAAATTCTCAGTACATCTTAAAGAACCAGGCTTCAAGAAAGTTTCTGAAAGGTTTCACGTTCTTGTGTGAACTGCAGCATCTAGGAAGAACTTAATATTTCCTCACATATTTGAGTAATAATAATTTTTCCACGATAATGGGCACATAAATAAAAACTAATTCTGAACTTGGGCAGTAGAACAGCAGGGTTCTTCCTGCTTAATTTTGGTGGCTCTTATTTTAAGCTTCTTTGGGATGTGGGTTTTTTAGTTCATTTAATGCCTAAGATAGAACTGATTTCCTCTCCCACAGGTTCAACCCAACAATTACAGCACATTCTATGATGATCAGAGGCAAAACTGGTCCATCATGTTTGAGTCAGAAAAGGCAGCAGTGGATTTCAGTAAGCAGGTAACTGCTCACCTCTGGACCAGGCAGTTCTTGATGGCTGGTTTGAAGCAAGGGCAAATCAAGTTTTATTTTCATTGGAGTTCAGCTTTGAATGTCTGCATAACTGAGATGGAGACAGATCTGAGAGCCACCTGCCCTGAGTTTTGTTCATTGAAGCAAATCTCTGAGGCAGGGAGCCTGTTGTTTCTCAAGATTCTCAAGTACTGCATATCAATGGTTCTGTAGAGCAGAGGTTGTTTAATCAGCAACATTCAGCACAAGGAGACATGGAATGCCCTGGGAGTGCATTTCAGTGTGGGCTGGATCAGTACAGCAAGGAATGCTTCAGATTCATCAGTGGGACTCCATTAAAGGCCAGAGACACTGCCAGGCTTTCCCTCTGCAGGTGTGCATTGCCAAATGCAACAGCTGCCCAGCTCTGGACTCAGTCCTCTGCCAGGATCTGCTCCTGGGAGAAGGGCAGGGGGTGGAAGGAGGAGACTCCCTGGAGGTTGCCTATACAGGATGGCTGTTCCAGAACAACGGGCTTGGACAGGTAAAGGCATGTGTGTCACCTCTTAATGCTGAGTGGGACAGTCCCTGCAGGAGCCTGCAGGTCCAGGAGGGTGCTGGTGTTGGTGTTAAAGGTGTGCTTTGGGCATTTATGGCATATGGGGTCATATGTGTTGCCTATAGAATATTAAGGCATTCTGGCATATTACGAAAAATTTCCTTACTGAAGGGGTTGGTGAGCATTGGCAGAGGCTGCCCAGGGCAGCAGTGGAGTCACATCCCTGGAAGTGTCCAAAAACCATCTGGATGTGGTGCTTGAGACATGGTTTGGTGGTGAATAGGGCAGTGCTGGGGGAATGGTTGGCCTTGGTAATCTTAGAGGGCTTTTCCAACCTTAATGTTTCTATTATTCCATTACTGTTAGGGGCAGGTGATTGAAATGCTTTTAAACTTCCATGGGCACTCTCCCACATTAATATTTAATGTTGTGTTATCCTTTACCCAGTCCTGTCCTAAAACAGTTCTGAAGTCTGAGTCTGCAGTTACCATTCACTTCATGAAATTGTACTTCAGGAAATGGACTAAAGCTCTGGTTTATGGCTGAGAATTAATTTTGGTAGTAATGGGTTGGGAAATAGCATTTAACCAGAGGTTTTAGGAGTTCATGGAATGTGTAAAGCATCATTTCCAAACAGTTGGAAAATCCATGTATTTTGTGTTCTTGTTCAACTCTCCAGGTGTTTGACACTAATGTGAACAAAGACAAGCTACTGAGGCTGAAGCTGGGATCTGGAAAGGTCATCAAGGTACAGCTTCTTCCACTTTCATTGTAATATTATAATTATTCAATTATATAATTATTACTATTATAATAAATAAAATATATTATTATATTGATATATTATATTAATAATAATATAATGTATTATTACTTTATTTAGTAAATTTATAATTGCATATAATTAATATTATAATTATTCAGTAATATTATTATTCAATTATAATAACTGAAATCTCAGAGCTTTGAATTACTGCAGTTCTTGTTCAGGATTCATATATGCTCTTTCTGTTTCATTTATTAGCAAACACTCTGTGGCAGTGACTCACTCAAACTTTGCACAATAGAGCCAGCCCAGTCTCCTTTTCAGTGTCAGTGATGGACAGGAGTTGTGCTCTTGGCTACAAAGGAAACTTCCTGTTTTCAGGAGCTGGGGTTTTATAGTTGTTCTGGAAGTCACTTAATCCATTCCCTTGTTCATGGGGAACCCTATTTCTAAAGGAAACAGTTTTTCATCCAGGTGTTGTGATATTCCCTTATGTTATCCCATAAAATCAGGGTTTGAGTCAGAGATGCTTTTGTTCAGATCACTTCCATGACCTAAGTAGTTGATGTATGACCTGTGTAATTCATGTATGACCTGTTATAAGTTGTCTTTTATTGAAGATGTGCTATTTGTCAACTTTATTTGTTTTATCCTTTATCTTACTAATTTTGCCTGGCTGTTAGAGCCATCTTGTGCAGTGCTGGCATCCCTTGGGCAGTTTGCATTGCTCTGACTCCATGTCCCTCATTAGTGATTTTCTCTGATTGCTTTATAAATCTAACCAGAGCAATTCAGATCTCTTTGGAGCCCAGAATGCTGAGTGAGGTCATCACTGTGTGGTGGAGCTACATCTTTATTCTTAAGTTAACACTGGAATTTACAACTGGCTATCAGGATTTGTGGCAAGACAAAGGTTTGGTGCTGAAAATAAATAAACAGGATTTTACAAGAATCTCTCTATGTGTTTTGGACCCTTTGCCTGAAGTTGTCTTAATTCTGGTAAATAATATCACTGATCCAAGTGTTGCCTTCTCTTCTGTTGCCTGTGCAAACCAAAGGGCTGGGAAGAAGGAATGCTGGGCATGAAGAAAGGAGGGCGAAGGTTCCTCATCATTCCTCCAGCCTGGGCCTACGGGGCGCAGGGCGTGGCTGGTCGGGTCCCTCCAGACTCCACTCTGGTGTTTGAGGTGGAAATCAGGAGGGTGAGTTCTCCTGCCAAGTGTTTGTTTCCATTTGTTTTGTGACTGCAAGGAGAGAACCTGCTGTTAGTGTGAGAACTCCAGGTCAGAAACTGTTAGAAACCTCAGCAAGATGTGTATCTGTGATTCAAACAAACAAACCCAAAACAGAACCCTAAACCCAGAAAATCCCTCAAGGCTGTTTGTCTGTTCTGACTTGGGTTCTTTTAGTTGTGTTATTTGTGAATCACTTGGGAAAACAAAATATTCTGGGAGCAATGAGAGCTTCTCCAGCTCTGAATCAGTTGGCTGCTTTTCCTTTAAGTGTGAGAGCTCCACAGGCAGTAGCATCATAAATTAATGAAAGTTTTTCCCGGAACCCAGAAAAACATCTCTTTTTTTCCTTCATGTTTTTTAAGGTGAAACTGTCAAAGGAGTGCTCTGGTTCAGATGGGCTGAGTGTCAGTTCCAGGGATTCCTCTGCACCATCTCCAGTTCCCAGCTCAGATGGCTTCTCCTCAGACACGGGTTTAGTGCCTCCCTCCAGCATCCCTCCAAAGCCTGGGTAAGAAGCTTGAACAGCTTTGTGTAAAGGTGGTGGTGCCCATCAGCACAGTGCTGCACTAACACATCATTTGGCAAATGTGGGGCCTCTGTGCCTGCTCAGTGCCCTCCATGTTGCAGAGCAGTGCTTGCTAACAAGACTTGCTGGAATTTTCTGCTTAAGTGCTGATTTCCAGATTAAAGCAATTGGAATGGGCTGCAGTGAAGGAAGTCATTTCTCTCCAGCATTCCTGAGATCCAGTGGGATTGATCTGTGTGGGTGCTGCTCTAACAGCTGTCTCATCTCAGCTGGCATCACTGCTGTCAGTTTAGACTTTCTCAGTTTGCACAACTCCCTGAAAAGAGGGTGTAGCCACCTGGGGTTGAGTTCTTTCCCAGGAGAGGAAATCACCTCTAAGTTACTCCAGGAGAGGTTTTTGATGGATATTAGGAAAACCTTCACTGACAGGCATTGGCACAGGCTGCCCAGGGTGGAGTTACCATCCCTGGCGGTGTTCAAAGAATGCAAATGTGGCACTTGGGATGGGGTTTATTTCTGAACATGCTGGGGCTGGGTTAGTGGTTGATGACTCAACCTTAGATGTATTTTCCAACCTCAACAATTGTCTATTCTGTTCATTAAATTCAATGGGTCAGTCACCCTTTTTAGGGAGTCCAAGTAAGTGCTGCTCTTGTTGCCATAAGTAGATTGTTATTGGACTTGGTTAAACTTATTTATACCAGGATGTGGTTGTTAAAGCAGTCAACAAAATTATCTTTCTATGGTCAGCTGTTCCAGTGGGCCATAGTGGTGTCCTGAACATATCTACAGATAACACTGCAAAGAATGTTCCAGAAGTGTAGGCTGAAAGAAATGCTCATGGTATGAGAAAACAGCTTTCCTAGGGAGAGGTGTATTAAACAGTGTTTATCAATGCAGAATGTTGGCTCCTGAATTCCCCCTGTTAACCTCCACACCTGTTTGGCTTTGCAGGGAGCCAGCTGTTCGGGCCAAGTCCAACTCCATCAGTGAGCAGCTTGCAGTAAGTGCTGCCTTTTCCTAATATGAAGCCCGAGTAGAGAAGTTTATTTTCACCTTAAGTATTGAGTAGTGCTGAAGATAAAGTGAGCATCATGCAAGACACTGGAATGTTCACCTTAGAGCAGCTTAGGGCCTTGTTTTTGAAGGAATTAGTGGTTGGACTCGATGATTAACCATAACTTAAAGGTCTTTTCCAACCTTAATGATTCTGTGATTACCAGGACCTAAGGAACTCCAGCCCCAGTTCCTGCTCTTAAAATGTGCAGTGACTCTGACCATGTGGATGTTCACAAGGTTGGTTGTCTTTTGAGATAAATGGACAAATTTAAAATAGATAACAAAGGAGTTGGGACATTCAGGGTAAGTTTATAGAACTGCAAGCTTATAGAGACTTTGTGCCTCCAGACAGAAAAAGCTGCTAAGCAGCTTCCTGAACTCACACATTTTCTTGTTGATGTTTTGTGCAGGGATAGGTTTTTCTTCTGTAGTGACAGCACTGTCATCTCAGAAAGAGGATATATAAAACAAGCCAGGTTAACATTCCTGAAGAGTACTTGAAGAGTAGATTTTCACACAGTCATTGAAAAATTGAGTCAAAATTCAGTGAGAGATGTAGAAGTGTTTGTAATACCTCAAAAGCATGGGCTGAGACAAAAGGGAGAGTAATTAAATGTTTCCTTTAGAACCCAGATGTAGCAAAGGCAAAGCTGATTTCTCGGATGGCCAAAATGGGACAGCCCATGCTGCCTTTCCTTGCTGGGACAGCAGGGAGTCAGCTGGACTCCAGTGACTCAGAAATAGAGGTACCAGTCACAGCAATGTGACTCTTTTACTCCTTTTCCTGCACTGGGGGTTGCTTAAAGTGGGATCTGTAGCAGTGGCTCTGCTCTGGTTCTGTGACAGAAAGGTTCCACTTGTGTTCCTGGGGTAACACCTTGTCTGTCTCAAGTGACCTTGGGCTCAGGCTGTTGGCTTTGTTCCTTGGTGTTCCTTGTAACATGCAGAAATGTTTTTAGGATCCCAATACTCTGAGAGGGACAGCACAGCCAGTGGCTTCGAGCAGACCCTCCCAGGCAGCTCAGGCAGTGCTGCCCACAGTGTCCACACAAGGTAAGGTGCTGGGGAGCTGCTGCACTCCCATTCCACTCCATCAGGGCTGTGGGAACACAGAATCCCTTCCAACAACTGAAATATGAACTGAAAGCTTCTGGTAAGGCTTGGTGATCATGAGCCACTAATCCATGGAGCACAAGACAATCCTTGCAGTGTTTCTTCGTTGTGGTCTTGTGCTTGAGGAAGAGCAGGCACCATGGCTGAGCTGTCCTGGCACTGGGCACTGAGATTTGTAGGCCTTGGGATCTGTAAATGCAGTGTTACAAATCCTTTCCCAGTGAGCAGTACATTCAGGAATGATGGAAATCCAAGTGAAGGGCAGCATGAGGCTGGCAGCTCTGCAGGGCTGGGTGTGCCTTCCCATGATGGAATGGTCACATCAGCTGCTGGTCAGCTGAGCAGCCTTCAGTCAGTCACAGTCATGCCTTGTGTCAGTGAACTTCAGAGCTGTCTCTGTTGGATTGAGAAGAGGTTGTTTAAATGGAGCTAAAAGTGGGATTTCTGTGAAAGGTTGCTCTTTTCTTGACCTATTATCACTTGCTCAACTGGATTTAATTTTCACAAAGTTGCAGACAGGCTTCAGTTAAACTTTTGTTCATTTAGTGGTTTGTTTTTTGTTTGGTTTTTTATTGCCATTTCATACTAGGTGAATTAAATTCTTTCAAGCTGCTTTATAGCATGTTGAATTAATTTCTTCCTTTCCAGTACCTCAAGCATCTGGTGCTGCACCTTCAGTATCTTCTGCTGCTTTAATTCCTGCAACAATCCAGCCCCATTCAGCTCTCCCTGGAGGAGCACAGGGCTTTCAGGTACTAAAATGAAATGAAATCCTTTGTCCTGAGTCTTCTCCATTGTTGGGAGCAAGGACTTTAACATAAGGATGAGAATTCCAGGCTATTTCCTGTCACTCCTTGGCATTCTCAGGTTTTCATCATAGGCCTCTTAAAATTTATTCAAAAAGGGCTAATTCTATGTTTTATGATGGGTTCTTAAACTAAGGATGAACCAGGCTTTGTTAATACCTGGTTTTGTAGTGGACAGTAAAAGTTTCCAAGTTCTTCAGCAATGAGCAGTGAAGTTGCAATCAAGTTGTGTTGTGCTTTTTGAGCCCTTTTTAGGAAATAAACTTGTGTTCAAATTAACATAACTTCAGAGGGAGGTGGTGATGTGCTGATCTGACTCTTACAAACATAGGGTGACAGTTTTGTTAACATTTGAGTGAAGGTTGGAACTAACTAACCCTCAAAAGAAGAGTATTATTTTCCTTTCACAATGACTGTTACGTATTTTGACTTTCCAGCTCCTTAATTATTGGATTTTTTTCTTTCCAAACATCATCCTCACTCTTGGGCTTAAAAAAAAAAATGAAACTGAGGATGTGGGGAAATAGCAAAATACATTCTAACTGTTGAACTTGTCCTTCAAGGCATATCCAGGAGTGCCATTTGCTTACCCCCAGACTGCTGCATCTGCCTCTCAACTCCAACCTGTGGGGCAGATGTATCCTGCTCCTTACCAAGGTATGTTTTAAAAGGTTCTTGCTTCTCAGAGAGCTGCAGCTCCTGCACTAAACAATTTCTGATGATGATTTATAGCTGTGCTGTTTCACAAATGCTGATTTTTTAGTACCAAATAAGGGAAAACACTTCCCAGTAAATACCCATCTCTTTCTTACTCTAAAGAGCTTTGTGCACTGTGAAGGGGGCTGGAATTTCTGTGTCTTCCTAAAACTGGATATTACTAAAGGAATTTGGTAGATGGTGCTTCCAGTAATGAATAAAACTGATAGTAACCAGCTCCCTACCAGGCAGGGGAAGAATTGAACTGTAAAAGGCAAAACCTAGGAAGGACCAAGGGCATTTCAAGAACCATTTAACTCATCCCAGTTGGTGAAGTCTTGAGTGTAGCTGAGCCTTTCTTGGAGCCTGTTTTTTCAGTGCAGTTTCAGAAGTTGACCTTCAGTGCTGTGGTTTGGTTGTGCCTCTGCTGCTCTGATGTGTCTGGGGGCTTTGCTCTTGTTGAGCTGAGCTGTCACGTGGCTCAGGAGTTTCCTGTACTCAAACCTACCTGTTGGGATTATTTGGAAAATATCTACATTATTTGTTTTCCAAATACCATGTCCCTTTTATTTGTGAGCACAGAGTGCCTTTCCTGCTGGCAGGCTTCATGCTGCCCAGCTTTTGCTGTGTCTCTGTGCAGGTATTTCCCCTTGTCACTGTAAACCTCTCTGCTTTCCCTTCAAGCCCCTGGAGATGTCACTTCCTTTTTGATGACAGAAGCTCGGCAGCACAACACTGAAATCCGCCTGGCTGTGAGCAAGGTGGTGGATAAAATGGATCACCTGGCTGCCAAGGTAGGGCTGCTCAGGACATTTCTGCTCTCCAGGTGTGCTGAGAGCACTTGGCTCTATTTAAATACCTGCATTAAGTGATACAGCAAATGAGTAAAATTCCAATATTAGCACACCTTCAAGTGGCAGCAGTTCAGCTGCTGTGAAAAAACAAAGCTGAGGCTTGGGGAAAGGTACTGTTTTACTGTGTTCCATAGCATGTGATGCATTGTTTGGAGGGATTCCCTGCCCTCTGGGAGGTGTCACACTTAATTCAGTGCCTATTCTCTGCAGAGGGAGCAGTGAAATGCCTCTTTGCACATGTCTTACTCTCACCTGCACCCATCAATTCATTTCAAATGGCTTAAGAGTGGTTTATCCCTGCAGGTGGAGGAGCTGAAGAAGCAAAGCACTGCTAACAGCTCCCTCCTGCCTGGCATCTCCTCTGTCACTATGGAAGCCTCCATGATCATGAGCAACATCCAGCGCATCATCCAGGTGAGCGTGGCCAGCCTGTTCCACTTCATCAGGAGCTGGGGCCAGAATGAGGATGAGACTTAGAATGATTTCCATCCCTTTTTGCCCCTCCAGAAAGCTCTTCTCAGCATTGTGGGGTTTGGGTATTTTCTGAATCAGAGCTGTGGGTATTTCATAGGTCTTGGCAAAAGGTTCATGTGGGAGTTCAGCTTCTCAAACCATTATGGATTTAACCCCCAGACTCCAGCAGGACAATTTGACAGCTGAAGTATCACATTGTAGAAACCACCTGCTTCTGCTATTCACTACTAAATTTTATGCTTTGAAACCTTTCTAAGCAGCAGTCTTAAAAACTTGGTTTGTGGATAAAAAAGCCAACCAGACACAGTATTTTCTAGAACAAGATTTGGCAGCCACAGTGCCTTCCTGGGCTGTTACCACAGAAGGGATGAGCATCACCACTGTCCTGCATCTGTGCAAAACAAGGGTTTAGGAAATGCTGCAAGGAAATCTGAGTAAGCTGAATATTCATGCTGAGCTGTGCTTTAGGAGAATGAGAGACTGAAGCAGGAGATATTTGAGAAGAGCAGTCGGATTGAGGAGCAGAATGAGAAGATCAGTGAGTTGATTGAACGCAACCAGAGGTAAGGGCTGGAAGCCTCATTGCATTTCCAGACTCTCCAGCTTACACTTGGGCATAACTGAGGGCTGTTTGTTAGGAGACAGTCATATTCTGATATAAATTTTTTTATAAGGTGTTAAAAGTGTCCCACTCTTCCTCTGCAGGGCTTATCCCCAAAACTCTGATTTACAGTAAACATGAATGTGTAAAAGGGGAACAAAATCCCTCATGCTGTCTGTGAGCAGGCTTGTCCTGCTTCTGGGAGTTGCTTTATTTTTGCTGGCTTTTTGGTGAGGAAATTGTAGGGACTGTGATGCCCTTTGTGAAGTTCAGCTGATACTAAGTTATCAAAACTCTTGGAACATGAGATGTTTTCAGAGAGGTGAAGCACTTATCCCAACTGATAAAACCTCTGCTGTGCCAGGCACAGCCCTCCCACCCCTCTGAGATCAGCCTCTAGCAGCACATCCTGCAGAATTGTCTGGCACTTGTCATGAATTCAACAAAGAGCTTCTGTGCTTTGGAATGTCACCTTTTCTGTCTGAGCCCTTGGCTCCAAGCCCTGTGTTTGCAGGAATGCCCACAGAGTCTCCTGTTCACAGGTATGTGGAGCAGAGTAACCTGCTGATGGAGCAGAGGAACCACTCCCTGCAGACAACAAATGAGAACACACAGGCAAGAGTGTTGCATGCAGAGCAGGAGAAGGTAATGGTGGCATGAACAAAGCCAGGGTTGTTGCATTAAAACAAGCCTTGTTAGTCAAAACAGTTTTCTTAAAAGGCAACTGCAGTTCTGAACTTTATTTTGAGAAGAAAATGGGATGCTTTGATGGCTTTCATGACCAAAGCATCACAGAGGATACAACCATTTCATGCTGTCATAACTTTAATATTCTTATCTTTAGGAAAGTGTCTGATTTATTGTTACCTGTGCAGGCATGTGGCCAATGTGTTGAGGAATTGTGTATCACAGGGCTTTTGAGTTGGAAATACTTCAGTTATTTATTTCACTGATAGTTGCAGAAGTGTTTTATTCCTCCTGTATAACTGACATAGAGTGAATATAGATACAAGAAAAAATATTTCCTGCTAGAGTTTCTTCATTGCACTCTTGTGCTTTTTAAAATGCTAATCAGAAGCTGTTTGTTTCTCCCAGTAACACATTGTGCTTTTATGACAGGAACTGTTGGGAAGTAGCTTTTAAACCAATGAATTGCATTTATGCATGGCTGCACATCCTGACCCATCCCTGTAGGCCAGCCTAGCCCAGGAGTGCTGCTCTGGCTCTGCCACTGCATGGTGCCTGCTCTGCCTTCTCAAGCACTGGCTTCTTAAATTACACCAAGTTCAGTCTTGCTCTGTGCTCTCCTGCTGGGTTGTCTCTCTCCAGCTCAAAAGTGAGGTGACAAACACTTCCTCTGCGTGAGAACCACAACTTGGTGCACCTAAAGCTGACCAGAACTGCAGCTTTCCAAAGTGTGGTAAAGAGCAGAGCAGGGAGCAGCTGATAGTGCTGAGAGCAGACAGGGGAAGGGGCTGCTTTCCCACCCCCAGCCCAGGCTGCACACCCACAATATGTAGGAGTGTGAGAGATGTGTCAGAGATTCTAAGCAGGAGTGAGTCAGACTGAAATAATAAATTAAATTCCTTTCTCAGTGAGGACAACATCCTGCTGGTACAATAGAACTTGGGAAGGAATTGTCTATTGGAAGTACAAGATCCTCAGGAGTCTTTTGGGCCCCATCTTCAGCAGGACCCCACTGACTGAGCAGTCACTGCCTAGGGATGATGTGACATGGACAGGAAAGCCCTGACTTGTACTGGATGTTTCTGTGGGAGCATTGACTGGAATTATGAAGGCTGATATTCCTTCCTGTTCCCTTTATCTACCCCAGCTTGCCCTGGGACAGGCAGAAGCAGGGAAGAGGACTGGAAGCAGTTTTATCCATTGTTTACACCCAGATAGGCACTTCCATTTGGCTGCACACAGGATCACTGAGGTGTTGCTAACTCACTGCTTTTGGGTTATGGATCTTTGGCTCTGGCAGAGCAAGTTCCAGCTTTAGGTGAAGGCTTTGTGAGCCATAAGTAATTCCCCACCCTTCCAGTGCAGGTCACAGCCAGGACTGCTCCCACCTGTGGTGTGTGACATTCCCTAACCATACCTTCAGTGTCTTTTTACATCAGGCTTCACTCCCTTTTTCTGTCTAAGCTTTTACAGTTCTTGGAGTAATTTAAAGGCTTCTCTGGCATGCCTCAGGCTCCTGTTATGAAGCATTGTGCTTTTCTGCTGATGAATGCCTCTGCCTTTCAAGTTGTGTTCTTAACCCTTCCTGTTTCCTGTCGCTGCTTTCTCTTCCCAGCACATGCTGCCAGTGGATCGGGGCTGGGACCAGGTGAGGCAGTGTCTGCTGACTGTGGAGGTGGTAGATGGTTGTGCCCTAGGTAGTGCCAGCCCAGCTTCCTCTTGAGCTAGAAACTGATTGGCATGAAAATAATTGTCTCAGAGCTTGAATGAGCATAGATCCTTCACTGGGAAAAGGGCTTTAGTCTGGCAGTGTCTCCCCACTGGCCCCTCTTTCTTGGGGAGCCCTTTCCAAGAATTTTCTCACATTGATGCTTGTTCCACTCCCCATGGGAGAACAGGATCACTGTCAGAGCAGGCACAGGTCACCCAGGATTCTTGGTGCCTGAAAGCTGGAGGCTGGAGCTGAGCTGTGGAAATGAAGCATCCTCTGTAGAAACTTCTGTCTAATAACACTTCCTGCCATAGAATTTCCTAATTTTGTTTTCTTTATTTACCATTAAAGACAAAGATCAGGGTTAAAATAACTTTTAGATGACTTTAGCTGTGCCATGGGGTTTGATTTTAGTATGCCAGGAGTCAGTGTAGCAGTGGGACATTTATGGAAGCACAAGAGGAAAGCAGATCTGGTTTTGGCCACTCTCTGAAGTGCTACCTCCTCTTTAAAGTGGTGTGGTGTCCCAGCCCTCCAGATCAGCACATCCTCATCATCACCATAGTTGGAAAAAATTTGCTCCCAGCTTTTCTGTGCCAGAAGGTGTTGCTCTTCATGTGGAGGGAATTCTCTTAGGGGAGAGCAGAGAACAAATCCAGTTCTCCTGACCTTACCTGTTACAAGAATGTGAAAAATCTGTTGGGAATCTTGAAGTAGGCAGAGATGTGGAAGCAGTTCAGGGATTCCCTAATTCTGTCTTTGCAGAGCATCCTCTGAAGTTTGTGTGTCATTCAATGAGATTGGGAATGGGACTTTGTGTCTGTCTTGATGCCTTGAGCCCCTGCTAACATTGTTTACCAGTTGTCTAACAAGCTGTGCTAGTGCCTGGTTTTAGGTGAATCACTGACTCTCAGCAATCCTAAATCTAAACAGGTCCCCAAATGGCTGAGAACTGTGCTGGGAAATGCCAGCCTTGCCCATTGGCAGCTGAGGTGACCTCATGCTGTGTGCTCTGGGGACAAGGTGCTCTCTTGGCTGGGGCCAGCCTGTGTTTTAAGTGGCTCTTCAGTGATGTGTAAGCTTATGGCAGACAATTAGATGTTGGAGCCCAGGCTTTTTACTCAAATAGATGTTTTCATAGCCTGAAAACTGAGCAGAGGCACCAGGCACTGGTAGCAGGCTGACACACACTTAACCTTTTCAGGAAAACTCACTGGGTTGAACTGATATGATGAAGAGGTTGTTGGTGGCCTTGTGCAGGTTTCTAGTCTTTCTGGACAGAACTGACATGGCAAAAAAGTCATTGTTACCTCCTCAGTGTGGAGATGCCTTCCCTGATAAGGCCTCCAGCCCTTTTCCAGCTCCTCCTGAGAGAACAGTTCTGCTGCTTCCTCACACATCCCATTTTCCCTCCTCCCTTTTCCCTGCTCCATTTTGTGCTCCAGGCCAAAGTTGCAGAGGAGCTGGCAGCTGCCACAGCCCAGGTTTCCCAGCTGCAGCTGGAGCTCACTGCCCACCAGAAGAAGGAGATGGACCTGAGGAAGCAGCTGTCCTGTGCTGTGCAGGATGCAGAGAGACAGGAGGCACAGCTCAACAAGCTGCAGGCACAGGTGGCAGGTGAGGCTGCTCCTGCCTGTCCCTGACAGCTCCTCCATGGCTCTTTTATATGGTTTTTCCTGTCCTCTGGGGTATCCTCCTGCTTTCCCTAGTCCCAGGGGATGGAGGAAGGATGTGGATGCACTGAAATACCTGAGGGATGTGCATCCTTGTCACCACTGAAGGCAAAGTGGGATGACTGAACAAACAAAATCATCCTGTTCTAGGGATGCCTTTTGATAAACAATCTCTTGGCTTTTCTGTCCAAAATCCTGATGTTCCAGTGGATGGAAGTTGAGATAAACCTGAGGTGTTCATTGATTTCTCTGTGGTGGGCACTGCTGTGGCCCACCTGCATCCAGGGTCACTTCTGTATTGCACATGGCAAGAAGGACATTGAGGGGTTGGAGCTGGGGAAGGGGCTCAGCCTGGAGAAAAGGAGGCTCAGGGGGGCCCTTGTGGCTCTGCACAACTCCCTGCCAGGAGGGGACAGCCAGGGGGGTCAGGCTGTGCTCCTGGGGAACAGGACAGGAGGAGAGGTGCTAGTGGGAGTTTTTTGGATGTTAGGAAAAATGTCTTCACATAAATGGTTCCAAGGCATTGGAACATTGCTCTTGATAAATCCTAGTCCCCACTACAGGCACGAGCAGAGTTGTTGACTGCACTGTGCAGGAGACCCTGTTCCTCCCCATCAGCCCCCAAAATGTGCTCCCTTGCAATGGGGGTTGCACCCAAACTCACAGGGACACGTGGGGGTTTGTTTGCAGAGCTCCAAGAAGCCTCTCAGGATACTCAGAGCAGGTTCAAGGCTGAGAAGCAGAGCCGCAAACAGCTGGACATGAAGATTGCAGCACTGGAGGAAGAGCTGACAGACCTGAGAGTGGAGAAGGAGACTCTGGAAAGGGTATGGCCAGTGCCAGCAACACAGCTTCAGTTGTTTACTGAAGGCTAACCCAAGGGTCTTGCTTTTAACTATGTAAATTAAGTAAATCTTGACTCATCTGCAGGCTGGTGGATCCTTTGTGCTTATGTTGGCTTTATTTATTTATTTATGCAATGTCTTGCCCAGTAATGTGTCAGCCTTCCTCACCTCAGAGATAACCTCTGATTTCAAGGGATGAAACTCCTTCTGCCTGAGGGAGAAAAGCTGCTTGGTGCAGTCTGGCCTATTCTGTGTCATGTTTTGTATTGCAGAATCTTGCAGAGAGGAAGAAGAAATCCCTCTCAGAGAGAGCTCAGGCAGAGGAAGAGATGGAAGAAATCCGCAGGTCGTACCAGCAGGAACTGGACAAGCTCCGGCAGCTCCTGAAAAAGGCCCGGACCTCGACTGACCAGGCAGCAGCAGAGCAGGTGAGGGCTCAGGGGAGCTGCTGCTCCAGGTCTGGAGAGCTTGTGGGAGCCTTCAGGTAGGAAATAATGTGCAAATGCTCAGGTGGGGGAAGAATGAAAGCATTACCTGCTTGAATTCATGGGTTAGTGTCAAACTGAGGAAAGGAGAAGCACCAATTTGAGATTGTAGTAGAGAGAAGAATATGGGATTTGTGAGGAGTGAAAGGTTGTTGAGAAATATGCCAAGAGGTCTGAAATCTGAGCCAGACCTTCTGCCAGCCTGGGGTTTGTGGCTGGAGCTGAAGTGAGAGGTGTGGGTAGGTGTGGTGGCAGCACTGGGGCTGCACTCTGTGGGTGTCCAGCCCTGGGCTTTCACCCCTTGTGCAAACACAGATGGGGTGTGTGTGTTCCTGATGGTCTCTCTTGTGCCATGGGCAGCTGTCAGTGATCCAGGCAGAGCTGGAGGCCCAGTGTGAAGCCAAATGTGAGCGTGCCCTGGCCTCAGCCAAGGAGCAGCACGCCCGGCAGTGCCAGGAGCTGTGTGAGCAGAGGGACTCCCTGCAGCACCAGGTGGCCCAGCTGGAAGAGAAGGTAAAGGGCTGTTCTTTACTGCTGTAATGGGCACTAGAGAACAGCAGCTGTAACCAACAGTCTTCTTCCACTTGGAGAAGTGAGACCTTGACTTTCTAATTTCTTGCCTGTTTTGGAGCTTGTTCTCTGCCATCATCACGTGCAGTTTTCTATTGGGTTGGAGGGGTTTTGGAGGAGAGAGAGCCTGATAGTGCTGAACTACAGAACTTCCACTTCTCTGCACTGTCCTGAGTGGCTGTGGGTGAGCAGAGGTTGTTTGGAGTGGGTGACACTGCCAGGGGCTGAACCTGCTCTGGTTTTTGTGTTTCAGCTCACAGCTCTCAAACACTCAAAAAAGGCAGAGGAGCAGAAATTGTCTGAGGTTCAACAACGTTTGGAGGAACTGGAGCCTGTCCAAGAGAAGGTAAAGGAATAACAGAGGAACTGGATGGGAACTGGAGAGCAGGGAACACCAGCCTCAGGCTCGTCCAGAAGAACAGGGATGGGAGTTCCAGAATATGGTAGGGAAGGGATAATTTCAAGGGGTTTCCAGCAAACCAGAACAGGCCCAATGATGAGACCCAGCCTTCATTTCACTGGGATCTCAGTGATGCTGCACCCACCTATTCTTGGTGGCACTTGAGGAGCTGATGAAACAATTGTGACTCTTCAAGGCTGGCTTATTTTGTCCTTATTTTGGTGCTGTTGCTTTCAGCTAAGTCTTTTGTGACATGCTTAAAACTCCACTCAGAGTTAGTGCCTCACTAAAACCCTGCCCAAGTGCCCCCTGGAGCTGAGGTGGGTGTGAGGAGCAGCTCTGAGGGTGGCTTTCCCTTGGCAGTACTCAGCCCTGCAGGCAGATGTGGTGCTGCTGAAGGCTCGCTATGAGGAACAGATCAGAGAGCTGCAGAAGGATCAGGATGGATCTTCCCCTGCAGACTTCACTGAGCAAGTGAGCTGACTCTCCAGTACTTCTCCTTCCTAAGCAAATTGATTTACCTTGAATTATTTCTCTTTGAACTAACATAAAAAGGAAAAATAGCATTTTCTCCACAGAGCAATGTATTTGTAGTAACAGTCCACAGAGGAGGAAAGGATGGGCCCTTCTGCTAGAATCATGGTCACACAGAATGGTTTGGGTTGGAAGAGATCTCATCATTCCCACCCCTGCCATGGCAGGGACACCTCCCACTGCCCCAGGGGGCTCCAACCCCAATGTCCAACCTGGCCTTGGGCACTGCCAGGGATCCAGGGGCAGCCACAGCTGCTCTGGGCACCCTGTGCCAGCCCTGCCCACCCTGCCAGGGAACAATTCCTGCCCAATATCCCATCTAGCCCTGCCCTCTGGCAGTGGGAGCCATTCCCTGTGTCCTGTCCCTCCATCCCTTGTAAACAGCCTCACTTCATCTTTCTGCTGCCCACTTCATTGACTTTTGTTTCTTGTTGTTAACTCTACATTTGAGATTTAGATTTAAAAACTGAAGTAAGAGGTGCCAGTCTGGCTTTGTGCAGCCTGCCTCAGTTTGGGGGGATAAGTTTGGGTCATATAGAGTGATTCTGAGTTAAGGTGGCCTGATGTGCTGAGGCTTTCTGGTTTGGAAAGTAGATTTTTTGAAAACCCACATGTATGTGTTTGGATTTATTGTTCCTTCCCTTGGAGAAGTGCCTGATGTTGAGTGCAGTGCTTCACATGCTAATGAATTGTATCTGTGTTTCCTGTTGTGCTCTTTTGCAGGTAAAGAAGACAATGAATGGTGTCTTTCAGTCTCTTCGGGGTGAATTTGAGCTGGATGAGATGTACAATGGCAGGACAGTCCTGGGGGTTGTCATGAACACTATCAAGGTATGACACTGGTGAGAGGAGAGAGAGGGCTAAAACCTCAAATCTGTACTGAAATAGAGTGATAGATTTGAGATTGAGACTGAAATAACTGAAGAATTTGTTGTGGGTGACAGAGCAGCCTGGTGGGAGGAGGTGAGGCAGGGATCTGTGATGGTTTGTGTCTAGGGTATAACCTGTGTTCTCTCTACTCCCTTTTCCAGACTGTGACACTGCAGCTGCTCAACAAACAGCAGGAGAAACCAGAACATGGCAGTGAAAATGAGGAATCTGGCACAGGAGCAGGGAGACAGAGGGGATCACCTGGAGCCAAAACTGAACACACAGAGCCCCTGCAGCACAGCCCAGCACAGAGCACTGCACCCCCAGCTGATCCTGGGGATGTCACCAGAGGCTCCCTGGGGTCTGAGCAGGAAGGCCAGGCTGCTCCTCACCCTGCCAGCCCCAGAACCCCTGAGGAGGAACAGGAGACACAGAGCAGGGAGGTGACAGAAGAGACAGTTCAGGAGGAGCATCTCCCTGCCACAGCTGATTGCAGCCTGGATGCTGAGAAGGGGCCTGTACCTGCAGGACAGCCTGTTCCTGGGCTGCAGCAGAGGCTGGACTGTGACACCAGGAAAGCTGACCCAGAGCAGGGTCCCTCTGCAGTGTCTTTGCAGGCAGAAGCTGCAGAACCTTCTGTTCCAGGAGCCAAGGCAGGAGAGGTGGATGAGGCAGTGCTTCCAGCACATCCAGCTGTGGAGGAGAAGGTGGAGGAGGCTGTGGGAGGTTTAGAGCCTCCTCCCTTAAATGGGGAGGAAGGGAGTGGCACAGACCCGTGGGATGGAACTGGCTCAGAGCAGGAACCTGCCTCAGTGTCCAGCAGAGCAGAACCAGGCTCAGCTGTGCTGGAAGAAACTCCAGGATCACAGGAACTGGCCTCCAGCCCCAGGCACAAAAATTCCAGGTGAGAGGTGGTGCTGGGTGCCAGGCTCAGTTAGGGCTGGGACAGCAGCAGGCCCAGGGACTGGTCCAGATGTGTCCCTGCTGCAGGACAGGCTGGAGCTGCAGCCAGGACCTGGCACAGACCAGGCTCCCCAGGGTCCAGTTCACTGGGAGCAGCCCCAGAGTGACCTCCTGTCTGCTGGAGGCAGTGGAGAATTCCCAGGGGAGTGTGCAGTTCCTGTACAGTTCCTGGTACCTGCCAGGTCCCAGAATTGCCCTGCACTGCTCAACAGTACCTGCCACAAAGGATTCCCTCAGTGACAAAGCTTTGCTATCTCTCAGTAACAGAACTTGTAAAAGCAAATCCCATCCTCTGAGAGCCAGCTGCTCATTCTTTATCTCCTTGCAGCCTTTTTGAGGATGACAACTTCTTTGAAACAACATCTCCTAAACCACTGAAGCCTCAAGTTCCCTCTGAAGAGGAGGATGAGGAGGAAGTGGTATGTATTTGGGTGTTTGGATATTTGGGATTTGCTCTGATTGAGGCACAGTCTGTAGCTTATCTGTAAAATCCTCCTTGTGGCAGTGGGGGCCTGGCTGAGCTCAGAGTTTCCCATCCATTCCCTGTGCAAATCAGGAGTGTCTGGGGTTGGTGACTGAGCTGGGAGGGGCTGGCTTGCCTGGGGGAGTGGTGACAGACTCCTGCTGGCATGAAATCAGTGGGACCTGCCAGGTTTATTGAAGGGTTTTAGTGTTTGGCCCCCCTCCAATCCCTTTTAGCCTGTAAGCAGCTCCTGGAATCATAAAACCACAGAATCCTTAAGGTTGGAAAAGATCTTTAAGATGATCAAGTCCAGCCATCCATGTAGCATCATTCACCATTGAACCATGTCCTCAAGTACCACATCCACCCCCTTTTTGAACCCTCCCAGGGATGGTGACTCCACGCTGTCCTGAGCAGCCTGTGCCAATGCTTTGCATTCCTTTGCATCAAGAATCTTTTCCTGCTATTGAATCTAAACCATCACATGAGAATAAAAACTTGGGTAATGAGGCTTCTAGTTCCCAGCTCCTGAAAGCTGGCAGAGATTTCAGAGCAGTTTGTGCAGTGATTATGAAATGCCAGGAAGCTGCTGGGGCTGACCAGTTTCCCTCTGCTGTGGCTTGCAGAGCATGAAGGGGCGTCCCCCTCCTGCGCCGCTCTTCGGTGACGATGATGACGATGACCTGGACTGGCTGGGATGAAGTTATGGCTGCTGAGCCCTCTCCTCTGGGCATGGCCTCTTCTGTGCTCTGAGCCCTTGGCAAGCTGCACACGTGGGACATTGGGAATGACCAGGGACTTCCCAGCTCCTGTCCTGCAGGTGGATGGGGGCTGGCACCAGGGGACTCTTCTGCACTCGTGGGGCTGGGCTGAGTGAAGGAGCCAGCCACTGTCCCCCTCCCCTGAGCCCTGGATTCATTAACGTCAACCTTTATGCAAATAGGAACTTGGTGAAGAGCTTCAGCAGAGGAAGTCTGGCAGGACTCTGCAGTGGCAATACCCTGTTAAAAAATCAGACTAAAATCTTCCCCAATGATGAACTCTTAGGAATATTTCTTAGTCCCCAGGGTGGCTCCCAGGGACCCTGCACCCTTTCCCCACTGTGTCTGAGCCATGTGCCACTGGAGGTTCCCCAGGAATCCCAGGCAGGTGTTTCTTGTCAGTCCCTGGCTCTGCAAAGCGGCTGAGGTGGCTCAGGTGGGCACTGACTGAGCTGTGGCACAGGGGCTGCTGGCCCTTGGAGCTCTGCTGAGCCAGGGCCTGAGCAGCTGTGCTGGGTGCAAGGAGCCCATCCCTGCTGTGTGTTTGTCACTCACAGGCAGCTCCTCTGCTGTGCCCAGAGCTGAGGTGGATTTAGCTGGGCTGTGTTTCCCTGTGGGAGCAGTAGCACAGCTCTGGGATGTGCTGTGTGTTTGGGAAATCCTTCCCCACAGCCCAGGCCCTCTCCCGTGCCTTTGGCGTTGCTGCTGTTAAGATGTGACCGTCCCAACACCAGTTACTGTAGAGAAGGGTGGGACAGAAGGCCCAGGCTGGGCTGGGTAGTTTGGGGTGTCACCCTGCACTCTGAGGGGACCAGGAGGGGAAAGGAGTGAGGACAGAGCTGGGCAAACAGCCTGGGGCTCTCACAGCACTTTTATACTCCACTGCTGGGCACTAACACAATTTCACCCCAGAAGTCTAAAACAAATAAACCCCTTCATAAAATGAAAATACTTAAACTAATTCTATGGTTTAGTTTCTACAGCTCCCTTTACAGTTTCTGACTGGAATTAGAACCTGTGTCCCTCTAAAGGTGATTTCTTTCAAGAGCACTGGGTGTTGCTGTTGGGGGGTGTGGCAGGTCCCTGTGCCTCACCCTCAGTGCCACAAATTGCCAAATGCAGCTGAAATTGGGGCAGAGACCAAAGCCTGTGACAGCCACCCTGCTGCCATGGAGGGTGACCTGAGCTGGGCCTTCCTGGGCATTACTGTGCTGAATATTATGAGGCTGTTTGAAACTGGATTTTCTGGGGTGCTTGTGTTGCTCTGAGTGTCAGTGCCCTGCTGTGGCCTCTGGCCCCGTCCATGCAGTGTCCCAATGATCATTGCTCATACTAACAAGTTCCACTTCTTATTCCCCGTTACACATAGACATTTCACTTCTGGAAAATAAAGTGCAATTAAACCTGGACTTTTTTGCTTGCAGTGACTTTATCTGTCACCTGAAAACCAACTTAGCTCTCACGTAAATAGGGAAAAATTTGATCTAGAAGCTATTCTTGTCTGTTCTTGTTGGTGAAGCCTTCTCCTGGGCTAGGAGAGAAGGTCTTTGTGCTGTGGTTCCTTGGGCTCTCACACTGGTGGGAGAAGCTGCAGCACAAAGAACTGGGATGGTCACAGGGGCCACTTGCCTGGTTCCCCTCTTGTGTATCTCCAGGGGTTTGCAGAGCCCCATTTCTCCTGAGCTGCTCTAGGGCTGCAGCAAGGTTCAGCTACACTGTGCTGGGAGCTCTGAGCAGGGATTGGGATGTGAGAACTGAGACTGAAACTTGTCCCTCCCCTCCAGGCCCAGCAGGTACCACGGCCCCTTCCCCACCCTGGCAGTGCCCTCGGGCTCAGGCTCTGGATCTAATTTAGCCCTGTCTGTCCTGTGTGCCCGTGTGAGCACCTGCCGGGGAGAAGGGGGGAGCTCTGGGCTGCCAGGGCAGAGCAGCCTCGGGGAGGGAGGGGAGGGCCGTGCCCACAGAGGCTGATGCTGCCTCAGAGGCTGTGCTGGGGCTAATCCTGATCCCGGGTACTGAGTCCTGGCCAGAGGGGGGTGAAGCACGGAGGACTCTGCTGAGGCTGTGCCCAAGGGGGTTGCTGGGGGCTGGGAAGGAGAGGAGCCCCTGCTCCATCCTGGCCCTGGTGCTCAGCCCTGCTCTGCCTGCTCATGGACTCACAGAACAGCCGCACGCGGTGCTGGGCCCATGTCTGGTTTAATGTCTCGTGTCCGTTCCCGGCTGCCGGGCTCTCTCCTCCCGAGAAAGGGCTTTGAGTTTCCTTGGAACAGCTTCGCCCCCAGGGCAGCACTGCGGGACCCTTCCCGTCCTCTCGGCTCGGTCCCGCTGCCGGCGGGGCTGCCCGGGGGATGTTCCGGGGAATGTTCCGGAGAACGCTCCGGTCCCGGCCCCCGCTGCGCCTCCCGCCGAGCTGAGCCGCTGGAGCGTGAGCACGGGCGGGCCCCGGGGCGAGGGAAGCGCTGCAATAAGTTAATTTTTAAGGAGTCGGATGGCCGGGGGCTCTGGTGCGGGGCAGCCGAGCGTCCTGCGGGCCCCAGCGCTGGATCCCGGCAGGTGCTGAGCCCTGGCCCTGCTCTGGCCACCGAGGTGTCCGCGGCCCGACAAGTCCCTGACCCATCACCGGGTGCATCCACCGGGCCGGGCGGGTCGGAATGGATGGGAGCCCCCCTCCGCCATCCGGACCTACTTGAGGAACACGAGCAGGAAGAAGGTGGAGACGATGAGCACGAGGATGCCGGCGGCGAAGCCGAGGCGCAGGTTCTCCATGGAGGCCGGCGGGGGCTGCGTGTCCAGCAGCAGCCCCCGGCCCAGCAGCCCCAGCACGAAGGCGTGCGGGGCCTCGGAGCCGCAGGGGGACACCGAGCTGCTCACGGCGAACACGGGGCCGTGGGACGAGCACAGCGCGGGGTCCGGGCCGGCACCGCCGCCGCTCTCCCGCCGCTGCTCCCCCCGCGGCGTGCCCGGCTCCGCCGTCCCCGCCGGGGCCAGCTCGGGCAGCAGCGTCACCATCCTGCAGAAGGGGCAGCAGACGAAGGCCACGGTGGCGGCGCGGCACACGAGCCTGCGGAGGCAGCGCTGACACAGCGAGTGGCGGCAGGGCAGCTGCTGGGGTTCCCCCCCGGCTCCCCAGTACGCCTCGTAGCAGATCCCGCACTCCCGGCCGGGCTCGGGCCCCGCTGCCATCGCGCTCCGCGGGCACGGCTCGGCCTCGCCGCTTTTGAAGCCCGGGGGAGGGGAGAGGGGCCGGGGCAGCCGCCCCTGAACTTCAGCCCGGCCCCAGGGTGCCCGGCGGGCGCTGGAGCGGCACGGGAACGCTCCACCTCCGCCGCAGGGCCGCTGCCCCTGAAACACCTGCTGCTCTTTCCCTTTTCCCTTTCCAAACCCATCATACTCCTTATACTTGCCAAGCTCAGTGTCTCTCACTTTTAGGACCAGCTGAGCGGCAGGCACAGCCCCCCATTTCCCACCAGCCCTGGGTGTGTTTGTCACCCCTGTTTGTGCAGGTGGCCCTGGTTCCCGGCACGGCCCCCTCGGGGTTCCAGCGGCTGCAGCCCCCGCCTGCCGGCACTGCTGGGGCTGCCTGGGACCGAAGGGCGCTTCTTTAAATTACTATTTTACTTTTCCCCGCAATCTCAGAAAGTGCCCAGACTGCTGGGTGATGCTCCAGCTGTTTTGTCTGGCCCGTGGCTGAGCGGGGTTGTTTGTCCCTGCAGCTCTGGTGCCCTGGCGATGGAGGGCAGCCCGGCACTGCCACGCTCCGGGAAGCGCTGGCACCTCTGTCCGGGCACTGTCCCCAGCGGACCTTGTCCTGAGCTCCTGTCACCCATTACCACCCCCAGCACGGCCCGGCACTCCCCGGATGGGATGGAGGGGGCGGTGGGATGGAGCAGAGGGGATGCAGGGGGTGCTGCAGCATCGCTGCTCTGCCCGGGTGTCGGGGCAGCCCCAGGGACTCTGCTCCCTCTCCGGCCGGGCCCGTGGGGTCCCCGTTGGTCCCTGACCACAGGGGGGGCTCCTTGGGGGGCTGGATCCACTGTCCCTGCTCCTCATCATCCCTCAGGCCAGGGCTTCTGACTCCCTCTGATTCCCTCCCCGACCCCAGGGAATGCCTATGGAGGAGGAATGGGGAGGACTGAGGCTGCTCCACGACCCTTCCTGCCCTCATTCGGGCACCTTGGCCAGGACTCCCCTCCTCCATCCCAAGCATCAGCGGCTCCTGGTGCAGCCCCTTGTCCCTCCTTGGACAGGACGTGCCTGCTCTGACATACAGCAGCAGCAAAACATGAAAACAGAGGGTGGAAAAACATCCCCAGGATGTTCCCAAGGCGCTGGCCCTGGTGCTGTGGCACGTCCCCTCCACGAGGCCACACGTGTTCCACAGGGATGCTCTGCACGGGGCTGCTCATGTGAAGCAACCCAAGCGCAGGGTCCAAGGTCTGGACATCCCTGGGGCAGCTCCACAATGAGCAACACCGTGGGAGAAGGCCCAAAGCCTCAAATTCTTCTCTGTCTGACAAGAAGATGAGTAGAAGGAAGTGGCACTGGGACAGCCAGGCTCGTGGTGGCCCCGTCACTGTTCCACAATCCTGGCTCTCAGCCATCCCCTCTGCAGAAGGAAACACCAGCAAACACCAGCAGCAGAAACCAGCTGCACTTTAATGGCTGCTCCTGCTGAAGGCTGGGGTGGGACCAGGCTCATGGTAGCATTTTTATATTTCAAGGTCAAGAGCCAAGGGACAGACAGGAATTGTTACTGATCAATGACAATGGAGAAGTCCCCACACCCCAATGCACAGAGGCACCATGGCTCTGAGCTGGGCACAGCCCCAGCCCTGTGTCAGTGCTGTCCAGTGGCAGCAACACTTCTCCTCCCTACCTGACTTGTGGATGAGGGACCCCACCGGGCTCCACTGGCCAGGGCAGGTCCCTCCAGTCCTGGGGGTGTTGCACTCTCCTCTTCCCCGGGAGCAGGAACTGGGGAGCTCCTGGCTCTGCCCTGCCTGAGGCTGCAGACCCAGACACACCCCTGTGGGGCTCCAGAGCAGCAGCCCCAGACCTTTGGCATGACAGAGGTGCAAGGCACTGTCAGCACACGAAGAACAGCATGTCCCGGCCCAATCCTCCCAAGGAGCACTCCCCAGCTCCAGGCAGCACCGCTGGAAGCACTCCCCGTGTCCCTGCTGAGCCAGGGGCCTTCCTGAAGGCAAACACCTCTGTCAGAGAGGAGGAGCCACAGCTGCACCCAGGTTGTCACCCAGGCACGGGGACGCTGGGTGGGCAGGCAGCAGGAAGGGGTTCACTGAAGGAGCCTCAGCTGGGTGCTGAGAAGCCATCGGGGAGCTGGGAGGATGCTGAGGCTCCGGGCACGGGGAGGGCAGTGCTGTCGTGCTGGTGGGGGGCTGTGAACAGGGGCATGAGCAGCAGCAGGGAGCCCCGGGAGCGGGGCCGGTGCCTCCCGGGCCGGCCTAGGCGCTGTGGAAGATGCGGATGCGCTGGGCGATGTCCTGGCGGCACAGGGGACACGAGTGCAGCCGCTCGCAGCAGCCCTGGCAGCAGCAGACGTGGCCACAGGGCAGGAAAATCATCTGGGGCTGGGGGAGAGACAAAGAGGGGACAGGGAGAGTGCTGCTGTCCCTGAACACCGGCCCCAGCACGGGGGGAGCTGGGGATGCCCCGGGGGGTCTCAGCGTGGGGGGCAGAGCCCCGCACCCCGATCTCCGTCCCGCCGGGTGTCCGAGGCTGTGCCGAGCAGGGACACGGGGATGTGCGCTGGGACACAGGGAAGGGCACTGCGACTGAACTGAGCGCTTCCCACGGCTGGTGGGTGGAGCTCAGCGAGGCCCTGCCCAAGCCCGCATGGAGCCCGGTCCGTCCCTGCCCTTCTCTGCCTCCATCCCCGGGATGCCCAAGCCCGGCTGTGCCCCGCAGCGGGCAGGATGAGCACCCGGGCATTGCCAGGGCCAGGCTGGGGACACATTGCTGGGGATGTTGGATCCCGCCCTCCCTCCACACCCTGCTCCAGCCCCGGCTGTGCCGGCTCTCACCTCCTGCTCCATGCACACAACGCACTCCGCCTTCTTCTCGTCCCACTGCAGCGCTGGGGCCGTGGGGACCGCGGGGCTCGGGAGCTCCTCCAGGGGAGCGCTGGGCTCTGGGGCCGCAGGGACCTCGGTGTCCTCTGCCCTCCTCAGCTCTGCAACCACAGCAGGGTCTGAGCCCCCTGAGCTCTGCCTGCCCTCCCCGCCTCCCCTGCTCACACCCACGGGAGGTGTGTGACCCGCAGAGCTCCGTGCTCCAGGCTCAGGTACCTGCTGTGAGTGTCAAATGTGGCAGAAAACAAATGGGAGTACCTGGGATGGTCGTGGCCACAGCCAGCATCTCCTGAGCCCGCCTGAGGATGGCACGCTGCAGACCAGCCTCTGTCACACCGAGCTGTGGGGCAAGAGGGAGGTGTTGGCACCAGAGGGACAGCAGGCTGATGTCCCCAAGGGAACACTGAAAAATTCTGGGCATTGCTGGCAAGACATGGCCATGCCAAGGAAAGCCCCTCTGCCAGACATCTGGAGGATGCTGGAAGATGGAGCAGGCTGCAGCTCACCCTGCATGTCTCTGGGAGAGCCACAGGGACAGGCAGAGCAGCACAGGCACCTGTCCTTGTGGGGAGGTGACACAGCAGAGCACCAGCTCTTCATCCTGGCAGACCCACCAGGCACAGCTGGGCTCAGGGCAGGGACAGGGACAATCCCAGCTGGTGCTGTCCCACACTGTGGCTCTGCTGTCTCGTACCTTTTCCAGGTCACTGGCACTCATGGTGCCCAGCATTTCCAGGGATATTCGGTGGTGAGCAAAGACTGGCACGTACTGGTCAGCAGAGAGCTCCAGCAGCAGGGTCACCAGCTGCTGCTCCAAACCTTTCTCCTGCAAAACATGGAATGAGCTCCCAGACAGTGCCCCCGAGGCCAGGCAGCAGGGCTGGGGGTTGGGCTCATCCCTGCCCTGCTCCAGCTGTGCTGCATCCCAAACACAACAAAGCCTGGGAGCCCAACAGCTGGAGCAGCTCTGGCCCCAGGTGTTTTATGGGCATGGTTCAAAATGTTGAGGTCTGCGAATCATTGAATATTCTGAGCTGGAAAGGACTCCCCAAGGACCACTGAGAACAGCCCCTGTCCCTGCCCAGCCCCCCCAACAATCCCAGCCTGTCCATCCCTGGCAGCGCTGTCCAAACGCTCCTGGAGCTCTGGCAGCCTCGGGGCCGTGCCCATTCCCTGGGGAGCCTGGGCAGTGCCAGCACCCTCTGGGGGAAGAACCTTTCCCTGAGCTCCACCTGAGCCTGCCCTGGCCCAGCTCCAGCTGTTCCCTGGCTCCTGTCCCTGGCCCAGAGCAGAGCCTGGAGCTGCCCCTTGGGAGGAGCTGCAGTCCCCAGGGAGCTCCCCTCACATATGGAAAAACCCTTTGGCAATCCATTGGCATTGGATCTGTGTAAGGGGTCTGTGCCCTGCTCCCAGCCTTAGCTCAGGGGGCTGTCCTTGCTCCCCCCAGAGCAGAGCAGAGCCACAGTGGGAGCAGGAACAGCAGCAGAACCTGGAGCTTCAGGGAGAGGGGCTTCTGGTTCAGCAGGCGCTGGTACTGGATCAGCCAGTAGTTCTCCTGTTTGGTTTCACTCTTTGCCTCCATTTCCAGCTGAAAAACAAACAAACTCTCTCATTCAGCAGCCCGAGGGAATTTGGCCAGGGGGGTTCAGGGGTGGGTGGGCAGGAGGGAAGCCCCAGCCTGGGCTGTGCAGGGCCCAGCCAGAGCACTGTTGGGGGTCAAACAGGCATTTCTGGCTCCTGCAGGCTGGCCCCACTTTGACCCTGCTCCCACCCAGTCCAGGGCTGTGCATCCCCTGCTCCCTTTGCCCCTTGGCCTGGTCTCCTGAGGCTCAGAAGGGTCTGGAGATCTTCAGGACTGCAAGACCACAACTCCCACCCCAGCTCATCCTGCTGCCCACTCCCTTCCCAGTAGGGTCACTGATGGTGATGATGGTGCCCCATGCTGCACCAGGGAGAGCTGCTGTGCCCCCCAGGTTTGTGTTGAAACTTCTGGGGCTAAATTGGCCTCTGGGTCTGGACACAGCCCTGCTCTGCTCCCCTTCACTCCACACTGAGCCATGGACTCTCCTGCAGCCAACCCAAATGCTTCCTCATCCACAGCACTTCATGAGGGGCTTCATTACCAGGATCTGTTGCAGTTCTTCCTCCCTTTGCTTCTTCTCCTTGAGCAGCTGCTGCAGGAGGCAGCTGAGTGCCCGGCGCTGCTCCGTGACCACCTCCTGCAACAGAGAGCTCTGGCAGCCACATCCCCACACTGCTGCCACCCTGCCAGCCCCTGCCAGACCCACACCAGTCCCTGTGGCTGTGCAATCCCTGTGCCCCACAGCTCAGATCCTCTCCCAGCAGGGCAGAACCAAGCTGAACCCACTCCTTCCAGCCCTGCACTGCCACTCTGAGCAGCCTCAGCTCCCCCTGGCTGCAGCAGCTCCTCCTCACTCCATCAGAAGTTCAGCCAAAAAAGTATTCATGGTCTCCCTCCTAAGAATCATGGAATCTTTTACTAGTTTGGGTTGGAAGAGACCTTAAAGCTCATCTTGTTCCACCCCCTGCCATGGGCAGAGGCACCTTCCTCTATCCCAGGGTGCTCCAAGCCGTGCCCAACTGAGGAGAGACCTCCTGAAAGTAGGAATGGAGCCCTGCAGGTAAACAGGACAGGTGAGTTCCCCATGCCTTTGGGATTATTCCTTTCCCTGGGATCTCACCCCAAGCACACCAGGGCAAGGCCAGGCATGCCTGCAGCCACTCCTTGGCACTGGAGAGTTAAGTGGCTTGGGAATGTCCCACCATATGGCACCTCTGCAGCTTCACTCCCAGCTCACCCATATCTGAGCACAGCCCTGTGGTCATCAGCCACAGCACTTCAGACACCCATGGACAGAGGGACAAGGATTCTGTTACACCCTGAAGTTTGGGGAAACCTCCACTGATCACAGAATCCCAGACTGGTTTGGTTGGAAGAGACCTTAAAACCCATCTTGTTCCACCCCTACCACAGGCAGAGAAACCCTCCACTGTCCCAGGGTGCTCCAGCCTGGGCTCAGCACCTGGACTCTGCACAGGGACCAGGCCCCTGGTTAACAGTGGAACAGCTGCCTCTCCCAGGTGACCAGAGCTGCAGGACAGAGGAGAAAGGACCTCCAGAGAGGGGAGAGGGACAATGATGACAGGGGGAGCTGCTCCAGCCCCAGCAGGGACTCTGGGCTGCACAGCACCAAAGGTAGGGGCATGCAGAGAGATTCAGGTCCAGGTCCAGGCCTTGTTCCTTGGCTCCTGGTGCTGAAGCTGCAGGTGGGTACCTGGGCAGAGCCCTGTATCTTGCACTGCCCTGCAGCTCCTGTGCTCACCAGGGTCACACCTGCTCTGCCCTCCATGACCTCTGGATGGTCCCCACCCTCTGCCCTCCAACACCACAGAGCAGCTGTGTGAGTCCAGGCAGCAGAACCCAAACCTTACACCTGAGGGATCCAGGACAGGGCTGGGAGGCACTGCTGCCTGAAGCCAGCCCTTACCACTGCTCTGTGACAGCCTTGGGTGTCTGTCACTGATTTTGGGCTGACTAAACAGGTGACCTGACCTGGCACACAGAAGAAAAACTGACGCAAAAGCATCATAAAACAAAATTTAAACCAAAGCTGCTTAAACTAAACTTGGTATTCCTCAATGTGTGACTGCTGATGATGTCAAAATCAAAACACAACACAATGGAAGAGGACATGCAATGCACAGCAGGCAGATGTTTTTAGGACAGCAAACAACTGGACTGCAAAATCCCTTCCCACCCAGCACACCTGGAACTGCCCATCCCTAGCAGGGCTCCTCTGTCTCTCTGCTGAGAATGCCTGGGGGTGTTTAGGAGAAGCAGTGATGTCCCACATTGCCAGGACACAGAGGGTTGGTGTGTCCTGTGTAGAAGGACCTTCTGAGTCAGCATAAAACCACCTGGAAACTGCCAGGAGAAGGGAAGCAAGTGGAGCAATCCCAGAGCAGAGAAGATGGGGGGCAGCCCCAGAGCCCCACGTACCTGCAGCGTCTCTGTGTCCAGTTCTTGCCTCTTTAGCTCCAGCTGTGTCAGCTGCAATAACTCTGTTTCTATTAATTTAATCTAAACAGAAGATGAAACATTTTTTACTGACATTTAAAATTAATTTATGATCTTTTAAAATGAAGTCTGACTGGCAAGGGCAGCACTGCAGAGCACTCAGAGGTTGGGGGGAGCTGCTGTGCCCTTTGGCAATGTTTGTGCTGAAGGTCCCTCTTCTTTTACCTGAGGAGCTCTGTCCCCCCTCCAACTGTCTACTCTGAACACCTTCTGCTCAAGTCTGGAAGCTCACTGCAATCAGTTTGTTCACCCAAACCTTTGCAGACACTGGAAAGTGGAGTTAAGGCCCTTCCAGCAGCACAGCTCAAACCTCAGACTCCTGGGACAGTGCCCTGGTTTCCAGGTTCTCCAGCAATCCCAAAACAACACCTGCTCATTCAGGTGGGCCAACTGAGACACAGAGAGGTGAAGTGAGTGGCCAAGGTCCCCCAGCAAAGCCAAGATGAGAACCCAGCCCACCCTTCTGCCAGGCCACCAACTGCCCCTGGCCATGCTGCTCTTGCTGATCCCAGGGCTCTGCCTCTGCCCTGCCCTGCCCCAAGGGTGAAAGGTCCAGCCAAGAACAAATTCCCTTTGCTCACAGAGCAAGAGGGAGCAAAATGCAGGACCCTGATGGTGAACTCAGGCAATGATGGAGAGCTGTCAGACAGATCAGAGGCTTCCAGCAGGGATTGGTCACTGGGGCACTCAAAATATCCAAGCCCTCAAATTTATCCACCAAATCCTGACCTGAGACTTTTCTGCTGTGTCAGATCAGGAGAGGGAAGATTCTGGAGCACTGTGTCAGAAACAAGCATCCCTCCTTCCTGCAACCACCATTTCTGCCTTCCCTCCTTCCTCCATCCACCACTGCTGCCTTCCCACCTTGCTGCATCCACCACTGCCACTTTTCCATCATCCTGCATCCTCCACCACTACTTTCTTCACCAGCTCTTGCTCTTCCCCCTGATGTCATCACTGCACCTTCTGCAGAATGGAGCTAGAAAGGCAGGCTGAGAATGGGAAAGAAAAGATGAACTTATGGCTCAAGGTGTAGCTCTGATGTGCTGGATGGAGATGTAGAAGGATATTGATGGGCTCATGTGGAAGCAGCAGCCCTGCCAAGTGCACAGCCTGAAGGAAATCAGAGGTGCAACTGCAGAGCACCCCCAGAGCCAGTGTAGATCTGTCCTCCAGTGCTGAGGTGACTGAAGGAATGGCAATGCCACCAGGAATTTAAAACCTGCTTGGACACTCCCTCCCTCAGAGCTGGGAGACTGGAGTGTAACCAAAACTGCCCAATTCTATTCCAGAGCTCTCAGAAGCACCAGAGCTCTCCAAGTCTCACAGCACTTTGCTCTTCCTCCCAGGGTCTCATTAAACAGCAGGATGAGCTGAGGAGCTGTTTGCTCCTTCCTCTGTTGCTGACTCACCTGGTTCCTGATCTGCCCATGCATAAGATCCTTCTTCACCTGGAGAGCTTCAAAGGCAGCTTTCTGCATCTCAATCTAAAACAGGCAAAATTCTGCTTAGTGAGTTGGTTGGTGCAGTTACTGATGGGCTCAGAAGCTGCTGCCTTGCAGGGACTCAGGTACAAGTCCCTGTGTGGGGCTTGCTCTGAGCAACAGTGTCCTGAAACATAGCTGAGAACCCACCCTGGAGACACACAGAGAAATATTAATGTTCTTCAAACATTCATCTGGAATGCTCTGTGTGACCCCACCCCTCCATTCCAGCAGCACTGAGCAGCCAGGTTGTGCTGCAGGGCACAGCTGCCCAGCACTTCTGAGAATAAACTTTGGAAATGCTTGTCCCAAATCCCCCAGGGAACCTTCCAAAAGACAGGACTTCTGTCTCAAAATCCCCACTTAATCATCATGGCAGTTTTGCTTCCCATGGTCTGCACTTCTGCCTTTCCTGAAAATTTGCTGTATAGATATAAAATAATTTTTTTCAACCACCCAAGTTAGTTTGTCAGAATAACAGATACTCTCAAAGTTTAGGATGTAGTGTTAAATAAAATCACTTCTGCATGCAGCCCAGCCCAACCACTGCTGCTTCTGTGACCCACTCTGGATCCTGCACTCCCTCAGTCCCCCACGAGCAGATGAGCAGTTTGCTCCTTTGCCTACCTGCTGCAAGATCTGACTGACAGCTTTGTTCTGATCCAGCTGCTGCCAAGCCAGGATTTGCTGGAACTTCTGATCCATCTCAGCTAGGCTGCAAGGAGATGGATGTGCCATGGAGTTAATGCTGGGTCTGGGACTCTTGAGGTGAACCAGAGGAAAAGCAGGCAATGGGGAATGCAGGAGGAGGAACTTCTTACTGAACAGAGGAAGAGCCACAGCACTGCACAGCTAACAGCCACAAACTGAACACCTCCTTCCCTACAGCCAAACCAAACCTGCACCTGGATCTGTTGAGCAGGTCACAGGCTCACAAAGCTGGTTTTGGTCAGTGCTAGATATTGCCAGATTAAAACTTGTCATCTTGTTGTGAACAGTAAGCCAGGATGCTCTCGGTATGTGCAGAACACTCAGCACACACAGCATCCTTGAGACAACCTGGGAGGTGAGGGGAGGAGCTCTGGGCTACAGTTTGGCACTGAAGTGCCTCAAAAAGCAGGAATACAACTGGTCTAACTCCACCCTCCATATTTAGCAGTATGTATAAGGCAAAATAAACAGCATACAAAAGTGACAGTTTCCCCAAAGTGTGATTAACATGCAAATTGTGGTCGTTTGAAGGTGGTTCGTTTAAGGCACTCTGACAGTTTAATTTGCACTGTCCTGTGCTGTTACAGCTGTCCCACTGCATTCCAGCAGCTCCAGGGATTCCTGCTGTACTTCTGAGAATTACACTGCTGAAAGAAAGGGATTTAACACCAGCACCAGCAGCCCCAGGCCCCCCTGCACCTGGAGCAGGCCTGGCTGACGAGGTCCTGCCGACGAGACTCGGAGGTCATTTGGAGGAGCTTGTTCTTGTAGGTCTCAGCCAGCATCTGCTGCATGGCAGCTGGGGACAGAGGGGACAGAGGGTCAGAGGGGCTGTCAGTGCCTGCCTGGCCTGGGTGTGCAGAGCAGGACTCACCCACCACTGCTGCTGCAGCCACTGCAACCAACAGTGGCTCCTCTCTCATTGCTCCTGCTCTTCCCATCTCACTGACTGCAGAGCACACCCATCTACCTGAGACCTGCGGTTCTTTATTGGGAAAAGAGCTGAGAAATCTCCACTCTGCCTGTGCCTGTGTGCCTGCACCTCTTCAGTGCTCTGAGGAGCCCAGTCACTGCCTAACAGCCCTGAGATCACAGAATCTCTGGGGAAGTAGGAAGAGTCTCACAGGGACAGCCCAGCCCCTGTCCCTGCCCAGCCCCCCCAGCAATCCCAGCCTGTCCATCCCTGGCAGCGCTGTCCAAACGCTCCTGGAGCTCTGGCAGCCTCGGGGCCGTGCCCATTCCCTGGGGAGCCTGGGCAGTGCCAGCACCCTCTGGGGGAAGAACCTTTCCCTGAGCTCCACCTGAGGCTGCCCTGGCCCAGCTCCAGCTGTTCCCTGGCTCCTGTCCCTGGCCCAGAGCAGAGAGGAGTTGGGCTCTGCCAGTCTTAGGGGGATACCACCTTCTGTTTCCCTGGAGAAACACATCTGGTCAGGGTCAGCATGAGAAGAAAAGATTTCCCAGCACCATTCTTGTCCACCAAACATGAATCTGATGGATTAACAGGGAGCTTGGCTTGTGTCCCATGGAGAACAGGCTGGAGCTGCAGGTGGAAGCCTTGGATCAGTGGCACATGGGCACTGCTGCTCCCTGTGCCCATTAGGGAATGTCAGAATGTGTGTGCCAGAGCATCTCCCACGAGGCTGCCACCTAGCCAGGGCATCTCCAGAGGAATCAGGTCTTTCATAGAATCACAGAATCATTAAAGACTTTAAGATCATGAAGTCCAACCATCACCACCACCATGTTCACCACTAAACCATGTCCTCGTGTGTCACATCCACGTTTTTTCAACACTTCCAGGGATGGTGACTCCACCACTGCCCTGGGCAGTCTGTGCCAATGCCTGATCACCCTTTCCATGGAAATAAAATTCTAATATCCAACCTAAGCCCTCCCTAGTACAGTCTGAGGCTGTTTCCTCATGTCCTGTCCCTTGTTCCCTGGGAGCAGAGCCTGATCCCCACTTGGATATGCCCATGTTTCAGGGAGCTGTAGAGTGAGAAACTCCCCACAGAGGCTCTTCTTCTCCATGCTGAGCCCCCTCAGCTGCTCCTGGTGCTCCAGACACTTCACCTCATCTCCCCCAAGACAGGTTTGGACTTACAGACACTTCACCTCATCTCCCCAAAGACAGGTTTGGACTTACAGGCCACTTCTCTCCTGCGCAGCTGCTCTGTCTCCTCCTGGGTTATTGCCATCAGCTGTTCCATCCTGATTCTGCCAAAGCCAACAAACAACAATTCAGCCACTCCTTCAAATGAGCCCCTTTCCTCTACCCACCAAGCTCAGAGTCTCAAGGCTGAACAGGTTACCCTGCTCAGGAAAGCTGGGCTTATCAGAGACACCAAAGCCTCAGTGATATTTTGATGAAGAACCTCTATGTTTTATGGGAGACAACACAAAATTTGCTCAAAACCACAGGGACAGTGGCTTTAGACAGGGACAGACAAGGTGCCCATGCTCTCCCCAAACAGTTCCAGAGCCTTCCTTGGCTTTCCTTTTTCCTGAGGATGAGCCCAAGTGAGCAGTGTCACTGCAAGCAGCAGCCTGGCCTCCCTCCCCACCACCCCTGTCCTTGTTCCAGAACATTCCCCCCATCGTTTACCAGGTCAAGAGCTGGTGTGGGTGGGGAACAATCTGACGAACAACTGGATGATGTTCACCCAGTTTATGGGTCACAGCACAGCTGGCTGAAGGGAGGGGGCAGCTCACAGGCAGAGCAGAGGTGGGGACAGTCACTTTTGGTGGCAGAGTTAGCTAAGAGTGCTGGCTGAATGGCAGATTTGCTTCCCACCTCCTCCTCCCAGCCTGGAGACATTGCTGGAACACCTTCAGAACTGCCCTGATTGCAAGCAGATGGAGGATCTGTTGGTCCCTGATATTGGAACACAGAGTTTTGCTCCCAAACTCATTATTTAGGACTATTCAGAGATGAAAAAGAGGTAAAGTCACCCTGTCACTGGGTGTGCCAGACTGGGTAGGACCAGGCACACTGAGTCCAGTGTCTTGCCTCCAACAGTGACCAGAGGCAGCTGCAGGTATGAGATGAACCTCACCTGACTTAGGGTGGATTCACACTGGTGACTCTGAAAGGAAGCTCCCAGCCCTCTTCCCAGCTTCTTACCCCTTTTCCAGACAAACTTGTTCCAAAGAGACTCACCTCTCATTCTCCAAGGACTTCAAAATGTCTGAACTTCGTTTTTGCCTAAAAAAAAAAAGATAAAACGAAAGGTTTTCATCAAGCTGAAAAGGTCAAGGTCCTCTAGAGGGCAGAATCAGAGTTACAGAATATCCTGACTTGAAAGGGACCCACAAGGATCATCCAACTCCAGGCCCTACAGGACAATCCCAACAATCCCCCCATGTGCCTGAGAGAAAACACTTTGCTGTCAGGCACAGCAGAGGAGCTTTCAGCAGGCTGGGCACCTCCCATAGCACCAGCTCACGTGGAGACCCAGCAGACCCAGGCAGGGGCACCTTAACACTTCAAATTTGCACCTTCCATGAGGAATTCAAATTTCTTCCATAGCACTGCAAAATCCCAGCATCACACATCTATGAACCAGCTCTTTTAAGATGCAAATTCCATGTGCTTTAATGGATCTTTGGCAGTCCAGGACCTAAGGCAGCTCCTCCAGACATCAATACTGACCAAGTCTGAAACACTCGGGGGTGAAATGAACCGCGCAAAACAACATGACCAAAAAAATCAGGGCAAGACCCCTGGAACCCCACCTCTGGTTGTCCTCCAGCAGCTTCTGGATCCGACTGGCAATGCCCTGCTCTGTGTCCTTCAGCTGCTGCAGCAGCTTCAGCCTCTCCTCCTCCAAATAGCGCTGGTGCTTCGACAGACCCTGCTCCAGCCTCTGCTGCTCCTGCCCAGAGCAGGGAAACCAGGAGAAGGTGGAGGGTTTGGGGAAGGCAGTGGGTGCCCTGGAAGGGCCCTTCCCAGCATACCCACCTCTCTCACTGTCTGCAGGATCTCATCCTTGTGGCTGCTGAGCTGCTGCACCAGCAGGGCCTGCTCTCGCTGCCCCACGTTCAGGCGCCGCTCAAATTCCAGCTTCTCCTGCATTTTCTTTTCCTGAGAGGAATAACGAGAAAGGTGAATGACAGGAATCTCCTTCACCAGCAAGAACATATCCTGGGAAAAAGGTAAAGCAAGGCACAGTCTCTTGCAGAGAAGAAGGGAAGGCAAAGGGCACACAGGAGGCTTGTGAGGGGAGGGGAACGTTCTCTCCTTGGGAAACCAAAAACTGGGAAGCAGAAGCTGCTGCTCTTTTCATAAGAGTCTCCAAACTCTTTCATGTCATAAAGCTGAATTCCCTGGGCATCAACTGATACCAAACCAGCCAATATAAACACATGGAGGGAAGCCCAAAACGCAGGGTGGGTTCAGTTCCACATGGCACAGGACTCCCTTGCCTGCTGGAAGCAGCCAGCTCCGAGCATCCTGAGCCAAAGGCACCAAGGAACTGCATGGCAGGAGCTCCTGGTTATTTCAAAGTGAGCCTTGCACAGGGGAAGAGACAGAAACCAGGGAAACTAAAAATACAGCCAGGTGAGGGGAATGAGAAACAAAATAAAAAGATGGAAAACAAAAACCAGTAGCAGACCCATGCTGCAAACAAAGCAGTTGCAGGAGTTGATTCTTACCTTCCTCTTCTCATAATCCAAGAATTTGTTCTGAAAAATAAGCAATTTCAGCAGACATTTATTCCCAGGAGTACTTTTTTGCAGATATTATTAGTCCATAGTACAATCTCCCCATACTGAGTGAAGACATCAACCAAAGGCACAGGAGCACAGGCCCAAAGTCTTCTCCAGGGGCAAAGGCATTGACTCTGCACTTGCCAAAGAGCACAGGAATTAGCACAATTATTGGCCCAGCCTCCCCTTTCCCAGGAAGGGCTGAACATGTCTAGACTTGGCTGGGAAGCACAAGGTTCTTCTGCAGTTTGCTGTCCCCTCAAAAACAGACATCACACACTGCACATTTCATGTCCCACTGCCAGCCCTGTCCCTTGGCTCCATCACTGCTTTCAAGGATGGTGACAGTTCCTTGGGATGTGTCTTCCAGGAGCCAGAGTGGTGACACCAGCCCCAGCTGGAAGGAGATGAGCCACCCTTGCCCACACTGTGCCTGGCTGTGTCCTTAATCCCAAAAGACACAACTCATGGAGGGGAAGGTGATGAAGGATGATGTGTCAAGTGCTGTGAGATGCTTTGGTGGAGCACAGAGACAAATCCCAAACCCCCTGGTGTAGGGAAACCTCACCTGCCACTTGCTCTCCTCCTCCAGGTACTTCTCCACTGTCCTGTCCACCTCATCCACTGAAGTTCCCCCTCCATCACTCTCCAGTGTGGGGAGCATGTACTGAGAGGGAGGGTAGTATGCAATTCCACACTCTGGAAGGCACCAGGCACAAAATAAGAACATTTGGGGCTCAAAAACCTCCTTGGCACCATGGCTGAGAGCTGGCTGGTGTGTTGGACTGCTTCCAGCTGTGCTCCCTCTGCCCACACACCAAGGAGTGCCTGGCAGGGCTCCTGCACCTGAGGCAGGATGGACAAGGAGGTCTGGGAGGAGGTGAGGCCACTCCATCCCCACCAGGACAAGGATCTGCTCAGCCACCAGCACATCCTGCACACAGCTGCAGGCTTGGTGACTTCTGCAGGGCTGCAGATGTTACTGCCCAGACCAAAATAAGTTCTGACTACACCTTGCAAGGCACTTCCCCTGCATAAAACCTCCACCAAGGCTCCCTGTCTGCACTAAACACAGTGTCTACAAACTTACAGTAAATTTCTTTTGTCATTTGAGTTTTCCATCTCTTTTCATCATTCTCACAACAACATGCAGGGCCCAGGTCCTTCCTCAGGGAAAATGAGGGCAGCAGGGACCCTGAGTGACTCCTGAGTCTCTCTCCTTGGCCCAAGGCAGTGACAGAGTGACAATGCTTAATCCTCCCACAGGAGAAAATGCAAATAACCACGGGAGATGCACTGACTTCTCATGGTCACTGAGACAGCCTGACCCAGCCACTCTGATTTTTAATAAAGCACATTTCAGTGTGGCCAGGCTCAGGGAGGGACTCGTGTTGTGCTGTTTGCCAACAGACAGGTAACAACAATCACCCCAAGCAGAGCCCACACAATGTCTGTCCTTCAGAAATGCCATCTCTGGGCACAGCCCGGGTGCTCCTGGCTTACCCTTGCAGAGGAACTGCTGGATGGCCTCTGTACCCGCACTGCAGATCTCAGGGGGTGGGTAGCTCATGGCATGGGCATCCAGGGTCAGCGTCTCCAAAAGAGAACACACAGAGCTCCAGGTTATTCTGAGTCCAGAGTCCAGCTGCAGCTCTCCTTGCAGCTCCCCAAAACCTTACCCAATGTTACCCTAAATCCTGACATAAATGCAAAGCTGTATTGAATCCCTGCTGGGTGTCTGGGAGCTCTCAGAGGTTTCTCTACTGTCTCTTTTTTGGAATCTTCTGAGCTGGCCCCTCATTGGAACATTGCCCTCATGCAGACACTGGCACTTCATGTTTAGGTATCAGAGGTCAGAGCACTTCTCAGCTGCAGACATTCCCTACTCCACATCAGGAGTTCCCTTCAGCACAGAAGCAGGGGTGATACAAGGGCATGGAGAGGAGTCCCACAAAGAATGAGGGGAAGGGCCACTTGTTTTGTCCTACTGTGGCCACCAAAAGGACCCAATGTTGTTTTTGTAGAGAAGGGCTTAGCAGGAAGGCCTTGAAAGGAACCACTTTAGCAAACAGGGGGCAAAGCTGCACAGATGCCTCAACTCAGGCTGTCCTCATGACAAATGAAGCAAAATGTTGTGTGAGACAGGGGAGCATTTATTCACACCTTCCTGCTGGTGTCTGAGCCAGCCATTGCCTCACACTTGCACCATTTAGCAGTGACAGGGTGGGCAGCCAGAAGGCAACATATCCATAAAAATCTAGCAGCTTTTGCCATTCTGAATGTGCATGTCAGAGAGCCATAAATCCATGGAAGCTGACAACAAGCTGGGGATCTGCCAGGGTGAAAGAGGTACAGTTTGTGCTGAGACAGCCCTGGCAGGTAAAATCCATGGTTTCACTCTCTGGGAATTGCTTTTGTCATGATTAAATAGCAAAATGATCAGAATTAAACAGCAAAATGATCAGATTAAGTGGTAAAAATGATCAGAAAAAAACAGAGCAGGCACACAAAGTTATTTTGGACAGTGTGAACAACCCTGTTAGAACCCACTGCAGTGCATCCTGCCCAGACCCTAAGCATGCCCCCCTGGGCTGGGTTTATTCCCAGCTGAGGGAAGCACGGAGCAGGCTGGGGAGGGCCGGTACCTGCAGGGTGCGGATGTGGGCCAGCAGCCGCGGCAGCTCCTGCAGCTCGTTCCCGCTGACATCCAGAGCCCGCAGGCTCCGCAGGCCGCTCACACTGCCGGGCAGCTCCCTCAGCTTGTTCCCTAAGCGACACAAAAGCCAATTAATACCATGGAACCTTCCCAAAACAGGAGCCAGCAAGCTCATCTGCTCCAACACCAATCCATAACCACACAAACAGCTCATGTGCACAGGTCACACAGGGACTCAAAGGATGTCACTGCCCACCAAGGGCAATTTGGGATCCAAATCTCCTTCTCAGCTGAGGTCACTGCTGCAGGCTGGATCTGTGCCCTTCATCAGGAGAATATTTGTACCCTGGAATGTTCTTCCCTTGGTCCAAGACCCAGGGAGGGGAGGAAGGGGACTGAATGTGAGATTGCACACCCCAGGCTCAGAGCCCAGATGCTGCAGACAGACAGGCCATGACCTGAGCTGCCCTTCCAGGTTCTTCACCCTCCACTGCCTTTCCTGTTTCACCAACAGCTCCATGGAACTAAATCTCCTTTTTTTTCTCCCAGATTTATGGCACTGCATAGCTGGAAAATGCCCAGGAGTCTGAAAAAGAGGTGTGACCTTTGTGCTCAGGCTGTGCAAACCTGATGGGCATACACAGGTTCACAGGAGCCAGCTCTGGCTGTTGGGAGACCCAGCTGTAATTTGGTTTATCTGGCTGAGTGCTCTGCTTGTTTTATAGGAGGGCTTGAGGCTGACACATTTTCTGCTTAGATAATTTCTCCTGCCTTGTCAACTACTTGAATTCAAACCTTCCTTGTGTTGTTTCTCAGCATTCAGAGTGCAAATCATGTGGTGCTTGCCTTGGTTGAAAGGAATAATTGCTAATGCAGTTCAACATGACCAGATAATAAATGTGCTTTGCCCAGAGCAATTCCATTCCATACCTTTCACATTGAGGATCTGGAGCTGGGCAAGATCTCCTATAGATTGTGGAAGGCTTTTTAAAAGATTCCTTTCAAGGTTTAGGACCTAAGGTATTAACAGAAAAGATATTCAAAATATTCATCCAAGTCTCATGTCTTATACACATCTATGTCCTGGGACTTTCAGGCCTAGAAGTACAACTTGAAATTAGTTGTAGATAACACTTTAAGGGTTAAAATATGTATTTTCCACCAGCCCTGGATAAAGGGCATGCCAAGCTACCAGGGGCAGTGAGAAACCCTGCTTACCCCCACCATCTGGTGCTGGATCCAGATGCAAGAACTGGGAATTGGAATGTCCAGGGCAGCCCCTCCCCAATTCCAGATCCCACCTAAAGCTGCCCCTGAGCAGGGAGACCCTTAGACACTGCTCTGGGTTCTCAACATAACCACACCAGGGAGAACAGCAAAACCTGAATGTTTGGGGAGATCACCAGGACTCTTCTTGCTCAGAGCATCTGCTTGGCCATGGGAGTCACTTGGGCTGCACCAAGCTGGGAGAACATGACCAAGCCTGGCTTTTCCTGCTCCCTCCTGCTCCTTTCCTCCTTTTATCCTGCTCTCCCTCTAACCAGCCAGTTCAACAGCAACAGTCAGGGTGATGTGACAGATTTGACAAAATGGCACCATCACAGAAGTTGTGATTAATTATAAACCAAACAGCAGTAACTCCATACCCTGCTGTCCCCAAACATGCCCTGTACAGATACCTGGGATGTAGCTGCAAATCTTTTACCTGAAGAGCTGTCAGCTGACCAATATCAGCAGGAAGTGAAGCCAGCTGGTTATCATGCAGGTCCAGAACCTGGAAAAGCACCAAACAAGGTTAGGAACAAAAGTAATTAATTATCTCACAATAAAAATTAGTTTGCTTCCAATGGGACTTTGAAAAGCAGCTCAAGTTTTCCAAGGGACATGGGTACTTTAATTCTGGGAGGTCTTTTGGAAATTCAGGCATCAGTTACAAACAAGAGACAAGGGTGGGCGGTGACACTGAGGGAGAGCAGTCCCACAAAACTGAAGGAGCCAAGTGGACAAATCATCCCCTTGGAATCAGGCTGGCAGAAGGAATTTCTGCAGGATCAAATGAGCTGAACTGCTCCAACAGCAGTGCAGGGAGAGGGCAGGACTACACCTGGAGCCCTCCTTCCCTCCATGTGGAGCTGCTGAAATGACTCTGCCTCTTGGGGAACCCCAACATGACAGTGATCCAGCCCTGTCACACCCATCACCACTTCCCTTCCCATTCCAGTGACCCTCCAGAGCAGGGAAGAAATGGATCTACCCCATAGCACACCCAGCTCTGCCTGATCACCCCCACCAGTGAGGCTGCTGTGGGACTCTGAAGGGGATAAATGTGTCCTGGGGCTGATGGTGATGGTTCACAAACCACTCAGTGACTGCTGTGTGTCAGCTTGTGTGTTTTAATGCAGCTCAAATGCAAGGAAAATTAGCTGCAGTCGAACTGTTAAAATCCCAATTACCTTCACAGTTATGAGACTCAGGAGGCTGCAGGACTTTGGAACTAAAGATGTCAGATTATTTGTATGAATAATCAGCACCTGGGGAGGAAAAACCCCATTGACACATAAACACAAGAGACACCAGAACAAACACTTTTGCTGAGATTGAACTGGGGAGGATGTACAAGAGCTCAGTATCTTATTCACTATCACATAAAACATTAAAGTAGGAAATGGATTGTCAGAGAAGGTCAAACATTTTACATGAGATCTAAAGCAGAGCCCAATTCCTCACATGAGAAATACCCTTAGATGGGCCAGAACAGTGATCCAGCCCTGTCCCACCCAACAGCCCTTAGATGGGCTATCACCTCACCTTTCCTGGCAGAAGTTAACTTCAAAAAACACAGACAGGATTGATCAGACTCAAACTGCTCTCTATGTAGTATCACAAAGGTGGACAAACTTGTTACAAGCAAATTCCTTCTGGATCACCATAAAACAACAATACACAGTCATTTCAAACATGAAAATAATAGTTAGGCCTAATAATAGAATTATTTAATAATTTTTGATTATGACATTACCTTTTTTTGCAAGACCTTGCAAGTTGCAAAGGCTCCATAAGGAACCTAAAAACAATTAAAAAACAGTCATGTCAGACTTCTCTTTTAAACAGTTCTACACTGTCCACCTGTGAAGTGTGAACAGCTCAAACAAAAATAAAAATGATGTTTAAAATTACTGGCCCCTGATTTTGGCCCAGTTCTTCCCAGGGAGCTTCCACTTAAACAGCTTCCAGTGGCTCTCCATGGCCCAACAGTGCCACAGAGCAGGCTGGGGCTTGGGCAGGAGTTCAAGCTTTGTGTGATTTAACATCCATTGTGCAAATGAGTTCAGCAGAGATTTTGTTCAGCCATCACAGAAATGCATTCTGTGGTTTGGCAACCTCACAAGCACACTGCAGTGTGCTGAGAAAGGTGAGGACCAGGCAGGACAGAGTGTCCCTGATGTGCCAGGAGAGGGACAGGCAGAACAAGGAGATGCCAGTTCAGCCTTGCCAGGCACAGCTGGGCACTGTGACCTTCCCTGCAGCAGCAGCCAGACTCCTGCCCACGGTTAATTGGAAAACCAAACTGATGTCTCACTTCACTTACTGAAACAACAATGAAAATGAAACAGCAAGACAGTTTCATGGTCCAAAAGGAACTGCTGGGCATCCCAGATCAGCTGTGGCCCTAAGTGGAGCTGGCTGGGTGGATCCTGTGTCTGCCACCTGCCACACCCAGGCTGTCCCACACAGCCTGCAAAGCCACACACAACCTGCTGTTGGCTCCTGAGCTTGGAACAAAACATCCCAAAGTGTCAGCACAGCCATTTCACACTGCACAGCAGGCAGCTCTGCTCCCCAGCATGGTGTCAGATCTCCCCACCTTGCTTGGCAAGGGCATCCTGTATTCAGGATCAACAGTTTAGAAGCATGAGACAAGGAATAAAATTTAAAGTGAAATAGAAATGGGTTTCTGCCTCAGGAAAAACTGTGTCTGGGTGCCTGGCACTCTGTCACTGCCTGCCCACACAGCAGCAGACAGATTGTTCCTCATTTAGTTGGTTGCCATAAAAGAAGCCAAGCTGGGAGTGAGATTCCCATCCTTAACCAGCAACTTGGAAGCAGAAGTGGGATTTTCACTTACACAGAAAAACAACCATGGGTGGCAGAGTGTGTAGCTCTAAGATTAGCAATACTCAGCCTTTAACAAGCCAATTCCCTCAGGACCAGCAAAATTAAGCCATGAGGTCCCAAACTAGGGTCAAACAAGGTACTGGTGGAGGGTATGAGACCACTCTGCCCTTCTAAAGGATTCCCAGGATGGAAATGGTGTTGAAATATGAGACAGGAAAAGCAAACTCCCACCAAAAAAAAAAAAAGGAAGAAGCCCCCAGCTGAAAGCCAGGGATCAGACAATAGAGGAAAAGGTGGACCAGCAACAATTTCTGTCTCAAGGCTCACAGGCCTGAGGGTAAATCTGACAGCTGGTACAAAGAAGCAGACAAAGAATCAGAGCTGTGAGTGAAGACTGAAGTTGTAGAGGACATACCTCTGAGAGCTCACATCTGGATATGTCAAGGGTGTCATCAGCACCAGCTTCTTTTGCCTGGAGAGGGAAGAACCACATCCAGAGAATCAGACCATGCAGAAATACAGCACCTCTTGCTGCACCTTGCCCAGAGAGTTTGTGGACTCCCCATCCCTGGCAGTGCCCAAGGCCAGGCTGGACAGGGCTTGGAGCACCCTGGGACAGTGGGAGGTGTCCCTGCCCATGGCAAGGGTGGCACTGGATGGGCTTTAAGGTCCCATCCTTCCAAACCAGCCTGGGATTCTGTGCTTCTATTCCAAAGTATTTCCATGTTCAAATCAAGTCCATCCAAAGCAGCTGCTAACAGTGATGAACCTGGACAGACACCACTAACCCATGTCCCAAGTGCCACATCTACACATCTCTGGATCACTTTCAGGGATGGTGACCCCACCACTGTCCTGGGCAGTCTGTTGCAATGTCTGTCAACACTTTTCAAGAAAATAAAAAGTCTCAGTATCCAACCTGAGCCTCCCTGCCCAGCCTGAGGCCGTTCCCTCTCCTCCTGTCCCTGTTCCCTGGAGCAGAGCCCAACTCCCGTGGCTGTCCCCTCCTGTCAGGGACTTGTGCAGAGCCACAAGGGCCCCCCTGAGCCTCCTTTTCTCCAGGCTGAGCCCCATCAACTCCTCAGCCTCTCCTCATTCCTTCCCCAGGAGATTCCCAGTGCCAGAGCATCCTGGTGAAATCCCAGTCCAGAAGAACAAACAGCAAAATCTAACCAGTTAATCCTCAGAGTGACAGGAAGATCAGAATAATGGTAAGCAAAGAAAGGCACAAGGCAAGGCAGATATGATGGAAGTCACAGGAAGGAAAAGCAAACTGGGAGATCTGTAAGGGCAAAGGGGCATGGAGGAGAAAGGAGAGCTGGGGTCCTACCTGCAGGCTGGCATGAGGTGGGGTGGAGTGGAGGATGCCCCATGGAACCACACAGAGAGGGATGGAAGTGGCACAAAGGGGACGTGGGGTGGGAGGGCAAAGGCAGACAGGGAGGCAGGAATTCCTGAGGTACATTAGGAAGAAAACCTGTTGTCTTGGTGGGACCAGGAACACAACTGCTGGTCATGGAACATGGTTACTGGTCATGCAGGGGATGTACAGGATCAGGCATGGAGAACAGAAATTATCTTGGCAGTGGCTACCAGGCACATTTGGTACTCAAGGACCAGGCACTCAGGACAGAAATGACCCTGGCAGTGCTCACCAGGCACATTTGGTACTCAAGGACCAGGCCCAGAGAACAGAAATGACCCTGGCAGTGCTCACCAAGCACATTTGGTACTCAAGGACCAGGCCCAGAGAACAGAAATGACCCTGGCAGTGCTCACCAGGCACATTTGGTACTCAAGGCGCTTCCGAGCATCATCACTGGGTTTCTTCTTCCTGGAGAAGAGAGGCATCTTCAGTTCTTACTGTGGCTCTGTCCAGGGGCACAGCTGGTCAGTGCAGAGAAAGGCTGAGGGATCCTGGGGTCTGAGACTGCTGGAGAGCCTGGGCTGCAGAACTGGGACCTAATAAGTAGCAGAAGGGAAGGTTAAAAAGAAAAGAATTGTGTCAGCAATTGTCTTTGTTCAGCTGGATCACACAGGCAGGTTCCAGCACAGGGAAGTACAAACATGAGGTACTCAAGCCCTGCTGTGGTCTGAGAGGAGTTGGTTGTCTGGATCAGCCCTGGGATACACACAGAGGAAGGCTGCTGAGGGATCAGAAAAATGCAGGGTCCACTCCAGGAATTAAAAATTAAAAAGCTGTATCAAGAAATCAAGCTCCAGGGATAAAATCCAAACCATTCAAAGTCAATTCTGGCACAATAATAAAGAACTGAGAGCAAGGATTCCAGTTGGTTCAAGTGTAAGGGAAGAGAACTTGAACCTGAGAGAGGAAAGGTTGGGTGAAGGAAGATGCCTGGTGGAACCAGGAGTGCAGGTGGCTGAAGGGGAACAGACACCAGGCAGCTCTGGGACAGGGCTCTGACCCAGCAGGGGAGAAAAAGGAGCTGTTGGCAGATTTTGAAGGAAAGGCAGAAAGCTGTGGCTGGACAGGGAATGCGGGGAGCAGCTGGTAATGAGGTGGTACCTGTGGGGAAAAGACGTGGGGCCAGTTGAGTCTTGAAATCAAGGAAAAAAGGGGTTTATCTGTGGCTGCATAAGAGCAGGGGGCACAAACAGGAAATGCAGAAAGAGCCTGAGCTGAGGCTGCAGGGGCTCCCAAAGGGACCTGACACAGGGATCTGCCTGGGAGATGAGACTGGGAGAGAAGAGCAGGAGGGCAACAGCGAGCCCTGAACAGGGAGGAACTTTTTAAACACTCACAGTGACTTTTTTAAAGAGTGTTTTACTATGCAATTTAAAAATCAGCACAGAAAAGCCACTACCTCACCAGTGGAGCAGTAACTGGCACAGCTACAGAACACTGAACTCAGGGCTCAGTGGAACTCAGGGGCTGTAAATAAAATGCTGGTTCTCTGCCAGCTCTGTGTCTGCAAACCGGCCTAAAACTCTCCTGAAGACCAGGTACCCACAGGATCCAGCCTGGGATGTTCCCTGAGCAGGGACAGCTCTGCCAAAAACTCCATAAAATCTTTACAGAAATAAATCCTCACTGTAAAAGTAAAATAATTCAATACAATTCATCCCTCTTCCTTTCACTGCAGGAACAAGGAGACAGAGACATCCCCAGTCACTGTCCTGCTGTCACACACTCACTGGGAGAATCCATGGGCCACAGCAGGATGTGGCTATAAACTCATCTCCAACACTTCTGTGGCTCTTTCCCTGCCATCCCAATTTCTGCCTCTCTAACCAGTTCAGGTTATTGAAATGCTGCTCAGAGCCAGCTCCCAGGAAGGGAGGTGAACTCAAAGGATTGAGCAAGAAGGGAAGTTGATTGTCAGGGAAATGCAGGGCAGCAAACAAGCACAAAACATCAGAGGCACAAACAAAAGGAGATTTCAAGATGAGAAATCAGAAGGAAAAGGTGCCTGCAATAAGATATCTTTGAATTGATGACCATCTTCAACTCTGCTGAGCTTTTCTGCATCCCCTTGTCCTACCTCACCTTTCCCTATTCCAGCCAGATCCCGTTGGTCATAGGGATAGTGGGAAATCATCAGTTTTCACCCAAGAAAACAGATAAAGATGTGAAGGCTGAAGGGCAGACAGTTAACAGGAAAATAATCACAACAGGCATCAGAAGATAAAGGATCAGAGATTTGTTAAATTGATTGAACAGCTTTTAAAAGTGGAAATTTGCTTTAGTGATGACAAATCAAACTCAGCAGCCAGGAGTGAGAAAGGCCCTTGGCACGTGACCATTACATGATATCATTTTTATTTATTAAATTACTGAAAGAACTGCCTGGAAGTGCCTGGGCCAGCACCCACCCTGCAGGCAGTGAGCACCCATGGACACCAAATCCTGATCCCCCTGCAGGCAGTGAGCACCCATGGACACCAAATCCTGATCCCCCTGCAGGCAGTGAGCACCCCTGGACACCAAATCCTGATCCCCCTGATCCCCATGCAGGCAGTGAGCACCCCTGGACACCAAATCCTGATCCCCCTGCTCCCTGCAGGCAGTGAGCACCCCTGGACACCAAATCCTGATCCCCCTGCAGGCAATGAGCACCCATGGACACCAAATCCTGATCCCCCTGCAGGCAGTGAGCACCCATGGACACCAAATCCTGATCCCTCTGCTCCCTGCAGGCACCAGCTCTGCCTGAAGAGCAGCCACACACTCCAGCGGGGGAAGGGCACAGGAATGTCCTTTGGGCGTTTCCCAGCTCTTGGGATAATGACAGCAACACAGTTTCATTTTACTAACTACTGTAATTAAAACACTGCAACACAGCTCTGGAAGAAGCCCCAGTTTTAAAAATATTCTGGACGCCATAAATCCACCTGGGCACTGTAATGAGACAAGCTGAAGGTGTGGAAAGAAGAGATGTTTTATTTACTCTGGGAAAACACACTCAGGAGCACAGTGAGGGAGCAGTGAGCCAGGGTCTGGATGGGCTCCTGAAGATGCTGCCTGGTCCCGAAGGACAGAGATGTCCCAGGACAGACAGCACAGGCTGCTCTGGCTCTCTGACAGGCTGTCAGCAGCCAGCCCTGCACGCACTGGAATAGGTTCATTGGAGGCAATAGCTCAGCTGCAGCTCTGGAAATCGCTGTCCTGCATCATTTGCTCTCTGTGCTGGAGACGCCACCCCTGCCACAGCCTGAGCCTGCCCGGGGCCTCTCCTGGCAACGCCTGGGACAAATCTCCGCGCGTCTTCACCAGTCCAGCTCTGCCTCTCAGTCCTTCCTTTCCCTCACCATCACTATTCTCTTCTTCTTCTCTCTGCGGGTCCCCCTCCCAGGGTCACACAGCTTCCAAGCTCCTCGTCTTCTTTACCCTTCCCTCATCCAGAACAGCGCCGATCTGTGCCCGAGGGCCCAGAACCTCGGACTGAGTGGACCCTGCAGGGATTTTGGCTCGCAGCCCTCGGGCACCAGCCCGACACCTGGGGAGAGCAGCGACAGTGAGAGAGGGCAATGGCTGCTCCGCGGTGGACACCGCGCAGCTCCGGGAATCGCCTGCTCCCCAGCCCTTCCGAGGAGCACGCCCGAGGCGCGGTGCCCGGCGCCGGCCCGGGGCAGCTCAGTGTTCCATCAGCGGACCCCACAGCGAGTCCCCCCTCCCCAGCCCCGCTCACCGCTCGGCGCCGCCATCGCTGCCTCACCGCCGGGTCACGTGATCATCGGCACCAGCGAGCGGCGCGCCCAGAGCGCCCCGGCCCGGCCCCAGCGCTCTGCCCGCCGCGCTCGAGCGCCCCCACGCGGCCGGAGGACCGCCCCGCCCGGCCACGGCACCCCGGAATTGGTCGGGATGGGAAAGATCCCCGGGGCTCACCGAGTCCGACCCGTGCCTGATTCCCGCCGCATCCCCAGCCTAGAGCGCTGAGCGCCATGGCCAGCCTGTCCTTGCGCACCTCCAGGGGTAGGGAGTTCACCAGTGCCCTGGGCAGCCCCTGCCAGTGCCTCATCACCGTCCACGTTTTGTAACAGGGCTGGCTGGCTGGCTGGCTGTCTGTCTATCTGTCTGTCTATCTATCTATCTATCTATCTATCTATCTATCTATCTATCTATCTATCTATCTATCTATCTATCTATCTATCTATCTATCTATCTATCTATCTATCTATCTATCTCAGAAAGAGAAATACGCATAAATATATTTGTACACATCCCGCCACAGCCAGCTCTCAACCTCTCGCGAGATCTCGGCGGTTATTTATAGTTCCTGTCCTCTCGCGAGATCTCAGCGGGTATATCTCAGGCCTGCGCCGCCCACGCTGTCTTTTCGCTGCTCTTGGTAGGCGGAAGGCCTTTGGTCCCGCACCGCGTTCCATCCGTCTCCATCCCCGCCATCCGCCTCCACCATGCCGCCCAAGTTCGATCCCAACGAGATCAAAGTCGGTACGTGCCGGCAGCGGGTGCGGGAGGCGGGCGGGGGCCGCGGGGCCCGGCGGGCGCGGCTGACGCGACGCTGTCCCCGCAGTTTACCTGCGCTGCACCGGCGGAGAGGTCGGAGCCACGTCCGCGCTGGCCCCCAAGATCGGACCCCTGGGGTTGGTACGTACCGGGGACAGGGAGGCCGGGGGGAGCGTGGCCTGGGAGGGGAGCGGTGAAACTTGTCCCGGGCGGAGTGGGAAGCGCGTCCTGCTGGGGGGAATGAGTAAATCCCGGGGGATATTTAAGCGGGAGGGATGAACTAAGTTCAGAAGGTGGGAAGCGTGCCATGGGAAACAGCGGGGCGGTGCTGCTCCATCCTGCAGAAAAGGCGTTCGGCAGTACCGCACACGGGGAAGGAGCCGGGGGCAGTGCTGGGGCTCTCGGCTTTACCCGAGCCCTGTGTGACCTCCATGTGTCGTCCCTCAGTCCCCCAAGAAGGTGGGCGATGACATCGCCAAGGCCACGGGCGACTGGAAGGGGCTGCGGATCACGGTGAAGCTGACGATCCAGAACAGGCAAGCGCAGGTACCGCACGCCACAGGGGCCGGCCGGTGCTGCAGGCGTGGAGCCCCCGCGGGCTCCGCCTGCTCCAGCCACCGGCCCGGATCCCGGCAGGGTCCACTCAGCCCTTCATCCTTCCGAGGTGGATAAAATGAGTGCCACACAGGGGCTGTGTGGGGGTCTTCTGGAAAGACCTTAAAACGTGGGTGGGGGGGATGTGTGTGGAGCCTGGGCTGGAGGTTCCTCAGCTCCTGTAGCCACCTGCCACCGTACCTGTTCTGATGCCTGTGGCTGGTACATTCCAGTGGTGAGCTAAGAGGAAGCCCCAGGCAGGAAGCAGTCCTCCCCTGCACGTGGGGAGGCCTGTGCCGAAAACCTGGGAACAAATTCCTGCAGCACAAAAAGCCTGGAGTGTGAGGGAACTGATCAAACCCACACTGCTCTGGCAATTACCTTTGCTGACATAATTGAGTGCTTGAGTTTCTTCATTAATAATGGAATCCCATGTAGAATGGGAGGGAAATTAATCTCTTTGCATTCAGATAGAGGTTGTTCCGTCTGCCTCTGCTCTGATTATCAAAGCTCTGAAGGAGCCACCTCGTGACAGGAAGAAGCAGAAGAACAGTAAGTGTTCCCCTGGCTCTGGTTCTGAAGGTTTTGGGGCTAAAAGAGGGGAAATGCTGGTACCTTTCTCTGGGGTTAGTCGGCACAAACTGGTAAACAGGGGGTATAAGGCTGTTTTTGGGCATCCTGCAGTGCCAAGGTACCAAGAGATGCACATCAGCAGAGAGCTGTGAGGAGATTACGGAGTCATGGACTGGTTTGGGTTGGGAGGGACTTAAGAGCCCATCAGCTCCATCCCTGACATGGGCAGGACACCTTACAGTATCCCAGGTTGCTCCAACCCAGCCCTGGACACTTCCAGGGATCCAGGGGCAGCCACAGCTTCTCTGGGCAAAGGTGGGGTAGATCAGCCACCTGTCCTGTGTCACAGGGCCTGGCACAGCCAGGGGAGCTGGCAGAAATACAGCCTTAGAAAGAGGAATTGGGAATAATTTGGTGCTGCAGTCTGGGAGCAGCACAGTGACAGCAGTCCTGCTGGAGCTGCAAATTCCCAGCTCTCCACGTGGTCTGAGTGCTAGGAATGATGCTCCCAGAGGAAACAGGAGCTGGCAGTGCCCAGTGGCCTCACTGCTGCTGTTCCCTCCCAGTTAAGCACAGTGGCAGCGTCACCTTCGACGAGATCGTGAACATCGCGCGGCAGATGCGGCACCGCTCCCTGGCCCGGGAGCTCTCGGGTGAGTCTGGCCTTGGGCTGCAGGGAGTGTTCCTTCTGAGTGCTCCTTCTGCTCCTTCCCTGCAAGGGAGGGTCCATAGCTGAGTTGTGCTGGCTGGGAACTGGCAGCTCCAACATCTGGAGAGAGAGGCACAGGGATTTTCCAGTGTGTTCCTGGGAGAATCCAGGGTGAGATCTGGGTAAGGGGTCTGTGAGACCTGATGGGCCCTGAGGCTCCAGCCTGCAAATCCTCGAGGGAAGAGATGCAGTGGAGAGCTCTGAGGGGTTCTGTGTGATTCTCAGAATCCAGGCTGGTTTGTAGTGGAAGGGACTTACAAAAGCTCCATGAGTTCCACCCCTTGCCATGGGCAGAGACACCTTCCGCTAGCCCAGGCTGCTCCAGGTTGGCTCCTCAGATGTTTTCCCTGGAAAAACGCTGACAAGCTGTGTCTCCCTGCTGCAGGGACCATCAAGGAGATCCTTGGCACTGCCCAGTCTGTGGGCTGCAGCATTGATGGGAGACACCCCCACGACATCATCGATGACATCAACAGTGGTGCCATCGAGTGCCCAGCTGTAAGTGACCAGCTCTGAATGAAATTGCTGTGTAATGTTTAATTAATGAAAGACTACTTAATGACCTGTGTCTGCTTCTTCCAACAGAGTTAAGACTGCAGAAAAGGAAGTTGCCAGATGGAGGCTCCTTCAGTTTTTTGTAGCACTTTAAATACCTTAATAAAGACCCAGTTGTCTGCAAGCACTGTTGCTGGTTTGGTTTGTCCCTGTCCCATGCTGTGAATTTTCCTTTGGGGAAACTCCATCTTCTGGAAATGTAGCACCTTTGGGGTGATGTGTCCATGCACACTCTGGATGGATTGGGGCAGGGATGGAAATGTGGCTGTTAAAAACTGGTGAAGAATGAGAGCAGAATGTTTAGCCTTGCTTATTCAAAATGAGATCCAGTTGTGTCCTTTGCTCCCTGATGAAATTTGGGTCACTGTCCTGATGACTTGAGGGTCACAGAGCTTGAAGTGGGCTGTAATGACAGGGAGAGGCATGATGGGGAAAAAACCCACATTTTTATCAAATCCACAAGCCCTGGCAGACACCAGTTGTCCCTGGTAGTGTGGAGGGGAGCTGGACCTTCCTTACTCCTAAAGCAAAACTGAGGGAAGCCTGGCCTGGGTGTTCTTGGCCATGGGAATTCCACAAACTCACGGATCTGTCTGTCCCTGCCTGGGCTGGCTGTGTCTTAGGCAGCTCTGCCCAGGCTCCAGGCCTGTGCCTGCCCCTCTCTCCCTGTCCCTAGCTCCATGAGTAGCTGATAGGGTCAAAACCACAGGAGAGTTTGTGGCTCTGCACTTTAATCTGTTTTTCCCCAGCTGCTTGTAGGGCCTTTTTCTGAGGCAGCGAGGAGGAAAAAAAAAAAAGAAATAAAGCTGGAAATCTAGGCACTTGCCATGCTGAGGGAAGAGCAGGAGCTGTATCAGGGGGAGGTTAATGGAGGAGCTCAGGGAAAGGTTCTTCCCCCAGAAGGTGCTGGCACTGCCCAGGCTCCCCAGGGAATGGGCACGGCCCCGAGGCTGCCAGAGCTCCAGGAGCGTTTGGACAGCGCTGCCAGGGATGGACAGGCTGGGATTGTTGGGGGGGCTGGGCTGGGTGATCCTGGTGGGTCCTTTCCAATCCAGGGTATTCTGAGGTTCTAATTGGTTCCTTTGTTGGAATTGACTGTGCTTTAAGCTGGGAGCAATGCTTGGATGCTCATTAGGTCAGGTGTGGCTTTTTGTGCTCTGCAAACTGCCCAATCCCCATCTCTCCAAGGATTTGTGTGGCACAAATTCTGAGGTACACAGGGAGAAAACCTTTGTGTGATGAGTGGCCACAGGCTGAGGGGTCTGCAGAGGGCTGGTGGGTTCCCCATCCTCACCCAAGGCCTGGCTGTGGTGCCAGGGGAGGGTTGGGTCCCTCCCAGCTGTGGTTTTGTAGGGATTGCATTGCTGGTGCTGCCTGAGGTAGGGCAGCCTGGCAGAGGCTGCAGCCCTTCCAGCAGCAGCTCTGCCTTAAGCTCCTTTAAACTCTTTGTGCCCCTTGTGTCAGACACCCACTCTGATGAGAGCCCTGAGAGTTTCAGGAGCTGTTCAGCCTCGTGCTCTTGGGGCTGTCCTGTGTGGGTTTTCCTCCACATGGCAGTGCTTGGAACAGTTGGAAAATGATTCCTTTTGCTTATAGGGAGTTCTCCTGGGACAGGATCCATAACTTTCCCATGCTGCCTGAGGGCATGTGCTCTGGTAGTGCAAAGCTGTGCTTAGGAGTGCTTGCCCGGCAAAAATAAATTTTTTCCAAATCATGCTTCTTCAGAAGGAGGCAGAGGGCTCTAAGGTAATAACCTAGATTAACATCACATTTAAACCCATCTTCCTAATTTATTATTTCATTTAATATCTTTATTAATGACATAGATGAAGGCATCAAGTGCAACTTCAGCAGGCTGCAGGGTGCAGTGACACGTCTCAGGGATGTGATGCCATCCACAGGGACTTGGACAAGCTTGAGCAGGGGGCCAGGGGAACCTCATGAGGTTTAACCAGGGTGAGTGCTGGAGCTGCCGCTGGGTCAGGACAACCCAGGCTGGGGATAAGCAGCTGGAGCAGCCCTGGGAGAAAGATCCCACAAATCTTTACAGTTTTTTGAGAGAATGAAGATGCAGAGGATACCCTGGGCTGAAATCCGAACCAGAAAATTTCTGTGACACCCTCACAGGTCCTGAAGTAACCCCCAGTGCTGGAAGTCCTGCCCTCGTGGGGAGTCTCTTTGGGTGACCCCACAACAGCTCTGTGGTCCCTCAGGGGCACACAGCTGTCCCAGCTGGGCCTGGCTGCTGTCCCAAGGCAGGGCAAAGCCAGTTTGGGCCCCACAGCCCCAGCCTGCGGTCACACCAACATCCAGGCAAACCCCAGCGCCGCTCTCAGGGATGCACAGGGAGGGATTGTCGGGGTGTCCCGGGAGTTGGGACTCCGTGATCCCGGTGGGTTTCTCCAGCTCTGGACACTCTGCTCCCTGTCCGATTCGGCCGGGAAGCGGCTCCGCCCGCACGGCTCCTCGGGGCTGCGCGGGGTGTCCCAGCATCCACGCGGCGGGGCTGCCGCCGCCATGTGCTCCTGGCAGCGAGCCCGGGGCTCCCCGGCCCTAGGGGTACCCCCGACCCCTTCCTGGGGTCTCCAGGGGTGTCCCCGGCCCTGTCCCCGTTCCCGATGCCCCCGTTCAGCCCCTGGGGGGGCGCAGTCCCTTTAAGCGCGGCCGCGACCCCGCTGCCTCCGGCACGGAGCTTCCCGCGAACGTGACGTCACCGCCCGCGCCTCCCGCGCCCGCGCCGCCGCGCCCGCGCGCGGGGCCCCGTCCCACGTGACCCGAGCCGCGGCGCGCCGTGCCCCCATTGGCCGCGGCGGCGGCGTTCGCGGGGGTGACGTAAGGGCGGCGCGGGTCGCCATTGGTCCGCTCGAGCGGGTGGGCGGTGGCGCGGGCCGCCATTGGCTGAGAGGCGCGGGGGGGCGGTGGCGCGGCGGCCCCGCCCCCCGGGTGTGCGCGAGGCGGCGGCGCGTGGCAGCGGCGCGGGGCGAGCGGCGGCCCCGGCCCGGCCCCGCCATGACCGACTTCAAGCTGGGCATCGTGCGGCTCGGGCGGGTGGCCGGCAAGGTGAGTGCGGGGCGCCGGCGGGAGCGGCGAGCCGGGCTTGGCCGCGCCGGGCGGGGCGGGGGGCGGCGGGGCCGGGGCGAGGGTCCGGCCGGGCGGGGGCCAGCGGACGGGCGGGCCGGCCGGCCGGTGCTGCCGGGTGGGGAGGGCCGTGCTGTGCCGGGCCGTGCTGTGCATTACCGGGCCTTACCGAGCCATGGGGCCATGCCGGGGCCACCCTGAGGCCGTGGCGAGGCCTTACGGGGCCGTGCCGTGCAGTCCCGGGTGTTTCCGAGCCGTGCCGTGCGCTCCGGGGCCGTGCTGGGGCCGTGCTGACGGCGCTCTCGCTGTGTTCCAGACCAAGTACACGCTGATCGACGAGCAGGACATCCCGCTGGTGGAGAGCTACTCGTTCGAGGTGAGGGATCCCCGCCGCTGCCCGCGCTCCCTGGCGGTGTTGGAGCGGGTTTTGTGAGTCCCGTCCCCGCCCGGGGCTCCCCCGGCCCCTCCGCGGCCTCCCCGGGCCGGCGCTGCTCGGGCTCCCGGCGGAGCCTCGGCTTTTCCCTTTCCATGTGCCCTGCTCCATCCGAAAAGCACGTGGAAGTGCTGTGCCTGCAATTCCCGTGACTGGGGGGAAAAAGAACCAGTTTTAAGTTACTGAAGTCCTAACTTGGAGACTTGTATTTAAGCTTGTGTTTACTAATTTGTTATGTAGTTTTCTATTTTCATACTATTTGTATGCTTTTGGAGAACCGAGAATTTGTTCTCCCGTAGTTTGGCAAACATTAAAAATGTTCACTCTGCACTTAGTCTTGCATGAGGAAAACACTTAGTATTGTAACTGATTATGGGACCCGAAAAAAGTGTTTCCTCTTCACAGCCGCTAGAAGAGGGTAAGTGGGCTCTACCAAGACTTAGAAAGTGAAAGACAATGTTTGTTAAATCTTTAACAAAGAAGGCTTTTTTTGGAGGAGGGGCCATCATCTGCTAAATTTATTCAGTGCAGAGGGTGCTTTGGGGCTGCTCTTAAGAATTTTAGGAGTTTGGGCAGTGCTGCTGCCAGAACACTCCCTGTTTGTCCATTCCTCTCCTGTGGCAGCCCCTGTGAGTGTCACTGTGGTGGTAACACAGTGACTGTCCCACATGTAACAAGTTCTTGCTGCACTTTGTGGCTTTGGCACCAGCACAGTGTGTGGAGTGCAGGAAAAATGACAGGCCCTGGCTGTCGCAGTGTGGTGGGAGTAGAGGCAGTACTGAAAGCAAAGCCCTGGTGGCTGCACAGGGACAGAGTGTGGATCCTGACGTGAATCCCAGCCCCACAGCTGCATTCCTGCTGTTCTTTATCCAGGCAGGCCCCCAGCTCCTCCCTGCCCTTTCCCGTTTGAGACAACTCAGATCCCACTGAACTCAAGGGACCTGCAGGGTCTAGTGTGGGATGCTGGGTCCATCCCAGTGGAGCAGATGCTGTCTGCCCTTTGTGGGGTGATCTCACAGCGTTTCCGTTCCCTCCAGGCTCGGATGGAGGTGGATGCTGATGGAAATGGTGCTAAAATCTTCGCTTATGCGTTCGACAAGAACCGAGGCCGGGGCTCAGGCCGCCTCCTGCACGAGCTGCTCTGGTGGGTACTGGAGGGAGTGGAAAACCAAGGGTTCAGTTTGCTGCCACCAGCTTGTGTGGGGTGATTTCTCTGCCTGTAGTAGCCAAAATCCCCTCAGGAGAGTTGGAAACACAGCACAGGGTGCCCACAGGACTTTGGTTTGGTTTGCAGTGTCCTCATGGCACAGCCTGTGAAACATTGCAGGCAGGAAAAGCAGAGCCAGGTGAGTGTGGTTCATGGACACCCTGTTCACACCTGAGAAATGCTGCCCAAACTTCAGCAGGGACCTGCACCATTTAATAGGTAAAGACAAACCTTTGAAGGTTTGTTGTGGGGCTTTTTGTCCACTGAGAATGTCAGAGCACTGCAGAGAGGGAAATCTTGATAACTTTAAAGCTGCAGGTGTTTTTTATGCAAAACTGCCAGAAGTGATGCTGCTGATGGTTCATATCAGCTGCTGCATCTTATTTTCAATACTCTACAAATCCTTGAAATCCTTTATAGGATTAACATTGTTTTGGGGCCAGTTTCCTCATTTATGAGAGCAGCTAACTCTCTGAGCTCATCTATTCCACCTTCTAGGTGTTGATGAGTTTGTAGAAAAGTTGGGATCTGCTGAATAAATCTTACTTTTAAAAGCCTTTTTGGAAAAATTAAGCGTATTTTCTATTCAGTTCCCCATCTGTGGAAGTCACAGTGCCCAGAATGCCCTTTATCATTGCAGGTTATCTTTTATCCCCTGGAAGCAGGCTCTGCACAGGAGGAAGGAGACAAGAATATCAGATTATAATTATTTCCAATCTTCTTATTAAATATGGATTTTAACCTGCATCTGTTAATGTTTAATCTTATAGCACATAGAACGTTGTTGAAATTATGAAATTGGCTGCAGTATGTGGAGCAAATCACTGACAGCTGTTGCTAACTGTGAACCTCAGACAGTCATAATTATTATCTGTAAGTAGCGTTAAATAGTACCTGAAAATTATTCAGGTCAATTGTTGAAGGCTGTGCAAATGACAGCCCAGCTATTTGTTTATGACCCAGCCTCTTCTGGCTTGTTCTACTCAAATTAGGAAGTCATTTGAGCATATTCAGTTAGAAAATTCAAATTGTGTTACTCGAGCATGGGCTGGGGTTAAAAATAAGAGATTGAGTGTAGTGGGGATTTTGGAGAGGCACAGAGAGGTGTGTCAGCTGCCAGAGCTGTGGTTCTGAAGTTGCAGTCAGATTTTTGGATTAGAAAATATAAAATATTTCTGCTGTTCCTGTGGATTCCTTTTGGTCCTGAAGGTGTTTGTGTTGCTGATCTTTAGTTGGAGCTCAAATACTGCATGTCAGTGGCTGAGTCTCTGCAGGGGCTGTGAAGATTCTGCCCTTCCTAAACAGCGATTTTGGGATTGCTCTGAGCACAAACCAGGACTGGAGCTCCTTCCTTTGGTGAGGAGGGGCAGTGCTGGAGGTTTGGAGCCTGTGAGAGTCAGAGGAGCTGGGCAGAGCCAGGCAGTGATTGCACTTCCCAGTGCCAGCCTGACTCCTTGGGTGAGTGAAAACAAAGAACATGGATTACTGCAGCTGTAGGTGTGTGACTCAGTTGTTCCCCGCACATGGACCCCAAAAACCATGAAAAAGCAACCCAGCTGTGTGCCTCTGGTTTAAGATACAGTGAGTAGCATGTGGTAGATGCAAGTAAAAATCTTTGAAATTTTTTTTCGTTTCTAGTTAAGCCAGTGTCTTTGTTCATGTCATGAGGCCTTTGGGATAGAAAGCCTGGAACAGCTGGAGCAGTGACAGGGACCTTCTCCCAGAGCCCTCCTGCTGCCCTGTGCAGAGGCAAATGTGGGATTAAAAGGCAACCAAGAGCTGAAAATTCCCCACATGAGCTGCAAAAATTCTTACAGGGGGAGCTTCCTGATGGTTCTTCAGCCTCTCTGGTGCTTGCAGTGATTTCCACATGGGGCTTTGGCTCCCCCAAGCAGGGTTTGGATGTCTCTGCAGAAGTATCATCCCCTCAGCAGCTCCCTGTGGAGCAATCCCAGCTCTGTGTTCTGCTGGGTGCAGAGATGTTCCCTGGGGAACAGCAGCAGCAGGGGATTAGTCATAAGTAGCACCAACTGCATGTTCAAAAAGACATCCAAGACCTGATTTATTTGGGGGGTTTTAATTTTTTTTTTTGTTTTTTTGAGCACTTGCCATCTTGCTGCTTGTAACAGGCTCAGTTCTGGTTCCTGGTGCTTGGAATTGCTGTGTCTGCACCTGTATTCCAATTCTGGGCTCTGAGCTGCTGAAATGCCAAAAGAACAGAGTCCAGATGATTCCCTGAAAATCTTAGGGGAAGGGTTTTGCCTGGCATCTTGCAGGAGCTCAGGAGTGCAGGGAGAGGCAGAAGCTCCAGCTCTGCAGGAGTTTTGCATTACTGCATTGCTAAGGCTGTTCTTCTGCCCCTTGTGCAAGGGACAAGGCAGGTTCTCCACAGCTTGTCCTTCTGCTTAGTTTGGATGAACTGGGATGGCCAAAGAGAGGCCTAGGGAGGGGATCCCAAACTTCCTTCTTGATGTGTGGAGAGAAGGGACCACCCTGAATTTGGCATTACCAGTTCTGGCACCTCAGTGCAGTGGTGTTTAACACTGGCTGCTCACCAGCAAAGCCCAGCTTCCACCGTTACTTAGGCTTTTGTCACTTGAGGCCGCAGAAAAGCTGGCAGTGATGTAGATAAATGTGGTTTCATACAAGGAAGTAAAGACTGGCTCAGTGTGGTGAGGGAATTTGGTCAGAATTTGCTTTTTGGGGTGTTGGGTGCAGATCTGGACTGTGGAGGAGCAGGGATATGTGCTACTCTGCTGTAACATCCCAGTGTCCAGGATCTCATAATCCTTTCTCTTTCCCCAACTCCAGCAGTTTCTAAACTCATCTAATAAAATCAAAAATATTTCTTAATTTAGTCTTGGAATCCCCTTCCCTTTCCCCCCTACACAGTCTGTTCTTGCTCTGAACTTCAGTCTCCTCCTCCCAGATTCCTGTCTCCTATCTGTCCCATCTCTCCAGCTGCCACTTTGTTCCAGGCTCGTTGTAAGAACCTTAACTCCTTCCCTGTCTCCATATCTGACTGATGCTCACCTCCAGCAGTTCACCAGTTCCTGGATTCCCACTTGGAACCCTCAGGACTCCTGATTCCCTTTGCCAGACCCTCTTCTGGCCTTCAGCAACTCAAAAGGAGCTTTTACTATAATGGCCCAGTGCCAGAGGGCAGGGATAGATGGGATATTGGGAAGCCCTTCCCTGACAGGGTGGGGAGGTCCTGGAAGTGACCCTGGTTTCCTGGAAGTGTCCAAGGCCAGGTTAGATGGGGTTTGGAGCAACCTGGGATAGTGGAAGCTGTCCCTGCCCATGGCAGGGCATGAGCTGGATTTTAAATTCCCTTCCAACCTAAATCAAGGTGGGATTCTGGAATTCTGCCTTTAGGGCACTTCTGCAGACTCCTTGCCATAGTTTATTTGCTTTAATATGTGTAGTTTGGTTTCTTTTTCTCCAAAAGAAGGATTTTATTAGTTTACCTCCAAAGGGAAGAACTTTTCCCTGTTCCATGGAGCCCCAGCAGACTCCCTGACAGAGCTCCAGACTCTGTTTTCATGCAGGGGTGTCCTCACAGGAATTACCTGGAGGGAGTGGAGCACAGTCTGTGTGTGGGTGCTGCTTGTAGCTTCTCCAAGGGGATTCTCCTCATTAAATTCTGCAAAGTTTTGGGGCATTTGTGAAGTGCAAGAGTTATATCCAGTGTATATAACTTACACATATCTGGATGGATTCTGACAAAGAATACAGAATCCTGCATTTTTCACTGTAAGTTACATTGAAATGAGTTTCCTGTTCTGCTGGGTAATGCTAACCTTTGTAAAGGTTAAAAAAGTAGGAATTTTTAAACTCAGGCAAATATCTCTTCAAAATTAAAGGAACTATTTGAGCTGAAATGTTCAGTAAAGGCTGAGCAGGACTCAGTGTCCAGGTGAAGGATGAAGTTGTGGGAAGCTGCTGGAAGGTCTCCATGGAGGAGCTGCTGGGTTACCCTCAGTGAGTGCTGTCAGCTCTGCTTGATCCTTGTTCTCCTGTGCTGGGAAGTTCCTCATGGCAGAACAAACACAACAACACAGCCTCTGTCCAGGCTTTGCATTTCAGCTGGGATGGGGATTCCTACAAGAAGTAATACTAAAACTTGTCCAGGCATGAGGGTGTTTGACAGTGAGCTTGATGAAACAGAGAAAGGAGAGGTGAAAACGAGGGGGAAGGGGAAATGGAGACTCCTAAAAACCAATAGGGAAGATTCCCCCTGCAGCCATCCTGGCTTAGTCCTGCTCTGGGTTTTGAGCAAGTTTCAGGTGTCTCTTGATCAATTGTGGAGTTATTTCAGACTGTCAGTGTGTTACACACAATTAGAGTCCAAAAAGCATTTGCATACTCAGTGAAACCTCTGCCCTGTTGTTGTTCAGAGATGTTTCTTCATAAATAATAAGCCCTGTGACTCCACACGAGTGCCAAGCTTGCAAGTATCTGATAGAATTTCCTATGAAAATAATAAGCCATTATTGGCACCTTTATAGCAACACTGTAATTCTATGGATCTCTAGCAGTAGCTGGAGGAGTAGACTGGAACTAAGCAATATGTTTAAAATTACTCTATACTCTGTGTTTTGATTCAACTAATTTATAATTGCAATCACCTACTGGAAAAAGGCACCTTCTCCTGGGAGTTGCCCTGTGTGAAGGAGCCACTGGAGTCTGTCTGCAGCCCAGTGCCAGCAGGTCCAAACTCACACTGCCTCTGGAATTGCTGTGATCCTTTGTTTTTTAGCTGTTTTGTTCACCACTGACCTTCAGGTTGGTTTTGTGTCCTGCAGGGAGAGGCACAGGGGAGGGATTGCTCCTGGCTTTCAGGTGGTGCATCTGAACTCGGTGACCGTGGACAACCGCCTGGACAATCTGCGCCTCGTCCCCTGGGGCTGGAAGCCCAAGGCTGAGGAAATCTCTAGCAAACAAAGGTATGGCAGCACCTGGGAAGGAAAATCTCTTCAGATGTTGTCTCCTTCCTTTAGTGATTTTTGCCTTGGCAGAGCCTTTTTTATTTAACCTTGGACACTTTGCACATCACTCTGTCCTGGTTTCCTCACCCGGGGCTCGGTCTGTGCTGGTGTCCCTGCTGTGCAGGATCTCACCCTGGGGCTGTGCCGAGGTCCTGCTGTGCCAGCTGGAGCAGGGAGCCTCTGTGCCCTCCCAGCTGAGCAGCTCAGGGAAACCTGCACATCTCCCTGCCTTCTGCCCCTCAGGCACTGAAATCCCAGTGGGAGCTGGGAGCTGCAGGATGCTCATGATGGAACTTGTGATTGGGGTTGGACTCACTCAGGGGGTTTCTGGGCTCAGCTTCCAGCACCTCTCACCAGCAGCTTGTGGGAGCTTCCCACGGGCTGGGTTTCACTGATGGCACTCAGCACATCAAACTCATAATGCCAGAATGGATCTGGATAATCCATGAGGGGACATACTGGGAGACCACAGACTTCACACCACACTCTTCTCCTGAAACATTTGCACAGCAGCAGCTTTAAGATTGGGGTGTTTGGAGCCGATTAAACTGATTTTGAGAAGTTGTAATGAATTACAAATGCTCCACATGATTTTGGGGTTCAAGAACAAGAAACAGACTTCAAGCTAGAAATTAATTTTGACTTGGTGTGAATAATTTTGCACAGAATTAATTTTACTCGATGTAAATGTTTCTTGATTGATACCTTTAAACTTTTGGGGTTACTTAGACTAAAATAACCTTAAAATACCCAATATATGAGCAGTATGAGGCTAAATACAATGTTGACCTTATTTATTATTAAATTTGTAGTCAGTTTCTCTATATGATTATTAGGAATTGATGTATTAAACTTGTCCTTTTTTTTTTAACCCCTCAGGGAACAAAGCCTGTACTGGCTGGCAATCCAACAGCTTCCTACAGACCCCATAGAAGAGCAGTTTCCTGTCCTGAATGTAACCAGATATTACAACGCTAATGGGGATGTTGTGGAGGAGGAAGAGAACTCCTGCACTTACTATGAATGTCACTACCCTCCCTGCACAATGATTGAAAAACAGGTGGGTTCAGAGAGCTGGGAGTGAGCATGGAATGCCTTGGGCTAATGGTGTGTCTAGGGATTTATTTATGATTCAAAATGTAGAGCTGTACATGAGCCATTCAATGGCTAAAAGCAATAATTTTCTTCCACTCAGGTTTTCTTTGGCCTGAACCTCCAGACCATGTTATAATTTTCAGTTGGAGGGAATGTGGGTTTGAATTGGAGCAGTGGATGTTACTGGGCTGCTGGGAGGAGGGTCATTTCTGCAGAGTGCACAAAAAGCCAGGTGGGAGCTTTCCTGCAGGGATGAGAGAGCAGCTGTGGGAGGCAGCAGGAAACGTTGTGAGAGGGTTTGGACAGTCATGGAATCAAAAAATAACCTGGTCACCATTTCCTGAGCAGAAGGTGAATTGGAGTGGTTTTCATTCAGGGGAGAGCTGGGAGGAAGAGTTCTGCTGGAGGAAGATAAAACAGCATCAAGAGTGAGAGAATGAGTTGTGCAATGGCTGTGCCTCTGTCACACAGATGCCTTATCAGGGCTTTTCTTGTAATAGCAGATGCTGAGTAGGCTAAACCCATTGTGTTCCACTTTCTGCTTTAGGAAAGGAAACATTTGCAAAAATGATCTTAAATTCTCTGTGTTTGAAACAGAGGCAGCTCTGCCTTTTATTTGAGTCTGTGCCCAAAAGCTCCCTGGATAACAGTAACTTTGGCAATGGCTGAGCTTGTGCATCCCTCCTGATAATTTCTGAATTTCAGGTGTTGGTATTGAAAACAGAACTTAAGTTGACAAAACAGCAGCATTGTGACAACAAGTGTGTAATGCTCCAGTATTTTGTCTATTAAGCCCATTATACAAGAGCAAATATACAGGCACAGAAATTGCTTCAAACCCTCTGAAATTCGTGGTGTTCATAGAATCCCAGACTGGTTTGGGTTGGAAGGGACTTTACAATTCATTTCATTCCATGGGCAGGGACACCTTCTACTGTCCCAGGCTGCTCCAAGTCCTGTCCAGCCTGGCTTTGGACACTTGCAGGGATCCAGGGGCAGCCACAGCTTCTCTGGGCACCCTGTGCCAGGGCCTTACAGGAAGGATTTCTTCGCAATATCCTTCTAACCCTACTCTCCTGTCACCTGTTTGTGGCAGGCATGGAAGATCTGATCATGCAGCCCCTTGGGAATGCTGCTGGGGTGCCCCCTGGGAATGCTGCTGAGCTCTGGGCACTGAGCAGCCCCTCTAACACCACCTTTTGTTCCCAGCTACGTGAATTCAACATCTGTGGGCGCTGCCAGGTGGCGCGGTACTGCGGCTCGCAGTGCCAGCAGAAGGACTGGCCTGCTCACAAGAAACACTGTCGGGAGAAGAAAAGGACCTTCCAGCAGGAGCTCGGACCAGAACGATGACCGGGTGGCAGAGGCCTCTCAGCAGCAGGATTCCTTCCCAAAGGCATGGGACTCTTGCTTTTGCACAGTATGACAGACTGCTTATCAAAGCCAGAGGCACTGAAGAAAAACCCTGTGATGCTTGAGCAGAATGGCTGACTGGACTAAGCCAGCTCTGACTGGTGCTGTGGAAAGGGATCGGGTCTGCCCTTCCAGTATTATATTCTCAAGCAAAAAGACTACTGTGGAGGCTCCAGGCAGGAAGCTTCTCATTATTTATATGTTAATACGTTTGTAAACTCATGTACAGTTTTTGTTAGGAATTCTTGATAGCACTCATTAACTGTAATGTTCAGATGAGAACATGTTGTTGGCCTAAAAGTTTAAAAAAAAAAAAAAAAGAAAAGAAAAAAAGTCATGTAGCAAAAGCTTTTCCTCCCATGTGGCAGAAGTGTCTGTGGCAGTGCCAAGGCCGGCGGGGCAGGCTTTGGCATCAGCACTTACTCTGGAGAACTCTGCATGGAAGCTCTATTAAAAAAAAATACAAACAAAAAAAAAGAGCAAAGTAAAGGTTGGAATGAATCCATGTCTGCTCTCTGGCTTTTTCCCCTTCCCTTCCAGCTGCCTGTAGAGCTCAGTCACCCCTGGGTGCTGGAAGTCCCTGCAGGGCAGGAGCAGTGCCCCAGGAGCTGGCAGCGGGCACAGGGACCCTCTGGGATCAGTGTCCAGGCACTGCAGCTGGGGCTGCTGGAGATGGGCCTTGGAGCAGCCAGGATTTTCAGGAGCTGGATCAGCTTTCTGTTCCAAAGCCCTTGTACAAAGGGCAGTGGTAGGGGAGCTCAGGTAGCAGCTGGGTGTGGATGTGGGTGCCCTCATGGCTTCCCCGTAGCATAGCAAACACTCCAGTCATGTGCAGAGGTGTTTAAATATCTAGTATTGGGTATTTTGAATTATTTATTCATTTTTTAAAGAGTTGTCATCAATCCAAGAATCACTTTTTGATTTTTTTTATATAGTAATGAGTAAAAGTAGTATGGGAGGAGGATTTCTCTTGCAGAGCACATGCCTATTTTTCTTTTAATGAATAACCATTTTCTTTTTCATTTTTGCCTTAGAAGTGTAAGGAATATCAGTTGAGTTTCCTGACGAACTAAATGGATAATTTAGTGCCAGGTGTTAGTGTTGCTTCACAGTAGAAGAATGTGAGCTGCTGAGTGCTTAATGCAGAGCCTTTCTTGGAGTGCTTAGTGAAAATTTTTTGTAAAAGCCGTTTAGAATTTTGATTTTTCAATCAGGATTCACTTTGCTACTTCATGTTGCAATGTTGGTCTTGCTTGTATTCAATTTGTTAGAAAATTGATCTGCTGTGGACTTCCAATATTATATTCTGTTTCTAATATCTGCTCAGGAAGTTCTGAATTATTAATATTTGGGTGGGTTTTGATCCTTTGGCTTCAAGCATCTTGGGAAATAGCAAAGAACTTCTGAAACTTCCTGCTGGAAGTTCACCTGAAGGTGCTTGGTTGAGTTGCCACTCAAACCACAGTTTTACTGTAACTTACCTCTTCAGGCAGCCCAAAGTGCCTTTCAGTATGAAAAAAACCAAGCAGGACCCAAACAAATTTTCCTGTGATGGGTACTTTTTTTTTAAAGGAAACATTAATTCTTTCCTTGAAATGAAATGCACAGTTTTGATTAATATAAAATGGGACATAAGGAATATTTTGTTTATTATTTGAGGTAATCCATTGAACAGGGCAGAAGTATTGACATTTTTCCCATTGCCTGTTTAAAAGACTATTTGTTCTGCCAGTTTTCCATTTTATTACCAGGAATCATGTTTATCAAAACAAAGTGCAGTCTTAGAGCCCTTAAACACTTGAGCAGCACCAAGCAGGGAAAAGCTGGTGCTGATGTTTGTGATGCTGCTGTGAGGACAAGGACAGGCTGCAGACCAAGGCCTGGTGTGGGGCAATGGAGAAATTCCTCTGAGAATGAGGGAAGGGTGGGATAAAGGCAGGGTGGAGGGTGTTTGGGGAAATCCCAATCCCAGGAGTGTGGGAGGGAAGGGGCTGGGAGGGATGGGGTGCAGCAGGTGGGGGGATGCCCACAGGGTTAAAGGGCTGTGACACCAACCTGAGTGGAAGGAAACTGCCCAGAGCTCCTGCAAAGGCTCAGGAGATAACAGCTGCTGACCTGGGGGTGTGATTGACTCCAGACTGTCCTTGTGCCAGAGTAGGGAAGTGGTGATGGGCATTTTGACTCTTGGAAAGGTCTTGAGGACTGCAGTGAACATATCCCTGCATGCTGGTGGGGCAGGTTGTGTGATCAACGATTCTGGCAGATCTTGGTACCTACAGAGATTTTCCCTCTCAGTAAGGAGGGTCAGAAAGGAACTCTCCAAGCTCCCCAAGCCACCCCAGAGGATGGAGCTCTTGTAAAGCCCTCCTTACTCACAGAGAACTGAGGCTGGCAGGGATAGCTTTATATGGACAAGTATTAAAAAACCCAGGATTGGAGTCATTTATCTGGGAGCAGACCTGGACAGTTCTACTAAAGAACTTAATCTTCTAAGGGCTTCCACCTGGTAGAGATATTCTTCATCCAAGCTGTTTCCTGTAAGGAAATCTGCTAAATCCAGCTCAGGTCAGGAGCTGCAGTGTTCAGAGGACTGCACAGCCCCTGTAAACACACTGAAATGTTGATAGAGGTACCTTCCACGTGCTCCTTCCTATCCAAGTAGGATGATATCACCTATCCCAACATGCAGAAAACACAACTGGAAATCCTGGATGGCTTAGGGAACACAAAATATGAAGTACAGTGGATTGCAGGGCTTGGTGTTTTGATACTTGCATCTTGAACCAGCAGGTTATAGTTTTAGTTTTCCTCTGTGACTGAACTTTGAATGAAACTGGTGGTAAAAGGAGCTGAAAGACTGAAATGCTTATGGGAGGCATGGAGATGGTGTAAGACACCACATGAGCCAGGAGCAAAACTTCACCACCCAGCAAAACAGCACTGAGAGCAAAAGGAGGCTGGTGTGATTAAAAGGAGCATGTGGAATACTCTGGGTAAGAATAAATCCTTTGTAAACTGGACTTGTGTCCAAATGGTCAGAGATGGGAAAAATAACATTTGGCAGGTGAAATGTAGAACAAGTAAACAAACCAACCCAACAAAATAATGCAAAGGAAAATGGAATATGAAGAATGTTTGAGTCATAAAATTTGCATGAGTAGTTTTGAAAAAATCAGGAGCAGGGGGACTGCTGGAGTCAGCAGAGACTGGTGCACAGTGAAGGGAAGGGCTGACCTGAAGATGGAAGTCTCAGCAGAAGAAAATCCAGTGAATTGTTTGCATATGTGTTCCCTCTAAAAGAGCCTGGTGGAGTTCACACAGGAATACTTCCATATGGAGAGCTCCACAGAGAATCTGTTCATGACAGAAGTGCTTTTAGGAGAGATTAAAGTTCAGCTGAAATGAGCAGCAATAAGTTGCCAGGACAGACGGTGCCACCTACGACTCTGAGGAGCTCAGGGATGAATAAACTGAGCTCCCAGCTGGGATGGTGACCTCGTCCTTAGTACAGTGTCACAGCAAATGCCACAGCAGCTTCTGGAAGGAATTTCAAACTACAGCCACCTGCACTTTGCGAATTCATGGATGCTGTGATGCAGCACCAATGGCTGAATACCGAGGAGGAGTCAGTGTGGCTTTTGTACAGGGAAATGCTTCGAAACTTTACTGGAATTGCTTCAAGTCCAGGCATCAACAAGCAGGGAAAAGAGGACTTGTTTAGGACAGAACTCCATTTAATGATGACTTTGATCAAGGCACTTAAGGAAAAAAAGCTGCTTGTCAAAAGGGAAATGTCACATAGGCAAACAACTGTTTAAAAGACAGGAAAGAAAGAGCAGAAGGGAGGATTTCTTTTTTGGGTGGTGGTGGGAAGTAAACAGCTAGATGACCAATACATTTAAAAAATTAGAAAAAAGGTAATGTTCATTGAAACAGACACCATCCACTGATGAGGTTATTTAGTGTAATAATAATATAATAAAGGCTGAGTAAATTGTAGAAGGATGTTATGGGAGAATGGGGGATGAAATTCAGTGTCAGTAAATGTAGGCTTGGTTATGAGAAAACACCAAACGGCCAGGCCTTGGCTGATTCCACTCGGCAAGGAGACACCTCAGGGTGCGCAGGATTTCGCCAGGGGAACAGCGGCAATGCAGGCGGCAGAAGAGCCGGGAGAGCAGGGAGCAGCACCGGGGGGCAATGGCAATGGCTGTGGGGGCAATGGCAATGGCTGCGGGATGCACCCCCAGCGTGCAGAACCCGCCTCCGCCAGGGAAGGGCTCAGGGCAGCGCCCGGGATCGCCCCGGGTCCGGAACAGCTCCCGGGGAGGACAGCGCTGCCCGCCCCACTCTGCTCGGGAAGTGCCGGCGTGGGGAAGGTCTCTAATGCCCAGGGAAGGCCGAGCCCGGATTTCTCTCGTGAGCAGCTCACTGGGGGCTGCTGGAGCCGCAGCCCGTTCCCTCGGGAAGGACGCCCTGGGACGGAGCGCAGACCCCGGCGGGAGCAGAGGCGGCTCCGCGCTCCGCTCCGCCCCGGCCCGCCCTGACCGGGAAGCAGACGGGAGCGGCCCCGCCTCCCCGGGGCCTCCTGGGAGCCGCCCCGGCGGCGCTGCAGGGCCCGGCCCGCGATGGCCGCGCCGTGCAGGACGCGCACGCTGCAGGTGGTGGACACGGAGTTCAGCGCGGACGCGGTGGAGTGGTGCCCGGTGGAGGGCTGGCACAGCATCCTGGCCTGCGGCACCTACCACCTGCGGCCGCCCGAGCAGGTGAGCCCAGCCCCGCTCCGGAGCGAGTCCACGTCCCCATCCCCGCCCGGCCGGCACCGCTCCGGGGTGAGCTCCCATCCCCATCCCCGCCCGGCTCCGCTCCGGGCCGAGCTCCCATCCCCATCCCCATCGCTGCCCGGCCCCGCTCCGGGCCGAGCTCCCATCCCCATCCCCATCCCCGCCCGGCACCGCTCCGGGGCGAGCTCCCATCCCCATCCCCGCCCGGCCCCGCTCCAGTGCGAACCCCCAGCCCTGCCTGGCCCCGCTGCGGTGCGAGCTCCTTCCCCATGCCCGGTGCTGCCGGTCCCCGCGGCCGGGCCGTGCCTTGTCCCGCCCAGGGTGGCTGGAGGGGGCAGAGAGGCCCCTCCGGTGAGCCTGGCTGGCCCCGATGGGGGTTTCATCCCCCAGGGCTGGGACTGGCCAAGTGGGAGCCTCAGCCCTGCTCCTCGCTCCTTGCAGGATCTCGGGTGCGGAGGCAGAAGCGCAGCTGAGCTTGCCCTTTTCTCTCCCCTGTTTGGCACAGAGCGATACCCGAGGGAGCAGCGGGGCCTGTGACCGGACCGGGAGGCTCTACCTGTACCACTACAACGAGGAGCAGCCGTACATCCCGCTGACCGAGATCCAGCGCATCGACACGGCCGCCATCCTGGACATCAAATGGTAACGCTGGCCCGGGCAGGCTCGGTGCCACAGCAGCATGCTCTGCTCCTCCGGGAATCCTTTTTTGGCATGGCAGCAACAGCAATAGTTACTGATGGAACAGTTTCTGACTTCTTGGAGGGAAATACTTTCCAGTTTGTTCCAATGAGCAAAGACTGCCTTGTTTCTGTTTTGTATTTTCTGCTCACTTGGCTGGTCATGGCCTTGTACCTCATTTATTTAAATAATAACATATAGTAGATCTCCCCTGTACAGAATCCCCTCCTCACAGGTGTGTGTGAACTTGAGGAGCCTTAGATTTTCTTAATGTGAGATTTTTTTGGTCACATACCTTCTTCTTGTGCATGTTGTAATGAAAGTTGTGGCTTTGCTCTTTTCCTAAAATACAATAAAGATGGACATTGGAGACTTGTTTAACTTGATTTTTAGGTGCCACATTCCTGTTGCAGAACATCCCATGGTTGGCATTGCAAACTCCACAGGCGCTGTGGAATTTTGCCACCTGACTGGAAGTGAGGTGGGTGGATGCAATACCTGCTGCTGCTGAAGCTGATTTTAACCCAATGTTTGCTACATCTCTACATTTACTGGTACTGTGCATAGGCTTGCAGGAAAGCTGGGTGGTTTCCATGGCTTCCTCAGCATGCTTAGCTTTATAAATGCTTCTCTTGTCTTCTGATAATGCTTATCATAAATTCTGTGAACTTGTTCATGGTGCCAGAGAGTTGGGCTGGGCTCTACCCACCTGCAGAGTCGGGGAGAAGGGCAGAATCAAACCCTGGAAACAAGTATGGCCTAACTGGGAAACATCAGAAGGTGCAAAGCTGGTAAAAGCAGGGATGATTTTTGGAGTGAGGTTTCTTTTGGTGGTGAGAGAAGAGAGTGATCAGAGCAATTCTCACAGAGCAAAGAAAGCAGAGGCCAGTCTGTAAGGGAATTCAATAGTGAGCTCATCCCTTCTGCTGTACTTCATCACTCCCTGAGAAGAACCAGAGTTTAAGGGAGGTTTGGTGGGAGATGAGCAGCAGAAGGGTGGGATCCTGTGTGTTCATGATTGCCCCGTAGCCAGCACTGGGCAGTTGTACTTTTTTTCTTTAGTGTGAGACCCTCATTTGCTCATCAGTCTCTGGAAAACCTGCTGTGGGAGGCACTGCACCTGTCATTATGTACCTGCTGTCTTCCCAGTCTTAACCCATTGCTTTTGTTTCCAGTAGAAGAACAGCTGCATGTTGGAGCCACGCTTCAGGGTGGATCTCGGGGCACAGCGACTGGCCTTGTCCTTGGACTGGTCCACTGGACGTGAGCAATGGTGAGGATGGGAGGTGGAGGCTGAGGCTGAAGGCCAGGGTGTGTGGGACAGCTTTCAGCAGAAGTTGAGGATTTGGATGAAGGAGTCTTTAGTGGTTTTGACTTTGTTGATCCCAGCTGTCTCCCTGCCCTGCTCTAGAAGTTGCTGTTTCCAGAGCAGAGGTAACAGGAACACAAACACCGTGGTCACTGGAATAGGAGCAGAGACTAAACCAACAACAGATGGGAGGTTGTGCTCTGGGGAATGGCAGCAAGTGAGCCAGGGAAAGGAAAGACCAGAACGGGATGCAAATAGAGCTGCTGGTTCTAACTCTGCTCTCAGAACAGCTGAAATTTGTGTGTGAAGTTCTCCTTAAGAACTGCTAATAATAGCACATGTAGGAAGTTTAATCATGGGTTAGCGAGAAACAGGAGAATTGGTTTGGAAGTGGCTCCTTCTCTGAAGCACTCATATGAGAGATTTCAGAAATGGCATTGCTGTATGAAATAAGCTGAATTAGCTGTACCCTGAAAGAGAGGGGGATTAATGTGTGCTGTAGGTGCACATGAAGAGTGGTGCCTTTGGTGTGAGGCTGGAAATGAGGGGCATCAGGCAGCCATTGCTTAATGCTGTCGGGCAAATTTGCTAATTAAAGCTGTTTCTGTGTGTGCTGTTTAATAAATAGAATTGCCAGTTAGACTTCCTTCTTACATTCCTCCTTTTTGTTTCTGTCCTTGATGATAAATGATTGTTGCCATGATGAAATGCCCCTTTAAACCTGTCATTGTTGTCACTTAAACAGACCAGTAACTTTTCCTAGAAGCCAAATGTACATTGTTCACATCTCTGCAGGAAGGGGGTGGCCCTGTATCTCTTATGTGGGAATTTGGGATATTCAGTGTGGTTGAATCATTTGATACAGAACTGGAAAGAAGCCCCAGGCCACCAAAGCAATGCTTGCAGTTGCAGGTAGCCAAACAGAAGGGACTTAGTTCATGTCAGGGAATGCCAGAAAATCTGTGCACTGGGAATTGCAAAACATTTGCCAGTGCTCCAAGGTCATTTTGTCTAGAAACTGTAACTGTACTGTGGCACAGAAAGAGCAGAAAAAGTCAGGATCAGCCAGTGCTTCGGGTTTCATTGATAGCAAGGAAATAAAACATCTCTTTGTACTCCAGAAGAGGGAAGAGGCTCTGAAAAGGCATTGTCAGTCTGACTTGGAGGGAAAAAAAAAAAACCCCTCTTCACATGGAATTTGTTTACTGATGTGATGTGAAGCATGTAAGAAGTCAAATTTTACATCTCTGAGAAAGACAAGAGCCAGTAGTGGTTCTTTCCCTGACATGGGTGTGAGTGGTTGCTCCCCATGAGAGCAGGGAGTGGCAGTCATTGGGGCAGGTGATTTTAAGATGAAGCTGAAAAGGCTGAAGCTGAAAAGAATTGTATGAATGTGTCATTCCTGCCACCATGCTGCCAGTCTCTATCAGTGTTTAGTTGAATCAAAATATTTGATTGTTGCAGTAACTCCCAATGTTTTTTGTGTACCCTGCTGTAGTGGATGTCCTTTAAGAGTGATCAGCAGTGATTCAGAGGGGAAGCTGAATCTTTTCTCCATAGATGAATCTGCTCCTTCTGTGCATGTCCTGAACCAGTGGGAAGCTCACAAATTTGAGGCCTGGATCGCTGCTTTTAATTACTGGGACACTGATATCGTGTACTCAGGTCTGTATGGGCTGGGAAGCCTCCTTGGGGCTGTTGGGGATGTGTTCCTTGGGTTTTTACTTTCCAGGGTTGGGTGTGCTGCTTGCATCACCTTTTGAAAGAGCTGGAGCCTCTGGTAAGGGGGGAAAGGCATCTTTTCTTCATGGTGGAAAGTGGTTTGAGTTAATTAGAAGCTGTCCCCTGAAAACTGTAGTTTGGGTGGCTATTGGTAAAAAAGATTATATTCTCCTGCAGTATGCAAAGAGCCAGAGAGCTGTTTGAGTCCAGTCTTTATGACTTCTCTTTTTTTTTTTTCTTACCAAAGGGGAGGATACCCCCATATTGATACCACATGTTTTCTGTGGTGATGGCTTTTGGGAACCTCAATCTGATTTTTGGTGTGTCTGTTAACTTCTGTGAGATCCCAGGGCTGGAAAGCATCAGCTCTGTGTCACAGACTGCCCTGAGCAGGAATGGACCACCAGGATCATCAATCTGACTCCCAGCCCTGCCCAGACCCCCCAACAATCCCAGCCTGTCCATCCCTGGCAGTGCTGTCCAAATGCTCCTGGAGCTCTGGCAGCCTCGGGGCTGTGCCCATTCCCTGGGGAGCCTGGGCAGTGCCAGCACCCTCTGGGGGAAGAACCTTTCCCTGAGCTCCTCCTGAGCCTGCCCTGGCCCAGCTCCAGCCGTTCCCTGGCTCCTGTCCCTGTCACAGAGCAGAGATCAGTGCCTGCCCCTCAGGAGGAGGCTGCAGACGCTCGGCACTGCTTTGCCCCGTGCTCAGGCTGGTGCTGAGGGTCACAGTGTTTTGTTCCTGGGCAGGAGGGGATGACAGCCTGCTCAAGGGCTGGGACACCAGGTGCAGTCCGGAGGCTCCAGTCTTCACCAGCAGGAGGTGAGTGAGCCCTGTCCACACCCAGCCTTCCAGCAGTGAGGAGGGAACACCCGCTGCTGCCCTGCCCCGGCCTAAGCCACTGAACTCTGGGATGTGCAGTGATAGTGGATCCTGGTTCTGCTTCCCTTGGGAAATGAAGGCATCTGTTAGGTTTTTTTCATCACAACAATTTCAGGTTGAAGAAGCTTTCTTCTCTATGTCCTTTAACACAATTAACCAAGTGTTGACTTCCACATGTGAAGAGGGTGGTAGTTTCTTTCTAAAACTGGATCCAGATTTACACTTTTATTTTGGCGGTTTTTCTGTGTGTTAAATTTGGATATATTATTATGGAATGTTTTTAGAAAATATTTTATTCTGCAGTGTTTAGTTATTTGAAGTGATTTCTTTTCTATCTTATTTTTTAAAATGGTTAAAACCATATACACAGCTGTCCAGTAGAATTCTGTATGCAAACTTAGGTTACGCTGGGGACTGTTGCTATGGAAATACTAATTCTGGGAGTAAAGTCTCTTGGGAATTGAGTTGTTCTGCTGGAATTCTTAGGGCCTCTGAGCAGTAGTTTATGGGATAAATATTACTAGAAAATACTTGTGCTGAGAGCTGGTGTGAGTTGAAGTTTTGTCCCTGGGAAGGCTGTTGGACTGTGTAGATGGAACTCTGCTTGGATGGGTCACTGGACTGAAATTTTGAGGTTACATCTCCTGAGACATCTTGATAAAATAATGTGGACTCAGAATCCTCAAAATTCAAGGAAGAAGCCCTTCTTGAATTGCTGTCTCTTCCCTCTGCAGACATTCCATGGGTGTGTGCAGCATCCAGTGCAGTCCCCACCGGGAGAATCTCCTGGCCACAGGCAGGTGAGTCCCTTCCAGCTGCTCTCCCCTCTGTCACCTTACGTCCTCCTCTGTTACCTGAAAGTGCTGCTGCCTCTTCAGAAACCCCATGTGATGCAGAGCACATGGTCTTTCCTACTTTTCTTCTGTGCCCTGACTTGGCTGTGCTGCTTTTGTGCCTGTTTGTGGTGTGTCCCCAGCTACGACGAGCACGTGCTGCTGTGGGACACCAGGAACATGAGGCAGCCACTGGCTGACACCCACGTGGAAGGTGGGGTGTGGAGGCTGAAGTGGCACCCCACGTGTGATTTCGTGCTCTTGGCAGCCTGCATGCAGAGTGGCTTCAAGATCCTCGACTGCCGCGGGAGCCTGGGTGAGTGTGCAGGGAACAGGGGTGGAACAGGGGTGGAACAGGAGTGAACAGGGGTGCTCTGCTGCTCCTTCACTGCCTCCAGCTTCATGGGGAGCTCCAGCTCTTGCTGGAAGGGTTGACATGGTGTTAATAACCAGAGTTCTGTTCTAATTTGATGTAACTTCCATCTTTTTCACATCTGTGCACTCTGTTGGCCTCCCTGGTTGTGCCAAGGCCCTGTCACTGTCTGTGTGTAAATCTGTCATAACTTCTATCCATGGGAAGGAAAGCCTTTCTGTTTGGTGTGAGGGTACAACCATTCTGGGTTTGTGTTCATTGTGATGGCTTCTGACTGTCAGGTGGTGCTTTCCTGTTAGCAGGAGTCCCTGACCTACTGGGGAATCAGTTATTGCCTCAGGAAGGAAGTGCTTTGCAGCCTGGTTAATGCAGAATAACACGAATAAGCCCTTCATGTGAATCACAAGTACTTGCATGGTGGAAAAACTGTTTACAGTCACATTACAAATACAGTCTGACAGAGGATGGTTGGCTTCCTGGGTTCTCCAGACCTTGGGCAGATGGACAGCTTAGGAAATGAGGATGGCTTTTCTCCTGTGTGGGGAAGGAAGGAACTTGATGTCCAGTTACTGTCAGAGTGAAATGCTGAAAGCTGACAGGAAGAACATCTGCAGTGTATTAATAACCAGGACCTGGCAATCCCTCAGGTGTGTTCATGGCTCAGTGGAGGTTGTGGTGTGATCAGTCTTGTCTGTCTTGAGCCTTTGTAGGCACTTGGAATAATGATGCTTTTAAACCTCATGCATGTTAAACCCTCTTGTCTGCTACTGGAATAATCAAGGCCATTGAGAGGTGGCTGAAACATGGTCAGTACCTCATTCCTCCTGGAATGCTTCACTCTGTGGTGAAGAAGGCAATAACCAGAGAATTCTTCCCGTGAGACACTGCCAATAGTGGAATGGCTGCTGAGCACTCTTCCACAATCCACAACTTGATCTCTAAGTAATTTCATTTATCTTTTGTTTGTTTTTTTTTTTTTTTTTAAGCGGAAAACACAGAGGAATGTATCATCCTGTCATCCTATGTCCTGCACAATTCCCTGGCCTATGGGGCTGACTGGTCAAGGCTGTGTCCAAGGGATTCTTTGCCTGCAGGCCAGGACCTTGCTGCTGCTCAGCCTTTGGAGGAGACCATGGGAGCATCAGGGCAAGGAGATGAGAAGCTGAATTTGCAGGTCCAGAACCTGAAGATAATTTATGAGTCTCCTACAGCTACTTTTGATGTAATCCTGGATGAGGAGAGTGAAAGCCCTGCTGTGGCACTCACAGCAGGGGCAGGGCCAAAGCTGGCTGGGGATCCTGGACTGGTGAAGGGCTCTGGTTTAAAGGGAAGTTCAGATTTGGCTGCCCAGGGGGTGGATCTGGGGTCAGCCAGTGGCTCTGACTCAGGAGCCAGGAGACCCAATGGAATGGGCCTGGACAGAGGCAGTGCTTCAGCCAGGTCTCCAGACAGCCCCAAAGAAATGAGCATTGTAGCCACTTGTTCTTTCTATGACAATATCCTCCATGTCTGGAAGTGGGAGATGAGCCTGGTGACCCCTCTAGATGTGCCAAGTCCTAGATCTCCATCTGAAAGAACAGCTGAAAGTTTGCATTGACCAGTCCCAAGGGAAGAGGAAGGAAAACTCCTGAACTGAGAGTGACAGCTGAACTTAATGCCCTAACTTCTGCTGGGCTTTCCCATCTTACTGCTGAGTTTGGGAATCCTTCAAGCCCAAGACTGATGGAATTCCTGGTGTTTTATTTTCAGCACAGAGGGAAGCCTTTGCTTAGAGGCCTGTGGTCATGCCCTGACAGGTTTAGTTTTTCCCTTAATGTCCTAGTTCCAAGTGGAACAGCCCTCCTCTCACAGGCTGCTGCTTTGTACCTCAGATCTGAATCCTTTCAAGGCTGGTTTGCGTTTCAATTTGTTAAACTCTTCCTTCCCTCACAAACAGACTTGGCTGTGCTGCTGTGCAGACCCAGAAAGTGATCAGAAGGTTTCCTGAATGTCTCAGAAAAGTCCCTGAGCAGAGGCTTGGCTGTGTGATGAGTGTGTCCCTGCAGAGCTCAAACAGGCCAGATGCAGTGCAATGTGCTCACAGTGCAATTTAACAGAAGTTGTGGTTCAGAAGGAAGTGCAGACTGCCTGGTGTGATGGGAATTGCTGTGGGATGCTCCTTGTGAGGATCCTGGTGCTTCTCCATCACCTGACTGCAGACTCCATCATTCCCAGCTGAGCACACCCTGGTTCAGATACATCCTGTAGTGACCCCACCATGTTTTAGTGCCACTCAACCACCCTCGTGGCCTCTCAGTATCCAGCTCGTGCTTTCTGCTCTCCACAGGGCCACATATAGCTCCAAAGTCAAGTTCAGTTTTTAAAAGGTGAACAGCTTTAAGAGCAAAACCTCCAAAAAGTATAAGTGGTGTTTCTTGACATATTTTTAAGTTTAAAAAACCAAAATCTTAACAGCATTGCCCTAACTACCTCCAGGAATGACTGCAGGATTTCTCATGGTTGCTCCATTAGCTCTCTTTTTTTCACTGTGAAACATCAGCAAAACATCCTTTCTGGAACATTTTCTCTATTTCTAGAAACAAAAAACCAGCTTAAAATAGATCAGAAACTTTTAGCTTGCATGGTTTGTCTTTGAGGGTCCTCAAGAATGAGTTGTCTGGAGGGAAAGAAACACCAGCAACAGGTCTCTGTGTAACAGTGCTGCAACTAAATGAGGTGTAGCAGATGAGAACTCTGCTGCTTTGAAATCCCCTTCTCAAGGCTGAATGTGTATTTTAGCAAACATTCTGGAGCACTGTTACATGAAGATTTATATTAGTAATGAAACCAAGAGCTTTTGCTAAAGAAAAAAACATGCTATTTTTGGATGTTTCTAAAATAAAACCAATATAAGTGATTTATCCTTTTTTTGGTTGAGTTTTAAAAATCAAATGACTTGACAGTCCTCATGAGGACCTTCTGCCCTGGCTGGGATGCTCAGGCTCCAAGGCGTGAATGTTCTTTGGGAGTCGGAGTGGACAATCCAGTTTCCTGGGAAAAGCCAGGGTGTGTCCCTGTATCTGCCGATGACTCTGTTTTAAAGGTTGTAATGCCTTTTATTGCCCTGTGAGAGCAGAGGAAACAGCCCCAGGGTAACGAAGCTGGAGCGGTGTCACTGACTGGGACCAGCCTGGTTTAGGCTTTAGGCCAGGCCTTGCTTTGCTCAGAGAAACAAGGGGAGCCTGTTATTATCTGCCTTCACATGGAGAGTGAGGCAAATGATGTGGTCAAGACCAAGCTGGACTTGGCATCAAAGGACACAGAATCTCCTGCTCTCCAGCCCTGCATCCCCCTCCAGCCACTTGCAAAGTGCCTTGGCTGGGCAGCAAGTCTCACAAGGCCAGGGCTGAAGGGCCCCTCTGCCAACAGCAGCAGTGCCCAAGGCAGGGAACAGCCACTTGTGTGGAACTTGTTCTGATCAGCTTCACAGAAAGTGAAAAATGCAGAGTTCAGTTAGAAAAGGTGTGCCTTCCCCATCCCCACTGTGGCTGTGATCACTGGTAACAACTGTGATCACTGATCCTTCTGTGATGTGGGGCTGCAGCATCCCCACTGCACCACAGTCCTGCCCAGCTCTGAAAATGTGCAAGTTTTAACAATAACCGTAAGGACTCATCTGTCAGCCCTTATTACAGACTAACTGCTCACAGACCATCCACTAAACTGGCTTCCTTTCTCCCAAAGTGAACGTTTTCAGTCTTAATTTAATTTTAAAAGTTTAATTCTTAAACTTTGTGGTACTTTGCATTTAAGAACGTGACGGACCCCTCACTCTCAGAACCCCCCGGGAAGGGCCCTGCTCACCAGGCACAACTGTTTCCCAGAGGAATTACCAGTCATGGATGGGTAATCAAACCGCAGAATTCCCCCAGGATTTAAACCAGATATTACAGAAGAGCAAAGTGGAAGGATTTGCTTTAATGTTCAGTGACAGAGCTGTCCCGTGTTGGCCGGCGGTGTCACTGCCCGCTCCCTACCGCACGTAGTTCTTGGGGAAGAGCTGGAAGAGCTTGCCCTCCTGCGTGGGCTCGAAGCCGTACTTCTGCAGGTTGTTGGGGTCGAATGTGCCGTCCTTCACGTCCTTCTCGATGCGCGGAGCCACCAGCTCGTCGAAGAGCTGCTTGGCGGTCACGGGTGGCTCGGAGCCCTCGGGGGCGCGGTACGACACGTAGGGCCGCAGCTTGAAGCCCGTCAGGTCGGGAACGACGAACTCGGGCACCATCTCCTTGACGAGGAGGAACTTCTTGTTGCGGGTGAGCACGCCCAGCTTCTTGGCACCGCGGCCCTTGTTGTGGCTCCGGGGGCCGCGCTTGCTGGTGAAGGGCGACATGCGGTCGGCGCCGCGCACCAGCCCGCGGACGAGCTGGGTCAGCAGCCCCATGCCGGGCACAGGGGGCTCAGCGGGGATGGAGCCGGGCCCTGCAGGCACCGGGTGCTCAGCAAGTCGGGCCGGTCCTTGAGGGCAGCGGGGAGCTCACAGACACCCGGACGGCACCCGAGGGGTGTCAGCGGAGGCGGAACCGGTCCCTGCGAGCACCGAGGGCTCCCCGAACCGCACCTGAGCTGGGTCCCGCTCACGACCCGGAGCGGCCCGGCCGCGCTCCCGCCGCCGCACACCCCAACAGCGCCCGCTCCCATTGGCCGGGCCGCGCCAGCCAATCCGCAGCGCCGATGCTGCCCGCGCGCCGGGCGGCTCTGGGGGCTTTTCCCGCCAATCAGCAGCGAGCGGCGCGCGGCCTGGGCGGGGCCCGGCGCGGCCGCGCCCCCTGGCGGAGGCGGGCGGGGTCTGCGCTCAGCGCCCTTCGCCCCCGGCCCGGGGACCCGCGACCGCCCGGGTGACAAGGGCCGGCACCGGCACCGGGATGATGGCGGGGGCAGGAGCAGGTGAGGGAATGCCGGGGATCGCTGGAGCGCGGCGGCGGGACCCGGGCCTGGCGGGCTTGTGCAGCCGCGCGGTGCCCCCGGCCGGTGCCGGTGCCCCAGGCCCGGCGGGAGGAGGAGGAGGAGGAGGTTGTTTGCTTACTTGGCGCCGTGTCCCGAGCTGTAACCTGGCGAAACGGGACCGGGGGGGTGACCCGGGGGTGACTAGGAGAGTGACCCGGGTCCGGCTGGTGAGTGATCAGGAGGGTGCCCGGCGGGGTCCCCGCTCCCTTCCCCGGGGCCGTGTCGGTGCTGTCCCGCCCCGGGGCCGTTCCGGTGTTTTCTTTCTCTGGGAGCAGGGGTGGGTCAGGCTGTGACACCGTGTGGAGGTTCCCGGGGAGTTTTGTTTAAATTCCCGTGGCTGTGGAGAAGTTTCTTCGTGAAAGGTCCTGTCCCACAGCACTTCGCTGCTGGGTTTTGTTGCTCAGCACGGACACGAAGGGATGACAGAGTTAAAAATTTATTGTTCCCCTTGTGTTGTTCACGAGTTTGGATCAGAAGCTGCGGTCATCTCTTAACTCAGTCTCCTCTTTGTTTTTGTCTTTGCTCCTGCTGCACTCCAGACATGGATGAAGGGGACAACAACACCAGCCTTGAGGTACAATATATTTTGCACTTATTTTTGGACTTATTTATTTTACTGTGAGTGTTCCAGAAGCTGAAAGCAGCTGTACCTAATTTGATAGCATTGGGACAATGCCTTTTGGATAGTTTTACTTTGAAAGAGCCTTTCCTACTGGGAGTTTTATCCTTTCAAACTTCTAAGAATTGGTCCCATTTTATTGTGTGTGTGTTTTTTTTGTTTCTTGGAAACCATTCATGCTCTGCTTCATGTTGTGAACTATTCCAATAATGGTATGATTTAAATAATTTCAGTTTTAGCCTAAAGAAGGAGGAGTTGCAGAATTCTGGCAGACTGCACTTCTTGAATTTGTTTTTAATCACAGATGTGAAACTCACAGAGCAAAAAGGCACATGGTGCTTTCTCTAGTCATGAAAAACAAACCCCATGAGAGGAAATAGTTCTCAGAACTAACAAACACACACAATGTACTTGTACACAGTTATCAATGTTTTGTGACAATCCAGGTTCCGTAGTCAAAACAAGGCACAGGTGCTCTGAGCTATGAGGAAGCTTTGTGTTTTGGGCTAGTCCCAATTTTAAGTGCTTGTTTTCAGGGCTGATAAGCCTTTCCCACCTCTGCATTAATGGGGAATGTGTCAGTGTTTGCCCTGGACTGCATGAGGAGTTCTGGACTCAGCAGTGCTGGGTGCCTGTACTCTGGATGGGTGTGAGCTGAGTATTTGTGCTGACTGCTGTCAAGTCTCCAGTTCTTAAGGATACCTTAGGAAATGCTCTTTATACCAGTCCATACTCTTGGCAGGTGACTGCTCCATTTTCAGGGGCAGTGAGGGCCCTGCAGGGTGGTCCCACAGTGCTGTGGGTCTGGGGTTCTTTGGGGCTGGGTGAGCTGAGGTCCTTGGTCTGGGGTGCTGAGCACTGCCCTCCCCAGAGAGGAGCTGCCCTGGTGACTTGGCTGTGACCTCATTCCTGCCCCAGGAGCTGTCACAGTAATCACTGACATGTCTCAGGTGTCTGTACAGCTCAGCCTGGCTGCTTTGCTTCCTCTGCTTGGATTGTCCAAGCTGGGGAAGATCCCCCTCGAGTCTGAGCAGGGGAATATCATATTGTCACTGGTGAAAACTTTGCAAGAACCTCTCAGTGGTTCTTGGAGTTCTGAATTTATTCTTTCCCTTGTTGCCTTTCTGCACTGCCCCAACCTGGGCATGTTTGTGTTTTATTCTTTTTCCTGTGTTTGTCCTCTTGCAGCAGCAATGTGAGTGTCAGTTGGCAATTACTATTTTTGGTGTTATTTGAGATCATACAGGACAGCAGAAGAGTGTCCCTGACACTGTCAAGGGGAAATAAATACATTAAGTGACCATAACAGACTTCCACCAGGAACTCTGTGTCACCAGGTGTTGTACCTGTTGCTGGCACACCTTCAGCTCTTTTCTGTTTCAAAATTTTGTGACTTTTCACTGCAATCCCATGAGTAGTCTGATAACAATAGTGACAGAGTTAGTTTGACTCATGTTGGGAAGATAAACATTCAAGTGCTGAAAGTGACCCGAGAAGGCAGAGTGAGCACAGGGATCTGTGTGAGGGACTGGTCTGGCAGGAGTTTCCTTTGTGCTGTAAAACTGGAATGAATTCCATTAGAGAGACCAGTTTGGTAACTTGGTGTACACTTCATTTTTCTCTTGGTGGCAAAGCTGAGTTCAGCTGTCATCAGACCTTGAGACATGGGCAGGAATGGGACCAGAACTGTGTGTAGTGCTCGATTCAAGTGCTTTTAAGATTCAAGACTTAGAGTGGGAAGTATTTGTCCTTGTACTCACATTGTTTTCACTTGTTCCTGAGAGTTGTTTTTCCTTTTTCTCCCTTTCTTTTGAGTTTTGTGTTGGCATTTGTGAGACTGTGTTAAGTGCCAGGTGTTATTCCTGAGTACACTGATGGACACAGGTCCCAGAACAGCACACCTGAGCTCATGTGTATCATGTGCTCTTTATGATGACTTCAGTATGCTGGTTTAGGACTTGTTTTCTCAGTCTCATAAAGTCCTTTGCATTCCATTCTCTTCCTTGTTGCTCTGAATAACACAGAATGATTAAAAGAAGATTTCATCTCACTGTTTGACCCTGTTTAGGAGTGCACTGAACTGACAGCAACACAAAACTCCCCTACTGATCCCTTCCCACTGAATGTTTCTGTTTGCAAAGTGGGTTATAAGTCAAAGGAAAACACAATCCAGTTGGTTGAGATGTTTTTATGTGGGATTTTTCCAGCTGTAGGAAACTAATTTCACTTTCCTTTTGGTGCCAGGCTCTGCTGCCCGCAGGTGGGACCCCCATCCTGCAGTTTGTGGAGGACAGGATCCAGACCACCATGGTAAAGTAGAGCTGCAGTCAGCTGGCTGAGGGGTGGGGATGATCCAGAGCAGCTTCTCCTGAGCTCCACGAGCTCTGCTAAGGAACTGCCAAAGTCTGAGCATTTGTTTCTTTGCTGTCACTGCATGAGACAGGAATTAATTGCTGTTATTTAGAGTCACAGGCTGGTTTGGGTTGAAGGGACCTCAAAGCTCATCCAGTGCCACCCTTGCATGGCAGGGACACCTTCCACTGTCCCAGGCTGCTCCCAGCCCCAATGTCCAGCCTGGCCTGGGACACTGCCAGGGATCCAGGGGCAGCCACAGCTGCTCTGGGCACCTTCTCCCAGGGAAGGATTTTCCAAACTCTGATCTAACCCTGCCCTCCTTCATCTTAAGGCCATTCCCCCTTGTCCTGTCCCTCCATGCCCTCAAACATCTTTTGTACATTGAGTTGATCAGCTCACAGATCTTTGGGAAGAAAAACAAGGAATATTTTCATGTGATCTTAGGACTGGTCACTGATGCAGTTTAATGTGATGTTTGAATTAAAAATTAAGTATTTATGAACGTGCTTGGCTTTTAGACATCTCACTGAGCTGAATGTTCTTCGCACCTTTGAAAAGTATGTTGTTAACTTCTGAAGTTGAAAATTATTAACTTTTTTCTCCCTAAATTCCCCTCCCAGCTGACTGGAATTGCAATTGGAGCTGCAGTTGCACTGTTGCTTATAGCAGTTGTTGTGTTTGTCGTGTACAGAAGAGTGAGACAGTCTAGTAAGTACCTGATAACGATGTAAGTTTTAAAACCAGTTTTTCCATCAATCTTGAGCCTTTTTGCAATTTTCTGTGGTAGTTGTTTGCTGTAGAGGTGTGGTTCTTGCAGGACAGCAGCTTTAAAGGATGGAGAACTTGTGTTGATTCACTTCCCCAGGTGTGAACCCAGAACTGTCACATGCAGCACCTGGAGCTTTTATTTCTTTGCTGTATGAGCAGTGTCAGCCTCAGGATCAGCTGTGAATTCTGCAGATGATTTCAGCCCTACTGTGATTCCAGTGTCACAGGAGGAGAGATGATTGAATGAGAGGTTTCCTTCAGGAGAATACAGCTACCCAATCCTTCTGTCTGTTTAGAGAGCCCTTTATCTCCTCTGGGGCTGAGGTGGAGCCTCAGGGCAGCCCTGCCTTGGTCTGGCTTGGCCAGAGCTGGGCAATGAGGGATCCCAGGGTGCTTTAAATTCCAAACTCTGCCCACAGGAGCTTTCTGGAGGCAGCAAAGGCCCCAAGCTGTGCTCAGGTGCTCTCCCAGCTGCTGAAGGTGGTTTCTGATGTGATGCTTCTGTTTCAGAACAACTCCAGCCACACGTGCCCCAGTACAGGTTTCGCAAGAGGGACAAAGTGATGTTCTACGGGAGGAAGATCATGAGGAAGGTGAGGCCACCTGGTAAAATCCAGTTTGGGAGGTGTAAAATCTGCAATACTTCACTTGTTGAGCCCGGCCCAGGTCCTTCCACCTGTAAAATCTCACTGGGATTTTGTGGGTGTCTCAGAACTCCTGCAATACTGACTGGATTGCTGATGGAGCAGCAGTAGCTTCTCTTTCTGGCCAAACCTTTCCTCTTTGAAATGACAGTAGCAATAAACCAATGAGTATCTAACTCCTGTAGGGAGTTCATGATTGTTTAAACATCCCAGAATCCCAGACTGGTTTGGGTTGGCAGGAACATTAAAGATCATCTTGTCCCACTATCCCAGGCTGCTCCAAGCCTCATCCAACCTGGCCTGGGACACTGCCAGGGATCCAGGGGCAGCCACAGTTGCTCTGGGCACCCTGTGCCAGGGCCTGCCCACCCTCACCTGCCCTGTGCTGCCAAGTCCAGGTGTGCACTCACTGCAAACCAACATCTGTAGAAAAATAAGGGACAGGGAAGTAACTATCCTTAGTCAGCCTGTGTGGAGGAACACTTCCTGCTGTGAACTGCCCCAGCCTCTGCCTCCCACACTTCACTGAGGTGAATTCAAACACTTTGACGTAATTAGACACTGGTGGGTTTAATATTCAGGTCTGGAGCTGTTTCATTGTGGAGGAGGTGGTTGCTCCCTGAATCTTGCATGGCAGGTCAGCCTTTAAGTAGAACTTGGCCAAAACAGCCCTCAATGAAAGGAAATTTTGTGTGTGCAACTTCATAATGTTAATATTCTTCATTAATTCCATGTGCAGCTTTGTAATTTGAATAATTTTTAACTAAGCTGTTTATATGTAACTTACATAAGTAAAGAATGCTTAGAATTCCTCATGGGAAAATAATTCCAGGTAATTTTTTTGTCTGAGTCTTAGATCTTACTTTTTGCTTTTCTTCCAAGTAAGGCAGAGAACATTATATCCAAAGTGCTGTGGGTTGCACTTCATGGGGTTTTGATAACATACCAAGATTTTACTTAAAAAAAAAAAATCCCTCCAAACTAATTAACAATTGCTTTTGTAACAGAAACTTTTTACAGAGATTCAGCTCTTTGGGTAACAAATGGAGATCTGGGAATATTTTGAGAGTACCCAATGAGGGGTTTTCTTGGTGTAGCAGTTGTGATGTTTCTCCAGAGGGTGGCACCTGGGAACTAGGAAATGCAAAGAAAAGCCTTGGTTTGTCACCATCACAGCCAGATAGAATCCTGGAATATCCTCAGTGGGAAGGAACCCACCAGGATCACCCAGCCCAGCCCCTGTCCCTGCCCAGCCCCCCCAACAATCCCAGCCTGTCCATCCCTGGCAGCGCTGTCCAAACGCTCCTGGAGCTCTGGCAGCCTCGGGGCCGTGCCCATTCCCTGGGGAGCCTGGGCAGTGCCAGCACCCTCTGGGGGAAGAACCTTTCCCTGAGCTCTACCTGAGCCTGCCCTGGCCCAGCTCCAGCCGTTCCCTGGGTTCTGTCCCTGGCCCGGAGCAGAGATCAGTGCCTTACTTCTCTTCCTGAGGCTGAGTGCTCCTGGTTGAGAACCACAGCTAAGAATTTTTACCATCCATTAGCACTGTAGTAGTTGATTGGTAAAATCAAAATGTACAGTAATTTTACGATTATAAGCCGCACCATTTTGACTAAAATTTTGGTCTGAACCCGAAGTGCGGCTTATATATGGACAAAGAACGAAAAGTTACTGTTTTAGTTTGGCGGACAGGCGTCTGCTGAGAAAGGCAGGAGCTTCTCTTTGAAATGGGGACTGTAAACCCCCCCCCTCCAAATTATTATAATTTTGAAATCAAGAGGCTTTCAGGAAAAGATACGGGAATTAGGAATATCAGTTCTTTTCTAGGGAAATTAAAATAGAAATACAGCACTACAAAGAACAAACCCCAAACCCTGACACAGTCAGAGTACAACCTGACACCCCATCAGGCAGGGTGTTGGCAGCAGTCCCATTCCATGGTGGCTGCATCCTCCTGCAGTGACAGATGTGGCTCAGTTGGAGCAGTGCTCCTGTACAAGGTGCAGTTTCCCTCCGGAGCTCCAGTGGGGATGTGGAGAAATCCGGTTTTCCTCTGGAGTCCAGTGGAGAAAGGGGCTCCCTTAGTGTCCCAAAACCTCTGTTTTTATCTTGGTAAGAAATGTTGGGCTCTTTCCCCTGGCTGGAGCAACTTCCAATGGGATGCAGTAATTTTATCAGTCCCACAGTGGGACTCAATGCCCATTAGCAGAAAATGACTCTGGAGGAAGGATGGGTTGTGAAAAGATAAAGAACAATGCCCTGCCTGGTTTCAATGGATGGCCCATTAGCAGAATATCTGCCATTGAGATAAGGATCACTGCCCCCACCCTCAACAGCTGGTGATAGAATAGATACCTTTTATCACACTCTGTATTGTAAGTGCAGTTTATAATCAGGTGCGGCTTATGTACGGACAAAGAATGAAAAGTTACCGACACCCCGAAGTGCGGCTTATACTCAGTGCGGCTCGTAATTGTGAAATTACTCTCCTTTCTAGAAAGGAAGTGATCCTGAAGTAGATATTCCAACACTCCAAGGTCTTACATGAGCTCTTCACTCTGCTCACACTTTAATGGCTGGTAAATGTGTTGATGCCTCAGCAGGGTTGGATTTAGCAGGTTGATTTTTTTGGTTTTGGGTTTTTTTGAGTGTTTTTGTGTCCATTATTTCCTCCTAGGTTACAACTCTTCCCAACTCTCTGGTTGGGAACACCGTCCCTCGCCAGAGGATGCGAAAACGGGCAAAGGTTTTATCTCTGGCTAAAAGGTACTTGGGACTTTGGGAAGGGGAAAATTCACATCATGGGGGCTGGTTTGAGGTTTTTGTTTGTGATGTGGAACCTATCCCTAGCAGAGCCCTTTTCTGTAGCTGTTGGTTTTTCCCGGTCCTGTCCAGCTGTGGATCATCTGGGAGGTTTGCTGAACTGGGATGGTTTTGGTGAGGAAGGGCAGGAGGGTGGAATGTTTTAGCTAACTGATAATGTGTGACTTGGGATGGTGAATTTTAGTATTTACTATATACTTATTTAACATTTCTTGTTAATACAAATTCAATATTTCCTATTAGTACAGATGAGGGAACATGTGAACTTTTGTTTTCCTTGGTAGGATTCTGCGTATTAAGAAGGAATGTCCAACTCTGCAGAGGAAAGAACCTCCTCCTTCTTTGCTAGAGGCAGATCTGACTGAATTTGATGTTAAGAATTCCCACTTACCATCAGAAGTCCTGTATATGCTTAAAAATGTCAGGTAATGTTAAATGGAAAGAGAAATGTAGAGTTTGGTTTTGATGGATGTTTAAGTGATGACAGTTTGTGTCAGACCTCAGATTTTACAATTGCATGGTCAGAATCCTGAGGAAGTTGACTGAAATTGATCTGAGCATAAGGACAGAATAAGTGACTTTGAATTTTCTAGAATCATTAAGAAAATAGTTGAGTTTGTTTTAAAAATTAAAAAAAAAAAGATGGGGGAAAACAAGGAAATAGGTTAGTTGCCTGAGTTTGGGAATAGTGCTAATAAAGGTGATCTAACATGAACAGATGTAGTGCATCTTAAAACTTCTGTTTAGGCTCTATCAGATTTTTTTTTGGTACAGAAAAGCATCATAATTGGTAAATGTTAATTGGATACCATATTGACAGCTCCCTGGGCTGCAGAATCTTTTACTTCTCTGCCTGAAAAGGTTGCAAATAAATCAAAGTCAACTTAATTCCCAGAGCTCTTTGGCAGACTCAGAAGAAGGGATGGTCTTTGTGCCCCTTCAGCAAGAGGTTAAATTTGCTGACATAGCAAAGAGGAGGAGATCTTCCAATTGGTTTTGCTTCTGGATGTTAGTTTTTCCTCCCAGTTGTGTTATAATGTAGTCCTGAAGGTCATACATTCTCAAATAAAAATGCTATTTCAGTCATCTGAACTTGCTACTGTGGAATTATGATCTCCTATGACTAATTGATGTTGCAGTAGGATTTGATGGATTGGTCTTGATAAATATGAGCTGTTGGAGCTCTGTGCAGAGTGATCAGGTGTGAAATCCATATTTCTCTCTGCCTGGCAGTGACTGAGTGGAGTCCAGGTGTGTGTTACCTGCAGGAGATGGAATATTCCAAACTTGCAATTACATGCATATGACAGAAGCTTTTCCCTCTTTTCAGTATTTCTGCTGTGTTCTGCTTCCACAGACAGGGCACCTGCAGGGGAAGTTTTCTGGGGTAACTTTTCTCACAGAGTGTGGGCATCTGGCAGGCTTTTATTTTTATTCCCCTCCACAGGACATGCTGGTGTTTGCTGGAGGAAGTTTGGCTGTATTTCATTCTGAGCCTGCATTCCTTGGAGGGCTCCTCCAAAGGAGCCCCAGCATTCACAGTTCTGTGTTTCATGCTGCTCTTGCACTTTATTTTGTTTCGGGGTGCAGCTGCTCCTCTGCCCCTCACACCTGGGGCTTTGCTAATTTAGGAAGGATTTTCCATTCCTGTGACCATTTCAGGTTTTCTCTTTACATTTTCTTTGCTGCAGGGTCCTTGGGCACTTTGAGAAACCCCTGTTCCTGGAGCTGTGCAAGCACATGTTCTTTGTGCAGCTGCACGAGGGCGAGTACATCTTCCGTCCCGGGCAGCTGGACGACAGCATCTATGTGGTGCAGGATGGAAAACTGGAAGTTTGCATCCAAGAAAGTGTAAGAACCCACTGCTCTGCACTTCTGAGAGAAATCTGTTCACACAGCAGATAGGCTGGCATGAATCATTAAGCATTGATTATACTTAGACATGTGAATCACAGTGGTTTAGGAGGGATTAATCCCAGCTCTTCAGGGCTGTGGTATTTGTAAAGATTGAGGTTTGTAGCTCTGGTCCCTCGTGTCTCAGATGAGGGAGCAGAACACAAAGCTGATGAGGCAGCTGGAAATACCCTCACAGGAAATGCAGAAGTTACTGAGGGAACACAGGGTGCAAGGTGGAATTGGAAACATTCACCTTTGGAAAGGTCATGACAGAAAGGATTTGGGCACAGAGAGCAGGAGAGACCAAGCTCACCTCAGAACTGTCCAGCAGGAGTCAGGGGGTTTGTGTGGGAAGTGGAAGAGTCAGATTCATTTCTGGGTAGACAAGGGAAAAAAGGTGATGGTTTGTTTTCCATGTGAGTCTTAAAATGTTGAGCACCAGTCCTTGTCCAAGTCCTTCTGCCAAGTTACATTTTAAATTTTTACCTTCTTCCTGACTGAACTTTGAGTTTAACTTTTGGATGTGAACAGTTTTCTGGTGGCTGAAAGTTCAGTGGGCTTGTGTTTGGAAATTATATCAAATTGGCTGATTTCTGTGTATTTTTACATTTTACTGCTCTTGTGTACAACCTCTTGACAGGTAACCCCTCAGTAAAGGGAACTCATGCTGCCTCTGGGTGAGGGAAGCTTTGTTTTGTTGGTGTTACATAACAAAGACAAACAGGCCACAACATCCCTGAAAAAAGCTGGCTTGTGGTTTTAATTTATGACTTTTAGAACGCTGATTTAAAACTCTGGTTGGAATTAGCACATTTCCATCAGAGCAGAGAGATGAGAAGCATCCAAGCTTTCTGAAATGCTCCAAGTTTGCCAGAATGCAGCTGTGAGGCTGCAGTAACTGTGTGTGTGTGCTTGCAGGATGGAACAGAGGTGGTGGTGAAGGAGGTGCTGGCAGGAGACAGCGTGCACAGCCTGCTGAGCATCCTCGATGTCATCACGGTGAGTTCTGCTGGCTCCAACACAGCCTGCCAGGGGAAGCAGGCCTTGAACACTCCTAGGAAAGAGGCAGAATGCAAAATGGTTTTTTTTTTAATGAGTTCTCCTCCTCCCAGGCCTTGCAGGTGTAAGCTGAGCTTTGTGGTGTGGAGGGTGGTTGTGAAATGTGTACTCCTGATTAGCAGGAGGATTTGAATGATCCCTTTATGTCTGGAAAACTGAGATTACAGTTTGGTTTGCTCAAATCACAACTCAGGCTGGGGCCCAGCTGTCCAGGCTTTTACATGTTTGATGGGTTGCTTAACAAATTTGCTTTTATTTAGTCTAATGAAAATAAATCTGACATTTGTTAGTACTGTAATTATACTGTGAAAGCAGTTGTTGGATTGATTTTGTTTTGTAACATCAGTGGTGCTGGTGGCAGCTGAGGGCTGTGCTCTTTGCCAGGGGCCAGGATGAGCTGAATGTTGATCCCATTCAGTGCAAAATTGCTGGATTTTGTTTGGTTGGAATTAGACTGATGGTTTTGCTGAAATCACCTTAGGAATGTCTAAATGGAAGGTGTTGAATTCAATACCTTTGATAATACCCAAACCATGAAGGTGTTTTCTTGAAGGATTTTGGTAGGATGGGATTTGAGAGGATGAAGATAAATCTAATCAGAAAGTTGTTCCTGTTTAACCTTGTGTCACGTTTCTGCCATGCTTGGCTGTCTCTGTTCATCAAGAGGTGCCATTGCTCTGTGTGTGAGTATTTAAAGGATTCTCTGAAGTGTTTTTTGTCATTTCCAAAAGCAAGCACACATCTCTATATCCACATTATCTGTAAATCTCTGTTATGTATCTGTAGTTCCCATAAAACCTATCGACAGTGAGAACGTTTTTTTCAGCTTGGTCACATTTTTCTCTGTAGAAAGGGAATAATTTGAACTGTACAAGTCCAGTTCTTGCTGTCAAATTCATAATATCTTTGTAAATCCATATTAATACCTTTGCTCTTGTTACTTCCACCACTAAATTTCTATAGAGCAGGGCCATCATAAAGGAACATGAATACCAGTCATGCTCTTGCTTGTTCAAAAGAAATGTAAGAAAAGAAATCCTTGTATAGCAGTGCTTTATGGCTTTGTTTTCTAAAAAAAACTGGTTGGGTTTTTTCATTTTTAATTTTCATTCTGTCATTTTTTTTCTCTTTCTCATTAGTTATACCACTGGTAAGTAAAAAAAAATAAAAATGATTGAAAGTGTGCTGAACAGAGTTAGCAGTCTGCAGAGGAATCTGTAATGAAAAAACCTTGAAATAGTTTTTGCTAAACTTGTTCTCATTTATTTTTACAACTCTTTTGTTCCTCACTTCCCAGCTTTGTGAACTGCTTATTTCATTGCTGTTTTTCCTCTTCCTTTTGTTCCTTGCAGACTTTAGGTAGAGGAGTAGCTTGAAAATAGGCAAGGAGAGAGGAAGTAGAACTGGATCAAAATAGAGGAGACCCCTCAGTGTCATCCCAAATCAGTGAGTGAGTGTTAGAACATCCTGCAGATGCCATAACCTGAATTAGATTTCACTGCACCACCAGACACATGGCTCTGGTGTGAGGAAGGGCTGTATTCAGAGAGGATTTCAGTTGTCTGAGCTGGGTTTGTGGTTCTTTTGACTGATTTTGCAGGATGTGATGTCAGGCTGGTCCCTCACTTCGTTGAGAGTTGTGCAAGAGTTGAGGTTGTTGCAAGAAGTGGCAACATTTTGTTGGTGGACCTAAAAGAAAGGTCACACCAGAGGTACTTTTCTAATTGAATCTTTCATCTTTTAAACTGAAAAGTCCTTTTAGGTCACTAAATACAAAGGTAGCAATTGTGGCATGAGCCTCCCCTTATTCTGAGAACAGATTGATGCTGCTTTCTCCAAACTCTGAGGAGAAACTGGAAGCTTTTGAATCCAAATAGCTGCAGGCCCTTTCCTGGGATTCTGGAACAGTTCATGGCTCTGACTTGATACTGCTTCTAATCCCAAAGAAATCTCTGAGCTGAGCCTTGCTGTCTCTGTTTTCAGCAACCCTTTTTGAGAGTTTGTGTGTGCAGCCAGAGCTTTTCCCAGAGCAGTCTGTGCATCCAGAGTGAACTGCTCCAGCAGGGATGTGATGCTGATTGCTGGAGATTTGGGGTTCACTCTTCTCTTGTCCTCCATGTGGAGATGCTCTTAGGAAAACTAGGGCCTGGTGGCATAGTTGGAATAAGAAAGTTGGAAAAAGAAGAAAGTGTGAAGGAATATTGATCAAATGGCAGTGATTGAGGGAGGGAAAAATGAAAGTCAGGATTAAAAGAAGGTGGAAAAACACTTGGATAAAGGTGAGCCTGCAGGGCTGACAAGATAGATGAGGTTATAAAGAAGTGATTGATGGCTGCAAGAGCTTTGGGCACAGCAGTGTTGATATAGAGGATGTCAGGAAGGAGTGGAGGAAGACAAAATCCAGCCATGGAAATGGGGAGAACATGCCAGATTTTGGGGTCCAGAAAGGAGCTACCAGTGCAGGTGGGAGAATGTGAAACATCCCTGTCTCTTGTAGCAGATTTCTTGGCCAAACTTGATTGGATTTGGCCGTAAGCTGTCACCTGGGTTCAGCTGCTGCTTGGAGGTGATGCTTCAGCTCTTGAAACAAGACAGAAGTAAATAGTTACCTGCCCTGAGAACAAAAAGTTCTCTGTTGAAAAAAACCTGTTTCATAACTGATTATAACTTAACTGTTCTTGTCATCTCAGTGTGTGATTGCAAAATGGTATAATTTGAACATGGTATTCTGCCTGTGCTGCTGGTAACATTAGATCTGAGAGAAGTGACAATTATGGAACATTTCCTCCTCACGCTCCTCTGCCAGCTCTTGCATGTTCCAGCCCCATTAGCTGTGGTGTTGGCCCTTTCAGGAGAGCTGCTCTCATGCAGAGATTTCAGAGAGGCAAAATTATATGCTGAAAATCTGGAGGAATGGGCTGTTGTTCAGAGAAAAAGGCTTCTGCAGGGTTATCTGTTATTATCCTAGAACTGTTTTCCTGAGCTTGTCAGCACTGAGCACTTTCCAGAAAAACCCAAAGACTTTGTTGGGTAGACTGGAGACCAGAGTTCTGGGACACCCAGGGCTGAGTTTGCTCTTTGGAATAACTCATGAAACACCATTAAACTTGATGTTTGTCCTTGCCCAACAACTAAAGATTTAATAATTTCCTTGGTTTTTTACTATATATTGCTGTAGAGATTGGTAGGAAATACAGATGGCAAATGCAGTGCTTAAAAGCAGACATTTTCTTTTACATGTAAGTAGAAGTCCAAATTAATTCTTCATATAAAGCCAGACTTCAAACTGGTCTGTAAAAGAGGATTGTTGCATTTATTTTGGGGTACAGCCAAAGCACAGAAATGTTATTTGTTAATTTCTGTACTTAATTAAAAGAAACTTGGGAAAATTGAGGACACTGGCAGCTTTGCACTGTAGGTCAAAGAGATGTTTAAAATTTCAGATCCCTCAGGAACTTGAAAATCAAAGCTATTAATACCATCCCCAGATTTTATAAAAAGGTCAGCTGAAGTTGGTGTAATTAAGATATTGGTTCCAATTAATTTAATTTAATTTTAGAAGCTGCTTCATGGTGCCTTCCAGACCAGCAGGCAGACAGAGCTGCAGCTTTATTTTCCAGAGTGATTAGAAAAAGTTTCTTGCTTGTTTTTGCTGGGTTCTTTAGGCAGGAGTTCCTTCAAAGTGCTTGTGTTGAGTTGTGTGATGGTCTGCAGGTCTTGCAGGCAGTTTGGTTTGTAATCAGCATTGAACATCTGTGTGTCAGTGTTGGGAAAAAGGTGCCTTCTGTTCCTCAGGAGGGGGAAAGCTGCTGGAGCTTGAGGTGCTGTTATAATAGAAACTCCATTTCTTCATTCTCTCCTGCTCTGTGCTGCAGAAAGGCTCATTTTGTCTTATAAATACTGTGTAAATCAACATTTGATGGATTAGTAAATTAGTTTATGACTTAAAGATGTTGTTTCCAGCATTTATTGAGTGGGTAAAAGGGACATTGTCTGTCTGGTTTTTTAATCCAAGTGTTTGGCAGTAGATTTTTGTTACAATCTATTCCCATTTAAGGGGGAAAATCCAAACCCAGAGGCTTGCCTTCCAGTGTGAAAAAAATCTCTGTATTCTACCTACTTTTCATTTGTTTGTTAGTTCTCCATCTGTCCTTTGAGCAGGAAAGTCTAGACCCACTTTGTGTCCAGTAAAGAGAAGCTGTTTGGTATTGTCACATGGAATATTTCATATATATATATATGAAAAAATATGTGTGTGTATATATATATATCTTGAAACATAAGGAATCTGCCTGTCTTTTGTCTTACTCCATTGTAACTGTAATTACTGTACAATTTTATTGTGTTTTTCACTGGTTGTGTGAGTCTGGGGCTGTTTTTGCAGCAAATGGCTTGGTTGTAAGTACAGATAATAAAATCAACAAACCCTCTTTTCTCTGCAGCCTGGACTAGCTGGGATTTCAAATGCTGCTGAAGGCTGGCTCTGTATAATAAAACTGTGTCAGAGCTGGACCTGGCACTTCCCTCAACCTGATCCAGCTCCCTGGAGCTCTTATTTCCCTGCCCTGTCTCTAATGCAGTGTGAATTCACCTTCATTGCATCCCCCGTGGTCATGGAGCACCAGCTCAAATTTTTGTGGTCAGACTGTGTCTGTGAGACACAGGCAACAGCAGAGCAGGAATTTGGGAAGAATTGGATTGGATAATTGATGGATTAACCCTGTGTCTCTGAATTTACTCTTAGGGTCACCCTGCTCCCTATAAAACCGTCTCGGCCCGAGCAGCCTCTCCATCCACAATTCTGAGGCTTCCAGCCAGTGCCTTCCAGGATGTGTTCCAGAAATACCCTGAAACCCTTGTGAGGGTGGTGCAGGTAGGTAGAGCAGAGGGGGAAGGGGGAACCACTCTCATTTCCAGGTTATAGGAGGGTATTTAAAGGCTCAGCAAGCTCATCATCCATCCTTTGGTAGGTACAGAACTGCTCAGCACAGCTTAGCAAGATTTGGACTTGTTCTGGCTGTTGATAATCCAGCATTCTCTCAAACAGGCAAAAATAATTTATGTATCTGTATATCTCCATTAATTTAGTTTCTGCCTTTGGTACCCTCATCAATCAGCCAGACCTACTGTGTGAGTTTGTTGGTCCTTGGGGAGTAGAAAGGTGCTGGCCTGGGCTCTGCAGCTTGGGGTGCACCAGGAGGGTTCCAGAATGGCTGAGAGTCATGAACACACTGTCACATATTCTGAAACAGGACTGCTGAACCCTCAGGAGCTGGTTGGTGAGGCCTGATGCTTTGTGAGAGTCACAAAATTCAGACTGATGTGTGAATTTTCACTTTAGAAGCCTGTGTCAGCTCCTGAGGGAAGAGCTGTGCTTTGTGTCAGTTCTGTGTTCACCTGCTCTTGCTTTGCAGGGGCTCAGACAGCTCTCCAGTGAGCATCTCCTGCAGGTGGGAGGTGGTGCAGGGATCAGGATTAAGGATTTCCAGGGGTGGTGCCTTGTGCCACAGCTGCAGCAGCCACAGGGTGACCCCACAAGTCACTCTGGGCCATCCTTTTGCTTTACTGTCACTTCTGAATCTGTTTGTCCTTGCAAACTGTTCTGGTCTCTGGATGATTTATGTGCAACACATGAACCTCCTCGTACTGCTGGTTGAAGGAGAACAGATCATTAACACCAAATTAATTTGCTTTGTGAGAACTGATACAAAAGAGAGGATGGCTCAGGAGTGGGAATTAGCTGGCAGGGCAGAGGAAGGTGCCACTAATTCCAGTGACAGGTTTGAGTGCTATTAGGACAGGCTCTCTATGGGGAGAGCTGGAATAATTTTTTTAATGAGGAGGAAAATTGGAAGCAAATACTTATGTCAAGGCATTTTTTTAATTGGTGTTTATAGAAAACAAAAAGCATTTGGTGTTTGGGAGTAAGACTTTGGATTCTCGTGCCATCAAATGATTGTGAAGTCATTGTAAATCATTTGAATCTATCTCTGTCTCAATTTATCAGCTGCTAAAAAGGAATTTCAGCTTAGGGTACAGGCTGTATTTTATAGAATGCTTTCAGGTACTCTGGTGCATGCTTGTCTCTAAATGCCAGAATGAGTGTGGGAGAATGCTAAATCCATTGCTATGGCTTCTTTATTCCCTGTTTGCAGATCATCATGGTGAGGCTGCAGAGGGTGACATTCCTGGCCTTGCACAACTACCTGGGGCTGACCACGGAGCTCTTCAGCTGTGTAAGTTGGGGAGGCAGGCCCTCAGCTGACAGGGCACACAGAGGTTTTCCTTCTTCCAGAAGGTCATAAAGCAAATGCTACATATTAATTTCATAATGACAGTGCTTGAGGACTGAGGCACTTGTAAAACCAGCCCATAAAACCCAGCCTATGCTGATGCCTGGGGAATTGGTGGGGAGGCTTCAATTTCCCAAGTGCATCATTCCAGAGTGATGTGTGTGCTCTGCTCAGTGCCTCAGCACTTCTGATGTTTGCTAATGATGTCACCTCTGTCTGGAGCAGTGGGAAAAACGCTGCACCCGTGGTGGCAGAGGGTCAGGAAATGCTCCAAGAGTCCAGCTGGGAGTCCCCAGGCCCTGCTGGGATGCACTGAGGGAGCTGCAGATCCCAGGGCCAGCCATCCTTGGGGACCTAGGACTGATCAGCACACCCTGAGCAGTAGCTGATGGACTGTGCAGGCTCCAGGGTGTGGCACCCGTGTGAGGGGTGGCTGATGTTTGATGTGATGTGATGTTTGCCTGTCCCCTTGCTGCTCCCAGCAGAGCCCAGCCATCCCACTGATCTCCCTGAGCAGTGTCACCACAGGAGGCAGCACCAGCAAGGCAGGGAAGAGACAAACGTCCAATGCTTTGGAGGAAGATCGTGGAGAGAAGTTTGAAAAGTCTGGGGAAGCACTGGAAATGGGTAATGCTGCTGGAAACATGGAGGAACTGTCCTCTGGGATCTTCTTTAATTTTTGTACTACTTACAGAATCCCAGATTGGCTTGGGCTGGGAGGGATCTCTAAGCTCCCCCATCCCACCCCTGCCATGGCAGGGACACCTCCCCCTGTCCAGGCTGCTCCAACCTGGCCTTGGGCACTGCCAGGGATCCAGGGGCAGCCACAGCTGCTCTGGGCACCCTGTGCCAGGGCTTCACTGCCTTTAACAGTAAAGAATTCCCCTCCCAAATCCAGTCTAACCCTGCTTTCCTTCAGCTTGAGGCCATTCCCCTCTGTCCTTTCTCTACATTTATTCCACTGTTGATATCACTGCTATTGATCAGAGGGGTTTTATTTTATCAGTGGTTCAGGATTGGCTTAGATTAATTTCAGATTGAAACCTTTGGATAATCCTTAGCTTCAATGGGGAAATATTACTGTGTTCTTAATGATACTAAGGAATGAAGGAAAGGGAAAAATAAGTGATTCCTGATTTTCAATGCAGCACTCTAGACACCAGCAGAAGAATTGCTGGATAATGTGTCTTTTCAGCATAAAGACTCAGTACTGAAGGTACAGCCAGGAAGATAGATGAAATCGAATAATTAAATCAAAACCAGGAAAAAGGTTTAAGCAATGTTTAATGTTAGTGTTTCAGAATCTTTAGGTCAGCCTTTAATAGTGGGTAGTTCAAGGTTCTTGTTGTTAATGAAACTTGCTTTATAGGGGATACCTTGTGTTTACAACATTTGTTTTTAAATTTCAGATATGTTGAGGATTTCTGGTGCAGAAAACTCTGAGCATGTTTTCAGAAGAAGCCTTTCATCACCTCCCTATGCAGGGTCTACAGAGGCTTCTAGTAAGTAGTGCTTGGCAAAATTGTGGGAAATATGTAATTTATCTAATCATGGGAGAAACCACATGATCTCTGGAGTGCTGGGTTAGATAATTTTCCTGTTTATGGTGGATAATCATCTTGCAGTCGTGTTCATGGTAGATAATCATCTTGCAGTGGTGCTGCTTCCTAACTCATTGGTCAAAAAATTATTTAGTAACAAATGGCTTGTTATCCCAGAGAACATTCCCTTGCTGTCATTATCAGCAATGGGGAATATCATCTGGCTTCCAAGACCTGCAAATGAAGAGCTTTATTAATTGGTATTACTGAAACAAACTGAATTATGATGATAGGCCATCATCTTTCACATAGAAGATGACACATGTTTCTTGCTTGGCTGATTGTCCCAAAAAGCACATTAGATGGCTTTGCTGCTTTTAGAGGAATGTTCTTTAGAGTGGATAATAAAGGTGATGGATCATGGGATGCTCTGAGAAGACATTTATGAGACTGAGCTGGTTTGATGCTGCAGTATCATTTTGGGGAACTTTAGTTACTCCTCTGTAGACATTTTCCTCTGGGCCTGGTGTTTAGGGCAGCTTTGTGTTCCAGGATGGAGAAACTGGAGTTCTTGGGGGAATCACAGAACACAGGCATGTGTCTCTGTTAGATGAGTAATAAATTAACCACTGTGAGGCAATTCCAAGGTCATGCTCAGGTACTGTTAATAGAGAAATGCTTCATCAGTGGAATAAAGGTGCCCTGGGTACTTTAGAAGATGCTTTTATTGCTCACCATGGCTATGGAGTGACTTAGGAGAAAGGAACATGCTGTGAGGGCTTGAAGAGCTTGGAGACAAGAAGGAGGCAGCCAGGCTGAGGGAGCCCTCAGCACTGAGACCTTTCCCAGGGTAAGGTTTGTGTCACTTGTTGCTGCCACATGAAGTTGCTGCTGTGCACAGAGGAGAGCAATGGGGATTTCCTTCAATTTTAACATTGGAGGGCTGATTTGTTTCCTCCTCAGTTGCTGCTGGGCAAGTGTATGGAGTCCCACTTAGATTTTTTTCATGGTTTCCATGTTACTGTCCAGAGGGGTGGATGTGATGGAGATACAGGATTGTGTCTGGGGTCTTTCTGAGCCAGGGAGACAAATTGAGAGAAAATACTGACCAACCCACACAAGACTTGGCTTGGTTTTTATGTGTATAAGGTTGTTTTGCACTAGGAATTATGAAATGCACCAGCAGATCTGGTTTAGTGGTAAATTAATTAATCCTTGCCCTGAACACAGCCCCTTCCCCCTGGTAAAGGAAGCAGTTCAGTGAGCTCTACCTGTGACATTCTCAGGGACAGTCCTTGTGTGTCATTATGGAAGGATCCCTGCAAACTTCTCAGTGGATATGTCCATTTGTCCTTCCTTTCTCCTTTTATGTGTCATAAAAGTTATGCCAGGGTACACAGAGCTTAGCAGAGAGAGAAAATTAATTTTTATTGGCAGAAGGAGCGTGTCTACTGGGGTAATTATGATTTGCCTCAGTTAACAGAGCTGATTTCTTCTCACTGTTTAGCTGGCACAGAAGGTGTCTTGATGTCTGTAATGAAAAGATCAAGATCTTGCTTCAGATTCTGTTCCACTGTTTACTGTGTTTTCAGACTCCATGGAATATTGATCATGTTTATTATTAATTCAGAGAGGAGAAAACTGTTAGAGTCATACAAGTGCTGTTATCTCAACATCTCCTTGATTTGCTTCTTGTTAAGAATTAATAAACACTGCTAAAAATTGGGAGAAAATACTTCTGCCTCAGTTGCTTCCAGGGCTGGCTGTAATTTGTTCTTCTGGTTGTTTTTTGTGTAGTTATCTAAACTGAAACAGCAGTTGTGTAGATGAGAGAATGGGCTTCTGCCAGCTCAGGTTACTCTGCTTTATGTGTGGAGAAAAATAGAATTAATTCATTGAAGCATCGGGCTGGGGGACAGAGGAATTAGAAAGCAGAAATAGAACAGTGGCACCTTTTGGATGTAACAACTTCACCCCTTCATTGTCCCTGGAAGCCAGTCTTCTAACTCTGTTTTTGAGGTTGAACAGGAGTTGCCTTTTATTGTTTTGGTATTTTTCTCCCCAAGGGTTGGAGAAGCTGCCGTTCCCCAAACCCTGAGGTGCAGCACACATGGCACTGGCAGAGCTTGGCAGGGAAGAGCTGGGAGTGCTGTGGGGACTGTGGCTGTTGCCATGTTTGTGCAGGGGATGGGATGGGATGGGATTGTTCCACCCCCATCCCAGCAGAGTCTGGGACACCAGGTGCTCCTCACACAGGATCCAGCCCACTCCTGTTTCAGCGGCTCCATGTGCAGCTCCAGGGCATTCCCAGTAATCACTGGCTGGGCAGCACAGCTCAGGGAAGGCTCCTGCGTTCAATAGCAGTTGAGTAGAGCAGCTTTCATTCTTAAAATGCCTCCTCCTTCTCCTCTGCACGGGATTTAAGGTGCAGGGCTGGGTAGGAGATGCTTTCCCTGTCTGCAGGGCCAAAACTGCAGGGAGTGTTTGGGCTGAAGCTGAGTGTTCAGATGGAAAATGCACTTGGTGTGTTGGGGCTCAGGAGTCTGACCTTGGGATTTGGGGCACAGGGAGTCAGATCAGCTCATATGGACCTGCTCTTTCTACTATCCCACTTTTATAGCTGAGTTAGGGTCTTTAGTGCTTCAGTGTGTAGGAAATTCAGTTCATAGCATTAACAGCATTACTATTGATGTTTAATTTTTATCTTATCTTGTAAGTTCTGATGATGATCAGCTTTGGGCCAACTTGTTTAAAGGCTGATCATTGAATGACTTTATTATGATCCCAGTGGCAGGTTTGAAATGTGCAAGGATCTGTTTATATTTGTAGATCACAGAATTACAGTTAAGGTTGGCAAAGACTCTTAAGATCTTCAAGTCCAGCTGTCAGGCAGCACCACCCTCATTTCACCACTAAACCGTGTCCCCAAGTGTCACACCCACATGTCCTTTGAACATTTCCAGGGGTGGTGACTCCACCCCTGCCCTGGGCAGCCTGTGCCAGTATTTTACAATCCTTTTCATGAAAAGATGTTTCCTAATAGCCAATCTAAACCTCCCCTGGCAGAACTCAAGGGCATTTCCTCAAGATGGCATAGGAAGAGTGCTCTGAGGTAGATCTAAATTTTTGTGGCAGTGGTGTAGACATTGTTTGTGGCCTAGGAAAATTTCAGTCAGGATTTTCTCAGGCTGTGAAAAGTACACAGTTCTTGTTTCTCATAGACAGCTAAAACCTTCCCAGGTTGTTTTGAATACACAGCTCTGGGGCTGTGGACATTCTCAGGCAGAAAAAGAAAAACATGGATTGAACACCTGTTGTTTTAGAAGTAATTGTACTGTGAGTATGTGACAGAGATTGTTTCTTATTCTGTCCAATAATTCTCTGTTCTGCCTGAGCTTTGTGATCCTCATTATAAATATGTCTGTGTTTTGGTCAGTAAATGGCCTCTTCTCTGGAAGCTGCCTGTGTGCTGTCTTGCTTCCCCTAGCTTGATGCAGCACAGTGGGATTCTTCCCTTGGCCTGCCTGGGATGGGAGATGGGAGTCGAACCCCTTCAGAAATAAAAATTGTGGTTTTGAAATTAAATTTATGGCTAGCCCTTCATGGTAGGGTGGTATTATCACATGATCATAGATCACAAGGATGTAAATGTTGGCTCCAAAAGCCAACTTCCCAAAGCTTGGGGCAATCCTGGGCAAATTCAGGTGTGTGTCTCTTGGGAGGGACACGTGGGGAAAGAATTCAGAATTAAAATTTTGAAATTATTGGATGACAGAATTTACCAGTCAGAAAAGACTTTTCCAAAGGGCCCAGCTTATGCCTGAGCAGCAATTTGTATTTATAAAAGCAAAAGTGTAAGAACAGTGTAGTGACTGAAGGCAAAATGTATAAGGAAGAAAATGTAAACTTTTCTGAATAGTCTATTTTAGAGCTATATTAGGCATAGAAATAAGATTGAAGTTATTACAGATCTATTCATTAAAGGAAATTGGAATTTCTGCATGATTTTTAAACTCATCTGTAAATCAGGCTGTGACTTCCACAGATGTGGAACTGAGTAGAAAATATGCTTAATTTTTCCAAAAAGGCTTTTAAAACAAATAAGATTTATTCAGCAGATCCCAACTTTTCTACAAACCCATCAACACCTAGAAGGAGCAATAGATGAGCTCAGAGGGTGAGCAGCTCTCACAAATGTGGAAATTGGCCCTGAAATTTAATGTTAATGCTATGAAAGATTTCAAGGATTTCTAGAGTATGGAAAATAAGATGCAGCAGCTGATATGAACCATCAGCAGCATCACTTCAGGCAGTTTTGCAGAAAGCCATAAAAACATCTGAAACTTAAAAGTTATCAGGAGTTCCCTCTCTGCAGTGCTCTGACATTCTCAGTGGACAAAAAGCCCCACAACAAACCTTCAGATAATGACTGTACCAGAGTGGATGTGGGAATTCTGGGACGTGTTGTACACCTGAGTTCAGATGGGAAAATTTCAAGTTCCAGGTCAAAAGGAACTGGGAAATAACAGGAACATGAAGGTGCCACTTGCTCAAATTGCTCCACTTGGTGTGTTTCCTGCTGTTTCTGAGAAGCTGCAGTGCAGGAGGTGCTCAAAGCAGGATTTTTGTGTTCTTGCAGACAATTCCAGCGGTGCCAAGTCTGACATGGACATGGCCTACGAGAGGGCCAGGGTGCAGCTCTCCCCCGAGGACGGCGCTGGCAGCCCCACCGTGGCCAAGGTGGGTCTGTGTGGGTGATACAATTCCTCCAAAGCCATCTTCCCCTGGCCCCTGGAACTTGCTATAATAGATAAGGTATCTTGGATACCAAGGTTGAGCCAAATTCCTTAAGAATTTGGTCACTCTCCAACACTTTGGAAGATAATTGGTTAGAAATTAGTCTGTGTAATTGGTCAGTTCACCTTTAGAACTTCTCACTTAGATTGGATGCTGTTCTTTGTATAAACTTTTATTGGCTGTAGTTTGAATCCTCCCTGAACCTATAAATATGGGTGTCTGCCCTTTGTTCTGAGAGAATCCTGCCTGACTCCCTTTGCATGAAATAAAGATTCTTGTGGAATGTGTCAAGTAAGGCCTTTCTCTGCTGGCTAAATGTGAGCTTCTGAGAGATAGCTAAATGTTAGCACTCTCTGCTCCTGGTAAATACAACCAGGGACCAAAAAAGAGAAAGCCACAGGTCTGCTCTGCTGCTCCCTGAGAGCCCAGCCTGCCCTGCCCTTCCTTCCCTTCCCAGCCTCGTTCTGCTTGGAGCCATTTCAGTCTTCTCCCTGCCTTCAAAACTCTGCCCTTGCAGCTCTGTGTGAGTTGGGATATTTGGATTTACAGAATCCCCAAATGGTTTGGGTGTGAAGGGACCTTTGAGCCCAGCTGGTCCTATCCCCTGCCATGGCCTGGGACTCCTTCCTCTACACCATCCAACCTGCCTTGAATGTTTTTGTATTATTGTTTTTTAACTTAGGGGTGTTTCAATAGATTTTAGTGGCTGTCACATCATTTTAATGCACAGCTTGAGATTCTGTAGAGATTCATGTGGTGAGCAATGGGAAGCCACTGCTGCAACTTCTAACATGTTTTCTTGCCCTGATTTATGAAATGGATTATTTGGATTTGTCAGACTATGCTTTATGTGTGAGAGGTACTTTACAGCAAGGAATTAAAAACTTGTATCAGCTGTAGGTTTCCAGTCATTATTTATAAGTCTGTTTTTGTTTTTGTGGTCTGCTTTTTACAAATACTGACCTGGAAGTCAACAGCTCAAAAACACTCTTGAATTATAAAACTGCAGCTTAAAATCTGGAATGAAACTGTTGCTCACTGTGACCTTGACAGACATTTTATCTTTTCCTCCATCTTTGTGTACAGGATTGATAAAGTTTTAGTTCCATCAAGCTGGCAACAGCCCAGTTTCTGAAGTCTCTTATTCCTTCCCTTTCACAAGCTGTGATGAGTAACTTTGTTTGATTCGAGTGTCAGGCTGTGCAGAAAAATACAGGGATAATGAAGTTAGCAAGCTGTTGCTTTTTTGGAAACCTAGATTTCTTTTTTTGCAGACCACCAGTTGTGGTGGGCAGAGAATGCAGACAATAAAGGCAAATTTTGGCCAGGTAGGTGCCAATTTTGATGTTGAAACTGATGTTTGATGTGTTTCTTGTCTTTGCAGTCGATATTGAAGAAGACAGTGACAGTGACAGAAACTCCTTCAGCAGTTTTCCATTACAGTGCTGTGCAGGACTCCTGTAACAGCAAACACATTGATGCCATCGTGGAAGCAGCAAAGAAAGACCTCTCATCCCTGATGAAACTTGATGTGAGTTATTGCAAGGGAACTGGCTTTGCTTCTGCTTTTTATCTCATTCTGCCAGGAACTGAAAAGTGGGTTTGTCTCCTCACTGTGCTGGAGATGGGCTGGATGTTTTATTCAACAGGCTGTTGAAATCATTAGAAGGGCTGAAATAAATTTGAATTATTCTGCTATTTTAGCAGACCAGGCTGGAATGCAGTGCATGAATCTTCCCTGTCTGTGTGCAGACTTAGCCCTGCAAGCAGCACATGTGCAATTCCTGCCACCTCATTCTGTGCTCTCACTGAGTGTGGGGAGTTACCTGAAGGTTCAGGTGATTGCTGAATCCATGAATCCTGGTGGCACTGCATCCCAGGGAGTTGTTTGGGTTTGGAATTGTGTCCCTGGCACTGGCAGCATCTCCAAGCTGGGTCCTGTGCCCGTGGCAGGGACTGTGCCTGATCCCTGCTGAGCTCAGCCCCTGCTGAGCCCTTTGGTGTTGTAAGGATTGAAAATGATTGTTTTCATCATTCCAGTCGTTCCAGATGCATTTCATTATGGAGGTGTGTCTGTTCATGTGGATAATCAGACAATCTGGGAAAGCTCTGCATCTGTCTGTCAGTCACACACATCCTTGGTTTGTTCCAGCCTGTTCTGCAATATTTCCAGTCTGCTGCTGCTGCCAGAGGCTGGGCACAGCTGCTGCACCTCCTCCCTGCCTTCAGAGCTGTCACCAAACAACATTTACTAGAACTTAAAAAGATTTTACTTCTAGATTTCAGCATTTCCTTCTGACTTCCAAAATTATTCCCCTTGCAGCTTCAAAATCCCTGTCAGGGTCTTTCAGCCCCAGTTGTGAGGCTTGAGGTGCCTGTTCCACATCATCACTGATCTGAGGTCTCTTAGTCTGCAGGAGCCTTACCTGTCTCATTATTTTAATTTTCAGGTTTTTTCAGGCATTTATATCCTCTTGAAAAGCTACAGACTATTTTAGAATAGATTCTTGTTGCAGAAGGAGTAAAGTAGGACTTTGTCTATTCTGTTCTTGATCCAGCTACCAGATCACAAGCAAAAATTCCAAGATTACAGATGTTCCTGATTACAGCACTTTTCTTTTAGTCTAGAATAAATTTCTCAGTAATTACCAAGTAGCAGTTTAGATATAAAGTTGATTTCAACAGTGTCCTCAAAATGCAGCACTTAGTAGGCAGAGTTTGTAACATGAAGATCTAAATAACAGTGAAATAAGGTAGGATTTTCAAGCACCCTAGTTTTTCACAAGCAAATTAGAATCTGGTGGGATGTGGCCAAGTACCAGAAATGTCATTGAAAGTTCAAATTTTTTCCATGTAGGAATAGCAAAAGTTGACTCTTCCACAGGCAATGCAAGAAGAATCTTACTGTGTACAAAATATTTGTGTTCAATACTGCTTACATGAAAGAAAATGAATTGCTGTAAGCTCTTCCCTTAAAAAATGGAATCTTACCTGGATGGAAACATTTTAAGTTGTAATGTTTCAGAGCAGCCAGGCAGAGTGAATAAAATTGAGATGTTTTAATGACAGATGGTAGGTTTGGGGTTTTTTGGTTGTTTATTTTTTTTTCATGTGACAGAGAGAGGGGACAAATGTCTCTAGGAGAGAGACATTATTTCAAATAGCCTTTAGATAGCTGACTTCAGAATTAAAATTTCCTTTTTTTCCCTTTTGTTTTAAGTAACTTGAATTCCTTGGATCTCTGGCATGAATAGTTTTCAATTCCATACAGTTTTTGTGTGTTTTCAGCTTTATCTGCAGTTCCAGCGGGGATGGTTAAGTAGTATTTCAGGGCATCTCTTCTTTGTGAGTTACAAGGGAATTTCATTTGACAAAAATATTATTTGTCCCAGTTAATTATTGCTTTATTTAAATTGTTTATAATTGGTTTGTGTTTTCACTTCTGTACTGTAAACCCCTGCTAAATTTTTGCCCAGAAATAACCTCTGTTGCTTCTTATATTTGCTGTTGTAACCAAATTTGTTGTTTCCTGCTGCAATCACTTGTTAGAGTCCTGCAAGGAAAGACTTGCTGGAAATGGAGTTTTTGGGGTAATGACTTATTTTTGTGACTAGGGGGGGAACAGTGCAGGTTTTTAGCCTAAACCCTGTAACTGTGCAATGCTGAATTTGGGTTTTAGCCTAAACCCTGTAACTTGCAATGCTCAATTTGGGGTTGTTGTCTCACCCATCTGAGAGATAAGCTGGATTTTATTTGTCAGCTCTTTTATTGCTTAATGGGGCAGTAATAGCACAGCAAAGGAGGATCCCAAGGTCTGCTTGGAGGTCACTCAGTCCCTTCCATGCCTGAGGCAGAATCAGATATTGCTAAGTCATTTCTGGCAGGTTTTTGGCTAAGCTCTTCTTAAAGATCTCCAGTGCTGAGGCTTTCACAGCTCTGAGTACAATCTATCCCACTACTTAAGTAGTCTCAGACATGAAGAAAATCTTTGCAGCAATTTTTTTTTTGAGCTGATGCAGCTTGATAATGCTCTTGGTAAGTAGAGCTCATGGGGGAGCCTGAATTCCCCTACTGAGAGGTACTTTCAGAGTTACAGCTCTGGCTTTAAGAATAGATAATACTATACAACCATAAATGTCTAAATATAGAATAAACATTATAGAAATTAGTTGAGTTGCTATTGCTGAACTGAAATATTTTGACAGGTGCTTGTCAGGTTCTCTGCATTGGATATGTTCCCATGAAACAGATTGGCTTTAATAAAACTATTTTTGATGAAAATATGTTCTTTTATCAGCAGTAGGTATAAAAAATAATTGTGATTATTTCACTTGCACTATTTTTTTCAACCCAGAATGGAAAATGTCCAGCCTGGCAGAACAATTACACTGGTGGAGTGTTTACATCTCTGCTGTGCTGGTCTCCTACTGGAATGGAGTTGATGACTGGGGTCACATTCTACTCTTGTGTCCAATTGATTCTTCTTGTGAGTGCAGCTTTTTGTGCTTCTGCCTCTGAGGCAGAGCCTGGGCACAGCCAAATACCCAGGGAAGCTGTGAGAGCCAGGACTGTGCTGCCTCTCCTCAGCTAAAATGTGAGCTCATAACTGAGCCTTGTTTTCTGCCCCAGCCCATTCAGGGGTGGTGATAAAATATTGAACTTCAGAAGATTTATAACAAGGCTGGAGAGGGACTGTGGGCATGGAGTGACAGGACAGGGAGGAATGGCCCTAAGCTGAAGGAGGGCAGGCTGACATTAGATACTAGGAAGAATTCTTTATTTGAAGCATGATGAGGCCCTGGCACAGGGTGCCCAGAGCAGCTGTGGCTGCCCCTGGATCCCTGGCAGTGCCCAAGGTCAGGCTGGATGGGGCTTGGAGCAGCCTGGGACAGTGGGAGGTGTCCCTGCCTGGACTGGATGAGCTTTAAGGTCCCTTTGAAACCAAACCAGTCTGTAACTCTGATTTGCTGGTTTGGGTTATGCCAAAGCAAAGGTGGCCTGAAGCATTGGGGTTTGATCCTGACTGCACACAGCAGCCCAGATTGTGTGGGCAGTTCTTTGAGATGGAAAGGAAAGTCTCTCCATCCCTGTTTGTTTGTCTGTTGTGCACTCAGGGTTATAGTGGTGAAAGCAATGTTTGGATCAAAGGAATTTTTAGGTTCAGCTAGCTCAGCTTCTTGACATTGCAAGGGGTTGGAGTCCAAACTGAGGGTGGCTTTTGGGAAGACAATTTCCTTCCATGTGCTTCTCAGCTGGGAGTGAAATTCCCACTTTTCTCTGCCTGAGCACAGGAGTTTATGAGTTTTGGGAAGCTTTTGTTGTGCAGTGTGTATGAAAATCTGCTCTGCATGTACAGCACAGCTGGGCTGAGTGCCCAGGACTGGGCTGGGACAAAGCCAGTGTTGGATCCTCTTGTTCAGTTACTCCATGATGTAGAGAGTCTCCTCTAATTTTACCTTCCTTTCAAAGTAACTTCATGTTTCATGGTTTTCATGCCTTCTGATACAGGTCTGTTTTCATTATAGACCCTTTAAAGAGTCTGAAGGGAAAACTGATAAGTAGAAAATCCTTAAGAATCCAAGTGTGATCAATTAAAACGGTTAAAACCTTTTTTTCTCTTCTGGAATAAATGTCTGGTGCATAGAAAAATATAAAAATAGGTGCCATATTTTAAAGAGATTCAAGTACTTGTAACATGGTCTTGACTATTATTCTTACTTGCTTTATTTGGATGCTTCCTCACATTCTGGGACCTTTACCTGTGCACAGAGCAGTAAATTGTACCTCCCACCCCTTTCTTCTGCAGAATCCTGCATTGCTGAACGGCAAAGTGACGCTGCATCAGGTCACTGCTGGCACTGTGCTGTCCAGGCAGGGAGATCAGGTGAGTGTGGCTCAGTCTGTGCCCCTCCAGGAGGTGTTTATACACACTGATGGCAAATAAACCATTCCCTCCTGTCCCCTGCCAAGCATCTCTTTTGGAGGTGAAGCACCCAGCTCTGGGCCTTCTTGCACACAGGGCTGGTGGAGCCAGAGTGGAGCTCTGGTGCCTGGGTGTTGTCAGCTCTGAGGGACCTCATGGGAGGGTGTGGAGTGTCTCACCTTCATCCTTCCTCAGCAGCTCTGGGGACTGGGAAACCTTTTCTCACACCCTGCACTTTGGGTTTTTGTGATGCCACTCAGTTGCAGTAAAGCCCTCATATGAAACCAATCCAGCATAATTCATTTACAGCAAAGTGTGTTTAGGATATAACAAGCTTCATTTATAATAATCCTGTGTAAATAGAGGAGCTTAAGCAAAGCAGATGATGGGCAGCTCCAGTTCCAGTGCTGGGTTCTGCTCTGCTGACCTGCCATGCCCCTCATCCTGCAGCTGTGATTCCCCATTATCTCCTCTCCTAATTCTGCTGTTATTTCTTGGTATCTTGAAGATGCAGCTTCATTTTTCATAACCACCCAAAGAGGAACCCGTTTTTCAATATTGTGCCTGCTTAATTTTAAATATTCATAACCAGCTTTTAATAATTCACTATTGTGTCTTATTTTACCATCTAATTGTTCAAAAGCTATAGGGGAGCTTTCTGGGAAGCAGATCGGTCGTGATAGCGCTGTCACTGGGATAATTGCTTTTAAAGTCTTGGGGGATTTTTACTGAGCTTTTTTTTTTTTTCCCCATTTGCTCCAGGATGTCAATGTTTGCTTTGTGGTCTCGGGGGTGCTCCATGTGTACCAGAGGAAGATTGACTCTGAGGAGGACACCTGCCTGTTCATCACCCACCCTGGGGAGCTCGTGGGCCAGCTCGCTGTCCTCACTGGTGAACCACTGATCTTCACCATCAAAGCCAACAGAGACTGCAGCTTCCTCTCCATCTCCAAGTCCCATTTCTATGAGTGAGTCCTGCCATTCAAACACACATGGATCTGGGGGTTTTAAAGTATTTTTTAGAATTTTTTTTATGACTCTCTTGAATAAAGGACCAGGGTAGTGACTATCCCCCTGTGCTGGGTGCTGGTGTGGGGCTGCTCATCAAATCCTGGGTTTAATTTTGGGCCCCTCATTGCAGGAAGGACATTGAGGGGCTGGAGCAATTCTAGGTAATGGAATGGAGCTGGGGAAGGGGCTGGAGCACCAGGAGAGGCTGAGGGAGCTGGGAAGGGGCTCAGCCTGGAGAAAAGGAGCCTCAGTGGGGACCTTCTGGCTCTGCACAACTCCCTGACAGGAGGGGACAGCTGCGGGGGTCAGGCTCTGTTCCCGGGGAACAAGGACAGAGGAGAGGGAATGGCCAAGGGAGGTTCAGGTTGGATTTTAGGGAAAATTTCTTCAGTGAAAGGATGGTCAGACATCAAAGGCTGCTCAGGCATTGGTGGTGCCACCATCCCTGGAGCTGTTCAAAACATGTGTGAACACCTAAGATGTGGCACTTTGTGATATGGTTTAGAGGGCCTGGGGGTATTTGATTAAAGCTTGGACTTGATGCTCTTGGGAGTCTTTTCCAACTCTAATGATTCCATAATTTTAAATCCAAGTGTTGGATGTCTGTGCTGCTGCAGGTGTATCCCTGCACTTCATGGGGTAGGTTCAGGTGTGTGGATGAGCTGTGGTCCCTCTGTCAGGTGGTTTAACTCCAACAAAAAAGCAGTTCAGGGAACATGGGAATATTAAATGGTGACATCTTTTTTCAAGGCCTATAGAGCACTTGACCCAAGGGAGTAGGAATTATGGCCCAAGATTTAAATACCTCATAATCCAAATAAGAAAGTCTGCCCAGAGCCTGCAGTTTACTGGGTTAATTGCTGCTTTGCCAGGCCTTTTCTCTTGCAGTCATTTTTCCTTTTTGCTGGAAAACCTCCCCAGTTCTGTTCCCAGACAGAGCCAGGGAGCTGGGTGTTGTAAGTGACTGGTCTGGGTGTAATGGTGGGTTTTTAATGCTCACTAATAGAACAGGTTAAAGAATAATTCCCCTATGCAAGACACGTTCCTTCCTGAACCTTGGAAGTAACACCTGACTTGGGACTTAATGCTTAAAGGGGAATATAGGTAATTAAAAATCCAATATGATGACTGTGGTTAGCCTTGTTGCCAATAATAATGATTAATGCCCTTGATTTATTCTGTGATCTTGTCATTTAGAGTTAGAATTAGTTCACACACATAATTTGTGCGTGAACTAATGCGCAATTTCCTTTCATAATCTCATTTTCCAGCTTCTGGAATGTGCCATGAGTCCTGAGTCACATGGAGGACTTCTGGGGGGTTGTGTTTTATAGGCAGCTGTGATGTCCATCTTCCTGCTTTCTAAATAACTGTAGTTGTTTGTACTCTCGATCAGCTCTCCCCCAGAACCCTTATTGTGGGAATTTGGTTTTCCTACCCCAGGCAGGAGGCTGTGGAACTGTACATGCTGTGCTCAGCAGGTGCTTGTTGATGAGCTGTGTTTTCCCAGGCTCTGAGGTGGTTGTCAGCTCTTTGGCCTAATTTCTGAGAGATGCTTCCCACTTGTGCCATTCCATGTGGTGCCAGGCTATTTCTTCTAAATGGCCACTTTTTCTCTCTGTCTTTTTCTGCTGTTGTTTTCCTACTTGTTTCTGACTTCAAACTTCATTATGTTGTCTCAGCCAGCCAGGCAGATTACACTTTTTCTTCCTTTTTTATTTTATTTTTTTTTAAACCTTGTTTTTTGCTACTCAGGGCTAGAATCTCTCTCATTTACTGAAGCTCATTTTCCTGAGCTTTCTTTTCTCTCTCAAGAACTGAGTTACCTCCTGTTCATTCCAGCTTACCTCTCTGCTTCCATTAACCCCTTACCAGTCAGGGATCAAGACCCATCAGTGTATCACCTCATCATAATTTTTGGGTCCTTTCCAAATCTTTTTTTTTTTCCTTTAAAGTCTATTATCTGTATTATCTGTTATCTCCATTTTACAGGCTCTGTGATATTCCAGCATTTCATCTTCACAATTTGTCCTGAACCCCAGGCTTTATGGCACTTCTTATGCCTGGGCCCATATTTAAAAGTGACATTGGAGAAAGGCTTTGAAAAGCATCAGGTTTCTTCTATTGGTTCATTTTTCCTTTGAACTCTATGAGAAGGAAAAACTTGTTAATAAAATAGGATGTAGTTCTGTTTGCCATTTTAATGTGAATTCTATGTTCTTAGTTCCACAATGTTCAGCTTTCTCCTTTGCCTGGAATCTCAGAGGAATTATTTTTTTCTTAATTTGTTCATTTTTCTCTTAGCTTATAGACTAGGTGAAATTTGGCAAGAACTTCTATTATTCTCCAAAATTTCATCCTTTTCCTGTCACATGTGTTTCTTCTTTTCCTCTCTGCTGCTCTGGAACATTCTGTGAGCTTTTTCTCAGTAATTAATGAGAGGGTGAAGCAGGAAGCATAGGGTCAATGTTTGTCATGAGGCAAAGAGCACAGTAATGGAAGGAGCCTGGCATGGAGAATTGAGTGTTGGATATTGGATGAAATCCTTCCCACTGAAACTTCAGGGCAGGAGCCTTTTTTGTGGTGCTGCCATAAGTAAATGGCTGGCTGTAGATGCAGAGTGTGAGTCCAGGGGTTTGCTGGTTTGAAAGCAAAACCAGCGAGAGACTCCGAGTCAGAAATATAACTTAATAGGAAACAAAAATGCATGCAATAGTACAAAAGAAAATCACTGGCAGAGTCAGAATACACCCTGCTAGTTGGGGTGGTGGTAGCAGTCCAGATGAAGTGAAGTGGTCTTGTTGAAGTAGTGATCCTGTAGGAAGGTCTGGTAGCTCTTGTCCTCTGGAAACCAGTGGGTAAGAGCAGCTTTGGTGTTCCAAATCTCAGTTTTTATCTGGGTAGGAAATGTTTGGCTCCTCCCCCTGGCTGGAGCATCTCCCAATAGGATGATGGAATTTTATCAGTCATACACTGGGACTCAGTGACCCATTAACAGGGGATACCTCCTGGATGAGGGATGGGCTGTGGAAAAGATAAAGAACACTGCCCCAGCTGGTTTAACAGCTGGCCCATTAACAGAGGATATCTCCCAGGGAGATAAGGATCACTGCCCCACCTGGTTTAACAGATGGTGATAGAATCCATACTTTTGGTCAGATCTTTACATTGTAACCTAGGACAAGGGGCACAAGCTGATGGTGTGGTGAACCCAGGGCTGATTCCATGGAATGTGCCTACAGTGCTTTGGGAGCTGCCGCTCCTGGTGTGCGGTGCCCTCGCAGCAGCTCCTGGAAAATGGGAATCAAGTTGTCACCAGGATCTCCTGAGGGAATAAATTCAGGATCTGGGCTACCAGTGGCTCTCTCACATTTTCTGCTTCTGTAATTTTGACCGTTTGGAGGCTTAATCATGTGCACTTGCCAGAGAAGCAGGAAAGCTTTGATTTTTATTTGGTCTTGCCAGCTAAGCTGAAAATCCCATTGCAGCCACATCCCCAGGAATATCTGCAGAAGCTCCAGGCATTCACAGAAACTACTTAGCCCTTATTGTTATAATTGATGAGCTTTCTAGTAAAGAATCCTCAAAGTCCCTCAGAAATCTCTGCCATATGGAACTTTGGATTTTAATTCTCCCAGTGCCAGGCATGTGCCAAACAGAAGAGCAAGGATGTAAATGCTCACGTGAGAGGAAGGAAACTGGTCTGATAATGGTGGGAAAAAACCTCTTTTCTCTTCTCTTCTCTGCTAAGGGTGGGTCTCACCTTCTGTGTTAATTCTTTTGTAGAAGCTGATGGCACTGAGGGAACAGGAGAGCTCCAGGTGGAAATAAAGGAAGCCTGTTAGTTTGCATTTTGAATGTATTGAGTACTAAGATACATATGAGGGAGAAAATGAGTAAATGACTTTTATTGATGACAGCAGACACTCGGTGTGGGAAGAGACTTTGAGGGCTAAATAAGCAATTGGAGTAAAACCAATGAGCTAAACCATCCAGGAATTTTTAGGGGCTTTATTTAACTTTTGAATCTGCTGAGAGGGGGGATAGGGCTGGGTATTTTCCATGTGTCTGTTGGTCAGGATGGTGGGATAGCATGGAAAACCCAGAGCAGGAGAAGGGGATCAGGAGAGAAAAGCTGTCCTGCTTTTTGGTTATAGTGTTTGCTGGCTGGATTTTTAAGTGTTCTAAATGTAAGAACTAGTGTTCAGTTGAATTTACCTTGTAGTAAAGTGCAGGGATATGAGTGTGGTGAGTTCAACATGAAATAGGGATATGTGCCTGTGGATCTCTGCCTTTCAAGTTCAGAGCTTTTGATTGAAATTTTAGGCTTCATTATTGCAAAATTAGCAATAGAAGCTCTGGGTGAGGAGAGCAGTATCCATGGAAAACTCCATGTGTGCTGCACTGTCCTGCAGTCCCTGGTGGCTCTGGGCTCTTGCTGCAGCAGTGGCAGTAAAGAAAAGGAGAGGCTTAATGTAGAGGTTTTACAGGAACTCAGGATCTCTGGACAGCTAACCATTGAGATTAAGCAGAAGCCACTTTATTGTTTTCATTATGCTCTACTTGTATGTTCTAAAATTACTGTCCATGCAATCATGCAGTACTTGACTGGTGCCTCTATCGTGTGCACCTTGCCGGAAATGGGATTGGTTACAGTCCAGTGCTTCACGGCCCTTCTATATCTTAGTTCTTGCAATCTTGGTATTCTGTTTTTTCAGCTTCTTCTTTACCAATTTAGCAAAACTTACATTTCAATATCCTTGATGAATTCCAGTGTGTTTGATAAGAATAACTAAAAATGGCTTGGCTGGTGCACCTGGTACACACTGTGGCCCAAGGTGTTCAAATACATTGCTGCAAGACTTCAGGGCAGTTTCTGTGCCACATCCAGGCACTGCAGAGCTCCTAGTCAGTCTGCTTTTGTTTTTGGTCTTGGATTGTGGATCTCTGCTTGGGCTTTCTCTGATTCAGGTTACAGTGGTCCACAAGAACTGTAATCCAGTTAGGGAACAAAGAGTGACGGTGCTCCTTCCATCTCTTCCTCTCTTCCTCTGTTGTTCAGGGGTGAGGTTAGATACAAAGCTGACATGATTTGTGCTCAGAGAGCACAAATAATGGGGTCTCCTAAACAGATTTTCTTACCCATCTGTTCCCTTGTGAAGGGAACATGGATGCAGAAAACTTAGCAAGGAATCCCAAGAGGTTCCAACCAGGCCAAGTGGGATCAGTCCAGGGATGAGCAGATGGAGCAGCCCTGGGAGAGGGACCTGGGGGTGCTGTGGGCAGAGCTGGACCTGCCCCAGCCCTGAGCCCCCTGCCCTGGGCTGAGCCCAGCGTGGGCAGCAGGGCAGGGGGGATTCTGTCCCTGTGCCCCTGGGCTCAGGTGAGACCCCACCTGCAGAGCTGCCCCAGCCCTGGAACCAGCACAGGAGGGAGCTGGAGCTGCTGGAGAGTCCAGAGGAGGCACCAGGGGGATCAGAGATGGAGCAGCTCTGCTGGGAGGAAAGGCTGGCACAGCTGGGATTGTTCACCTGGAGAGGAGAAGCTTTGGGGTGAGCTCAGGGTGGCCCTTCAGGGCCTGAAGGGGCTGCAGGAAAGATGGAGAGAGACAATTGACAGGGGATGGAGGGACAGGACACAGGGAATGGTTTTAAGCTGCCATAGGGCAGGACTGGATGGGATATTGGGCAGGAATTGTTCCCTGGCAGGGTGGGCAGGGCTGGCACAGGGTGCCCAGAGCAGCTGTGGCTGCCCCTGGATCCCTGGCAGTGCCCAAGGCCAGGCTGGACATTGGGGCTGGGAACAGCCTGCTTGTCCATGAGCAGGTTTCAGTGCAGCTCCCTCATCTGTGTGCACTTCTCATACTGGGGCTGCAGACACAAATCTACTCTTTGTGAGTTACTATTTCTCTTGTGAAATAACTATTTTAAAATAGTCTGCTCTTGATGCTGCACAGGAGCAGGAAAGATAAGCTGCCCTAACAGGGAGAACAACCTGACACTTGTGTGATCCATTCACCCCTGGGAGTGCTTCAGGAGGTGTTTGAGTGCTCACTCCCACAGTGACAGGGTGAAGTGATCTTCAGTCTAAAAAGAACAAGAAATTAGATATTCCTGAGCAATTCCCAGGTGTCTGTGAGTGATTTTTGCTAGGCCTCACAGTCAGTGTGGAGTTTGAGGTTGTCCTGGCAGAACCTTCTCAGTTTTTCAGTTTGAGGAACGTACTGAAATACATGGTATCTTTATTATTAGAGACTTTTAAGCATGACTAAAAACATTCAGTGTGAAGATTGGGAGCTTTATTAGAAGATGCTTCAGCTCTTTGTGATCTTTGCAAGAGAGAAAAGGGAATATTTGAAATGCAGAACAGGTGTTTTATTTTTAAGGGCATCAGACTTTACATATAAAAAGATTGTGATGTGATATGTGGGGGAAACTGAGCACGAGCAAGAGACTGAGATGGGCAAACAGCAGGGAGGGAAGATCCTGAGAACAGGATGAACATCTTCCTGAGTCATGAGAGGCCTGTGTGAGGGGGGAAATGAGGAAGGTGGCTCACACACCAGAGCTCACCTGGCTCCTGTCCATCCTGCTGCACTGGGAGAGGGGAATTGAGCCAGACAGAGGACTGGCATCCTGCTTCTAGGACAGTGCCAGCTCTGAGTGCCATTTAATTTGGGCTGGCCTGGAAGCTTGGCAGCCCTGTGTTTTGTCAGAGTCCCTGCTGAGAGTGGTGGTGGCAGGAGTGGGGTGTGGCCTGGGAATTGCTGCCCAGCTGCCTGGGATGTGGTGCCTGTGGGCAGCTGTTCTGTTCTGGGGAGGTTCACTAACACTTCCCTTTTTCTCAGGATTATGCGGGAGCAGCCCAGCGTGGTGCTGGGGGTGGCCCACACTGTTGTGAAGAGAATGTCCCCCTTTGTCAGGCAGATTGACTTTGCTCTGGACTGGATGGAGGTCGAGGCTGGACGAGCTGTTTACAGGTGAGGTGTGGACAAAACTGTATGTTTGTTGAAATTTTCCTACTCCATGAGCTGTGCTCCCTTGGGGATGTGTAAAATGAGAACCTCAGGCTGTATTTATCAACCATTCCATCGGGTTTATTTGTTTGCCTAATTTTGAGATTATTTTCTTTCTGCAGTACCTTCAACATTGCTTCAGTCTCTTGTTTCTATATGTTGCTAAATTATTTTATACCATTCCTCATCTTTGCTGTTGTCTTGGCAAGCTTTTTAAGTGATATAATTGATTAGGACACAGTTCCATGTTCTGGTGGTAGTTTCTGCATTGTTGAGGGCATGAAGATCTATTGCTCAGAGGTTTTCAGCCTTTCTGAAATAAACAGCAAAACTCAAAGGTAATTCAGTTAGGCTTATTCAGCAGTAAATTGAAAACAGGAATTTTGTGTTTAAGGGGCAAAAGTTACCTTGGGAAAACTTAGTTTTATGGATATGTACTAGGATGCAATTGAGCTGTTATGTGGTTGCTGCAGTGGTGGGAGAGTAGCAGTCTAATTTAGAACATGATCTGTATAATTGTAGTTTTTATAGCCATACCTGCAGCACCAATGCCAGTGGAAGTTTTGGATTACTCTGTGCATCAAAACACTCCTAGCTGTCAATATCTTATTAAAATCTTCTGGAATTCCTTGCATTTGTTTTAACTCCACCACCAGAAGTGTGGCATTCCCAGCAGCACTCCTAATTGTGGCAGCTGGATACAGCAAAAAGTTCTTGGTAGGCAAAGGTGAGTGCACTAAATCTGGAGCCTCTTGGTGGTCTTGCTTTTTGACTTGCAGAATTCCTCTGCACATCCACGTTGACCTTGCAATGGGAATGAGATCCTGAGTAACCAGCAATGAGCCTGTGGTGTCCGCTCGGGCCTGCTGACACCCTGGTCATCCCCTTCCAGTCCTAACATGGAAGCCCACACTGGCCTGGGTTGGAAAGGATCTTAAAGTTTATCCAGTGCCATGGCAGGGACACCTCCCACTGTCCCAGGCTGCTCCAGCCCCAGTGTCCAACCTGGCCTTGGGCACTGCCAGGGATCCAGGGGCAGCCACAGCTGCTCTGGGCACCCTGTGCCAGCCCTGCCAGGGAACAATTCCTGCCCAATATCCCATCTAACCCTACTCTCTTTGAAGTCATTCCTCTTTTTCCTGTCACTCCTTACCTCAGCTAACTGTGCACAACCTGTACATTTACACATTAAACCTATTTCCAGTCACCTTTTCACAAGTTCCTGCTCCGTTCCTCATTTCCTCCTTAAGTCTCAATTAAACCCTTTCTTATGTCTTCCAAACCAGGCAGGGAAAAAAATCACCAACTAACTCAAAACCTCCAGATACATTTGCTGAGCAGGGATGTTTTCTTCACGCTGGTGCTTGGTTGTTTCCCTGCAGGCAGGGTGACAAGTCTGACTGCACGTACATCGTGCTGAACGGGCGCCTGCGCTCCGTGCTGCGCAAGGACGACGGCAAGAAGCACCTGACCGGGGAGTACGGCCGGGGAGACCTCATTGGAGTGGTGAGAGGGCACAGGGCCTGGCCAGCTGGGAAACTGGGACTGGCTCCACGCCACATGTCGGGTTGGTGGTGCTCTTTAAAAGAGCTGAGCAGTTTACAGTTGCTGTGAAGTTGTTTATTGTAAAGGTGCATCGGTCTCAAAAGGCAAAAAGTCCCGAGTGTTAAAGTCCATGCTTGTAGTAGGCAGATATTAACAGTTCTTACCACCTCCTTCCACAGGGTGAACCCAGCTAAGGACAGCAGCACAGGTGCTTTCAAGGAGTAGATGTCCCTGTTTGGGCACCATTTGTAGTAGCCAGGATAGCTGTTAATGTGGTTGGTGGTAAAGAGGCAGGAAGGGCCTTTGTATGAGTTCCACTGAGATGTTTATTTCAACCATGTGTGTGTGGACAGTCCAGGGTCAAAGGCAAAGGCAGACCTTGTGGTGAGGGTCCAGGTTAAATTACATGAAGTGTTCAGGGCAGGGGGAGCATCAGAGACCAATTACCAGGGGACATGGGGGTGGCACAGAGCTGGGTTAGGGCGTGGGAGCCGACGGGGAAACAGGGTGGGAGTGACAGAAAGACTGAGGGACAGGGAAGGGACAGGGGGAAGCCAAGGGAACAGAACAGGAGTACATTGGCATTTGCTGTGAGAGAAGCTTTTTGTGTCTCCCTAACTGGGAATGCCCCTCAGTGTCTCCACACGTGCTAAAGGCTTTTGGCATAGAGTCCCAAATAGAAGTAAAGTCCCGATTAGAAGGGCTGGAGTTACAGCCTGGTGCAGAGTCCTGAGCAGAGGCAGAGGCTGCAGCCTGGTCCAGAGTCCTGAGCAGAGGCAGAGGCTGCAGCCTGATACAGAATCTCAGAGGCAGATGCTCCCTGTTTTTTTTTTCTTCTATTCTTTTCTTCTTGTTGTTCTTCTTCATGTATTGGTAATGATAATGATGACAGCAGAGGAAAGGAGCGCAAGAGACCTCTCACTCCAATACACAGATTCTTAATTACAAATTACCCAATGAGCTAGAAACACAAATCTGAAGTGTTTCTTCTAAATCTATTAGAATTCTAGTTTTATAATACAAAACTTTACATATAATCTGGACATACGACCTGTCTGTTCTATCTGAAAAATGTAAGCAATATCCTTACTGTATTTTTATGTCCAAAACTAAGTTTTGGAGCTTTGACTGAAACTTGTTTTTGAGACTTGTTTTCTACACTGATATCTAGGACTGTGTTTTTGAGCTCTCACTGCAGCTTGTTGATCTCTCTCTGAGGAACTTGGAGAGGTCTCTGTTTTTCAGACTCCCAAAAGCCAAACACAGTCTTGCTCCCATCCCTTGTTAATCTTCCAAAGTTGAAAAGGCAGAAAACTCCCTCCTACCTGGAAAGTTTTTATCATGGTTGGTGAATGGGGTTGTTAGACTTGGTTTGAAAAGAAAGATAAACCCAAAAAAGGTCACTACCAAGCCAGCAGCTCCTGCCCAGTGCTCCTCTGTGCCATGGGTTACTTTGCTCCCACTGAGAGCTGTGCAGCCTGTTAGATCAGGGCTGGGGGAACTACAGGAATGTGCACTCACTGGGGATTTGAATAAATTTAGTGCAAAAGGAGGATTCAGTTTGGATGAGCCCCCTCCAGAAGTGTCTAGGCCAACCTCTTCAGAGTTAACAGAGCTGACTTCAAAGCTTTCAGGTTTTTCAGGCAGTGTGTAGTTATTATAGCTATTAAAGCAACTGTTCACTTCAAAATTGTAGTATTCATCCATGTTTAATTTCTCTCATGTTAACTTTTGTTTTTCAGACCTAGTTAACAGCAGAAATAGGAGTCATAAATATGTGTGGCTTGTTTGATTTTTATACTTAAAATCAGAAGATTTCTGAAGTTCTGAGCTTGTTCAGGCTCTTTTCTGCTTTCTGAGCTGAAAAATAAACACTAAACATCTGTTTATAGGCAGAATTAACATAACTCTGAAGCCAGAAAACATGTGAATTGGGATCAGTTCTATGGGAAGAAACTCATTTTTATGAGAATGATGGGGAAGGAGAAGTCCAAGGCTCCTTTTAGAGAGCTGATCCAGAATTTTACCTGTGTAGTACATGAGGTAGATGGTGCTCCCAGCAGAGGCAGGGCTAGGCTGAACTCCTGCTTGCCCCATATTTGATATTTCCATGTGTGCAGTATTTAAGGATCTCTTCCCACACTCAGTGCTGCTCTGGCTGAGGGGTTATGTTGGCTTGGGGTTGTGTTTGGAGAAGCAGGTCCATGCTGGAATGTGCTAAAGCACATCCACACATTTTGTTTTTTCCTTTCTTTGTGATACCTCATTAAAGGTAAAATGACGTGGTTTGACAGGAACTAAAGCTGCCATCTTTTGTGACTAATCACAATGGTGTGAGGCATTTTGGTGTGTGAAGAAGGGTTTGTCAGTTTTGTCACATCCAGGCATGTTCCTGCTTTCCTCTGCCCGTGGTGATCTACACCTTTTCACTGTCAAGCTCCTGGAGTTTTGCAGAGCTTCCAGGTTAAAAACAGACCTGTTCTACTTTCTGAAAGCAGTTTTGAGTGACAGGGCTGCATATGGTGCTGAGAGGGTGGGCAGGCCCTGGCACAGGGTGCCCAGAGAAGCTGGATCCCTGGAAGTGTCCAAGGCCAGGCTGGATGTGGACAATTGAGAGAGAGATGGGGACTACTGATTGGTGATCAGAATCTGATTTACTGTGAGCTACATATGCTTATACATGATTTTCAGAAAGGCTAGTAACTTTTTACTGCATTCATTGGGTTAAACATCACACAGACAAACTTTACATTTCTACTTAGTTAAATCTTCTTGCAATCTTCAAAGCTCTGTTTGTTCTTGCCAAGGCATCTTGGTTATCAAACTGCATGTGCTAATAAATCCCCAGTGCTATCAGTCTCTGTTACCACAGCTGGACACTGGTGCTTGGAGCAGCCTGGGACAGTGGAAGGTGTCCCTGCCATGGCAGGGATGGAATGGGATGGGCTTTAAGGTCTCTTCCCACTCAGTTTTTTTACAATTCAGTGGTTCTATGAAATGGCCTAAGCTCTGCCTCCCTGTGCAAGGCCTGGTGCTGGTTTTTGCAGGCTGGCCCAGCTGTTTATCTGGGCAGGAAGGAGGAGGTGGATTGCTGGGTGCCCTGGGCTGTGTTTGCTGTAACAGTGCCTTGTTTGCTGGTGAGTGCCCAGGCAGGAATACAGAAATACCCATGCAGTTTGTGCCTAAAGCACAAGGCACTGTTTTGGATCCACGTTGTGACATGAATCATGTTGGAGACTTTAGTGACTCTGTGGACGTTGTCATCTCCTTCCTGCCCACAGCTCCCAGCCCCACTGACTCACTCTGCCATTTGTTGGAAGTGTCTCCATGCTCTGGCAGCCTTTTGCAAACATGGGGGAGGATCTGTGAAGAATGCCAGCATTATTTCAGAGGGCATTAGCAAAATGATATTTTTGCTTTTAAAAAGTTTTGTTTATCCCCTTCTGCAGAATCTGTTATAAACCTTTAAAAACCTGCTGAAGGGTTGGTTTTTTTTCCCTGACATTAACATAATTGGGGTTCTAGTTGCTTGCAGGGAATGAAAGCAGCAGTTGGTGTTGGTAATTGGTTTTTTGGTGAACTGGTGGCTTGATCCTCCCGTGTCACCCATAATTGTGGGCACCAAGAAAGCACGAGAGTCTTGTGGCCCATGGCTTTTTGTTTACTGCCTCTGTGTCAGAACTTTTAAAATGCCACGTGTCATTTGCATAAGAGATGAGGCTCTGCCATTTCTGCTTGCAGAAGCAAAGCAGTGCAAGATGCAGGGTTTCAGACAAGATGTTAATTTTCAGTGTGTGCGTGCACTCCCAAGGCTCAACTTGTGGCTCAAACTGTTTTGTTCCCTGCACTGACTCAGTGGCATCTGTTCTGAGGTCTGTTGATGCAGGGGGCGAAGTGCAGATTAGAAACTGAACTTTCCTTCCCTGGAGAGTTCCTTGAAGAGCTGACAAGGATGGTTCTGTCAGGGGAAAAGGATCCTGACTCTCAGGGAGAATTTTTGGAGGGACACTGGCTGCTGTTGGCCCTAGTGATGGGCAACTCCAGCCACTGTATCTGGTCAAATCAAGTCAAAACTCAATTTACAAACTTCCAAGTAATTTTAAAGGAAAATTATGAATCTATTTAATAATTCCCTCCCTGATGAAATACAGTTGACCTAAGTCTTGCCTTCTAGAGACTAAGATTTGATTAATTTAGGGGAAATCTTTTAATCTGGTGGTCTATTCTATAGATGCACTTATGGAAAAATGTTGAAATGTGAATTTCATCTACCAGAGTAGATCAGAGAAGACAACTGTGTGTTGGTGGAGTGAAAGGGCTTCTCTTTACCAAGCTACTTGTTTAAAATGCTTGTCTTAGTTTCTCGGTTCTTTCCTTGGTGTTGCTGCTTTGGTTTTGGTCTTGACTGACCTCTGGAAATTATAGTTTTTAGCCTTGTTCTTTTGATCTCATTAGCACACTGTTGTGTGTGAGAGTGGATTCCCTTTAATTTGATTTTTGTGCCTATCAATAACACGTGCTGGCCCAGGCTCTGAGGTTCTGTTGTTCCTGGCAGTGCTGCTGTGAGATAGGGGCAATTATCCCCTGGTTTATTCCAAACTGCAGAGCAGGTTGTCAGAACACAGAGTCACAACTCCAAGTACAGTAATTTTACGATTATATGCCGCACCATTTTGACTAAAATTTTGGTCTGAACCCAAAGTGTGGCTTATAATCAGGTCCAGCTTATATATGGACAAAGAATGAAAAGTTGCTGTTTTAGTTTGGAGGACAGGTGTCTGCTGAGAAAGGCAGGAGCTTCTCTTTGAAATGGAGAATGTAAACCCCCTCCCTCCAAATTATTATAGTTTTGAAATTAAGAGGCTTTCAGGCAAAGATATGGGAATTAGGGATAACAGTTCTTTACTAGGGAAATTAAAATAGAAATGCAGTACTACAAAGAAACAAACCCCAAACCCTGACACAGTCAGAGTACAACCTGACACCCATCAGGCAGGGTGTTGGCAGCAGTCCCATTCCATGGTGGCTGCATCCTCCTGCAGTGACAGATGTGGCTCAGTTGGAGCAGTGCTCCTGTACAAGGTGCAGTTTCCCTCCGGAGCTCCAGTGGTGATGTGGAGAAATCCGGTTTTCCTCTGGAGTCCAGTGGAGAAAGGGGCTCCCTTAGTGTCCCAAAACCTCTGTTTTTATCTTGGTAAGAAATGTTGGGCTCTTCCCCCTGGCTGGAGCAACTCCCAATGGGATGCAGTAATTTTATCAGTCCCACAGTGGGACTCAATGGCCATTAGCAGAAAATGACTGGCTGGAGGAAGGATGGGTTGTGAAAAGATAAAGAACAATGCCCTGCCTGGTTTCAATGGATGGCCCATTAGCAGAATATCTCCCACAGAGATCAGGATCACTGCCCCCACCCTCAACAGATGGTGATAGAACAGATACCTTTTATCACACTCTGTATTGTAACGTGTGGCTTATAATCAGGTGTGGCTTATAATCGTGAAATTACTGTACATGTTGAGATGGGTGTTCTTTGCTTTTTGCACTGTTGGGAGGGCAGCAGTGGGAGAGGAAAAGGCAACAAACCCATCAGAGCCATCCCTCAGAATAATCTGCTGCTGAGTTGAAGTTTTTTGTGCACTGCGAGCAGCTGCAGGTGATGGAAGCTTCAGTGCAGTGAGGTTTTTATGCGAGGCCACACTCAGTCTGGGTTGAGTTCTGAAGGAGGAAGGATGGCTGTGGTGTTGGGGAGATGACTGAATGCCAGGCAGCTGCTAACTCCAAATATTTTCCAGAGCTGGGCTTTCAGGTGGTGTAGAGCTGGGTTTACTGGTAGCCCCCTCCCAGGACACTGTTGTGTGCAGTGTCCAAAACCAGTCAGCTTTCAGAAGTACCTGCTGAGGGGGGAAGCTGCAGTGATGTTTTGATTAATTCAACACCTTTTCTCTTTAGCAACCAGAATGTCCCTCTTGTCAGGAGGCTACACACCATGACTTTTGAGTATAGAAACTGCTGAACAAGTGCAGAAAGGCATTTGTGCACTGGCTCTTGTAACACAGGGATAAATTGCAGAAAAGAAGTCTCAGCTGCCAGTGCTGCAGCACACTGGTCCTGCTGGGCAGGAAATTATGTTTTACATTCTAGAAATAAGACATTCTAAATACTTTCAGATGTTAAGCTGTTCATCTAATTAAGACAGCTAAATGTTCATGGCTTTTTTTCCTCTCTAAAAAGTTGAAATCCAAGAAGAATCTGTAAATGGTTTATGATTTCCTCAGGGGATTGACGCATTGTCCTTTGGAAATGTAACACTGTTAGAAATCTTTAATTGCTGTGTAATCCTCAAAGGAATCACACAAAGGGAAGTATCAGGATTACACTTGTCAGGCTTTTGTTCTTTATCAGTATTAATGTTATCAGGCAGCTCCAAAACCAGCTGAATGTCACTGCACCCTCCACATCAAGGCTGCTTTGCTCCTTTTTTAAACATGTGAATATTTGCCAGTTCCTTGCATTTTTTTGTAATTTTGTCAAACCATGGCAACTTCATTTGATGAAGCTGTAAGATACCACAAAGCTTTTTCAGGTGAATTCAGATTACTGCCACCTCAGGCACACTGTGCACAGACTGTAGTTGAGGGAATTGGGGGTGGATGAGGCTCAGGAACAGAGCTTGAAGACATGACCCTGGAAAGGGTTGTTCTCTTTTTGTCTTTTCCTCTCTCTCTTGGTAATACATTACTAAAAATTATTTCCCTTGCAGCATCTTAGGTGTGAACTTTTATTTAAAGCAATCAACAAAAGCAAAGCCAGAAAAATTCAAATCATCCAGTGGAACCCCCAAACAGCAAAGCCTCCCAGTATCTGCCAGCCCCAAAGGGAGGCAGAGGAAGCCCTGAGGAACGAGTTCACATTTGCACTGCTGAATTAGTGTCAGAATGAAATGAGAGGCTGTGTCTGATTTCCAAGCCCATCATGAGAATGTTTTTGTTAAATCACTGATCTGAGCCATCTGAGTGAACCTTGATTTCCTACAAACACCTTCCCTGAGTGAAGCTGCTGAGTGCTATTTTTCAGATTCTTTACAGCTATTTCTTTTTATCAACAGCAATTTCTCTTTTATCTGTATTTGCCTCAAGTTCTAAACAGCTGCTGAAGGTCAGAGATCACCTACAACTGCAAATTCTTGTGGTGCAGCTCAGTGTTCTGGCTGGCTGGCAACACCAGCATGGCTTGGACAGGATCTGGCATTAAATTATCTGTATTTGTGTTGTGGGAGAAACCCATTTGGCTGTGGAGCTGCCTCAGGTATCACTGCTGAGTGCTTTATGTGCTTGATGTCCTGGGCCACGTTCTCTTTAGAGAATCTCAGGAGCCCTGATGACAGACAGGGATGGTTTTGTGACCTGCTGGGTTCCAACAGGGAATTTCATGCATTGGTCTGTCATTCCTTAGGATATTTTGTGTCTCCCCTCTGCTTCCAGCTGAACTCTCTTGTGATAATTCCAGCTATCAGCTCACTCTTGATACACCTCCTGATCCCCTGCAGGACAGCTTTTTATTTCCCTTGCCTCCTGCTCCTTTCTCCCTTCCATTTTGAGGGATGCCACATTGGAACTAGGCTGGCTGGGGAACAGCAAAGGTGATATTACATCCCCTTCAACCCTGACAAATGCACAAGGCCATCAACAGCAAAAGAAATTTTTGTTTTCCTTGATTGCAATTTTTTTTCTTTTTTTTTTTTTTTTTGCAAACTTCATTAAATTAAAGCCACTGAAAGAGAGAAAGATAAAAGTGATCCTTGTCATCACCAGCAGAATGCTTGGATGACAGTGAGTAGTGGGAGCAGAGTCCAGTGGAGGTGACAGGAAGGATTTTTGGGGGAAGAGTCAGCAGTGCAGAGTGGGGAAGGGTCCCTGATAAAGTTCCAGCCATTTTGGGACTCCTGTGTAAAGCTGGGTCAAAAGCAATTAAATCTCTCCCTTCTAGGATGTATCTGAGCAGCTCATCATGGGTTGTTCTCTCTTTCTCTGTTCTGGAAGTTCAGGTATAGTTCACCCAAAGAGGAGCAACCTGCCCAGGGCATTGCCCTTGCAGATCCTCTTCCAGCAGCCTGGAGAAATGTGATGGCTTTGGTGGGTGTTTGGTGTTGGCTTCTGAAACTGTTTTTGGTGGTGTTTTGCCTGTAATGTTGGATTTAGGGCAGCAAAACATGCATGAAACTTCAAATCTTTTTTTATAGCCACACGTACACAAGGAGTAAAACTTAAACAGAGGAGGCTGGGCTTCTACCAATTCCCTTCCTAGCTTTAATCTTCCTCTTTTTTGTCTCTTAATGACATTCACTGCTGCAACAGGACTGTCATTGCACTGCTACAAAGTGCAGGCTCAGTCCTTTGGGGAGAACCTGTGGCCTGACTCCATCTGCCCTAATTACAAAACATAGCAAGCTCAGCCTTATTTAATTTTTTACCTGTATTTTAGACCTACTCTTGCATGTACAGATACACAAGACTTCCATGCCTGAGTGTGTGTAAGCCTTTCATGGTTTTTTAATACGTTTATCTATTTAAAAAATGAGAGAGGGAGGTTTGGATTCTTCTTTGCACACAGCAGAAGGGCTGGATGTCCTCAGTCACGGGGTTAACTTGGCACACAGAAGATTGCAGAAGGTGGTTGTTAGAACAACTTTGAAGAGTACATGGTGTTCTGAGTTCATCCACTGGCACTGCTCCCACAAATAGCATCGATTTGCAGTTTGTCTGGTTGCTCTTCCCACTCATTCACTGCTTCCAGCAGTGTCTCCTCCTTTGTCCTTTTCTGATACAAACAAGTTGATATTTCAGGTCCTTCTGAGCTGGGGCTGGAGCAGACACTGCTGGGATGAGCATCCTCTGCTGCTCCAGGTGCAGATGAGCTGGAAAAAGGTCTGAGGGTTCATGTTTAATCCAGAAAAAATCAATGTTCCATGTAGTGTTTGGTTGCCCTTTGTGTAACATGGGTGATGTTGCCTCACTGGCTCCAGTTGCAGCAGCAGCAGCAGGTGCTGCCCTGGTCTGGACAAAGACACTGCTGTGACAACCCACAGGTGGCCTTTTGTGCTCCTCCAGTGCTGGTGTTTGCCTTGAGATGCAGGTGTGCTGTACCTGTATTTATGTGTGTGATACCTGTCAGCTCCCTCCCTGCTGGCCCTGACCCAGAGCCTCCTGAGCCAGCAGCAGGTGTCAGTGTTGGTGTTCCTTCTCCTGATCCCTCCTTGGGTCTGTGGCCTTTCCCCCCTGTCCTTTGTGTCCTTTCCCCCCTATCCTTTGTGTCCTTTCCCCCCTGTCCTTGTGTCCTTTCCCCCCTGTCCTTGTGTCCTTTCCCCCCTGTCCTTGTGTCCCCCTCTGAGCTGGTCTTTCCCCCTCAGGATGAGCTCATGGCTTTGTGTAGAGCCTGGCCTGCTCTGGGCTGAGTGTTTCAGGATGGAGTGAGGAGTTTTGGCAGATGCTGTCTCCAGAGGGGAGGTGGGTGTCTGTGCACCCCCAGTGTCACCCAGCTGTGCCTGACAGGCCCTGCCTGGTCCTGGTGGGAGCCCCTGGGCTGAAGAAGAGACAATAGAAGTATCAGGATAATTGCCAGACAGGGATTGTGGCTGTTTTGGAGGAGAATTTGGAAAGTGAAGAGTTCAAGCTATACAATTTAATAATCCTTGACATCCTGACCTGCTTCCCAGGGTCTCCTTGTGGCTGGTGCTTTCACCTGTGTGCTCTTACACAAGGGTTCCCAAAAGATTGCTGCTTTTTGTGAGTTGGCAGCAAGGAAAAATCAATGGGAGAGGAAGAAATATGATGTGTGAGAGGATGACAGGTTCTGGGTTGGATCTGTGGCCATAATGAAGAGGAACTGAAGGCAGTGTATTACAGAATGGATGGGATGGGAAGGCACAGCAAGAGCCACTGGTGTAAATGTGTTCCTGGCTGGAGGCTGGGCAGAACAGGCCTGTGGCTCTGAACATTTGCACTGGACATGTCTCCTCATGCACTAGATCTGCTTGAAATCTCACTTGGAAAGAAATAATCTCCACAAGAAACTACTTGGAAATAATTTGCATTTTTAGTGGCTGCTGACTGTGAGGAAAAGTCACCCAACAGTTTGTTAAACTGAGGCTGAGTTTGTTTGGAGAAGCAACATTTTCCTGCCAGCAAATCAACAAGCCCCAGTTTGCTCCAGGAAGTCTCAGAGAAGCCTGAGCAGGAGAATAACTGTGCTCATCACACTGGGGCTGTGCATACACCAAAAGTTAAGCAAGTAAAGTGATTTCTTGAGTGCATCTCAGGAAGGAATTTGTACTTAGAACAACTCTCAGAATTTCTCATTTGCTAGTTTTCGTTTCCCAGCTGTGTAATTTGGAAATCTGTAAAGAATTGTCAGGAATGACTGTTGGAAATGAAGTCAAAAGGGGTTGTGATAGTATAAATTGCTTTTCCCCTCCCTGTAAAAGATTTACAGCAAAATTTTACTTCAGAAAGAATTTGTAAGGCAGGGTTTTGAATCATGTGCATGGTATGGGATGGAGACAGCAAAACCTGGTTCTGTCACTGTTTAATAGTGAACTAAGAGAAGGTGTGAGAATCATGGAATTCCACACTGGTTTGGGTTTAAAAGGACCTTAAAGCTCATCCAGTTCCATCCCTCTGCCCCTTCCATTGATTGCTCAAAACCCTTCCCTGCCAGAATTCACTGGAACAGTACAAAGAGCACAGGTCTGGTTTTAGGGTTTTTTGGGGGGGATGTTGGGATGTTTTTATTTGTTTTATTTAAGTGTTAGGAACAACAGAACCACAACAATGCAGGAGTGCCCTCACCCATGGCCATATCCTGGTTAGTTACAAGAGGCACAGAGTGTGTGGAAATGGTTCTGTGCTTTCTGATTCAAATTATTCCAGTGTTTGAGACACTATTCTTGTGCAATTCCCCCAAATTAGAGAGAGTGGAAGTAAAGGCAGTGATGGATTTCAGAGGGTGGGCTGGAGATAGAGAGGGATTTTGAGGAGCCAAGGGGTCGACCTTGGAGGCAGGAGGGTGGTGAAGGGAATATTCAGCATTTTTGTAGGGCTGCTGAAATAAGGCACAGCAGGATTTCAGGGAGATGCAGTTCCAAGTGAAATTAGCTCTGCAGTGTGGGCTTGCTGAGTTTATTGTATAGAGAAAACCAATCAACACCAGATAATGAGATGGCAAAGAGAAGAGCAGCAGGCAGAGCAGAGGATGGGGTGGGCTCAGCAGTCAGGGAACTCCAGGAAAACCAGGAAAAACAATGATGGCAAATGCAGGAAAACTGAAAGAGAAGCCCAGAAATGGGCAGTGAGGTGGAACTTATTTAGAGGCTTGTTAGGAAGGAGGAGGAGGAATGGATGTGACATGAGAAGAACAGAGATGTACAATTGCCTGGAGCAAGAAAAGGGTTGTGTTGGCTTGGGTTGCAGGAGAAATGGGAGAGATTCCACTGGTTCTTTTTTGCACTGGAGCAAATGCTGTGGCTGTGTTCATGCTGGTGTGGATGAGTGATGCTAATGGTATTCTGGGAGGGAGCTCTAGGAAGAACCTTGGGTGATTATGAAACCAAGTATATAAATAAACACTTCCCCCAGTCAGGTCCAATAAGATCTGGAAGATAATAATGCTATTTCTTGAAACATTGGGTTATTAATGTTATTGTGGAGGTGGTTTTGTGTTGTTTGCTGCAGCTGTGATGGGTGATCAGAATGTTAAATTTCCCTTTTTGTGACCAAGGAAATAATGCTACAGTCTTCTGATCACAAATAGATTTTGTTCATTTTGAAGTTAAAGCTAGATCTGAGTCTTGTACTTTAACACACCTGGAAAAAGAAGAAAACCTGTTCAAAAGGTTTCACTGGGCAGAGGAGTCCAAGGATTTTAATGTGGTTTAAGATAAAAATTATTTTAAATTCTCATATGGCATGAGACTTCTGTTTTTTCCTAAGCAAGAGGAAAAATATCTGAATCTCTGAACAGTTGATATCTCAAATGGTTTATTAAAAAAATACAAAGTAAGAAAGTGTTATTTTCAGGGGAAAACTGGAACTTGATGTTAGAATGATTTTGATCTCCAAAGGAGACAGAAATATCCAAAACCAAATGGGTTTGGCAGATTTCCATGTGCAGGAAATGTGGAACCAGTGCAAAACAGGGTCTAAAACCTTTTAGGTTTTAGGAAGAGGGGAGAATATGGTGAAAGTTGAGAATCATCCTGCAGATAATCCAAATGAGAATCCTCACACTCCAGTGAAGAGGAATTATTTCATTAATTATTGACTCCCTGAATTATTTGGGTGGGAAAAGCCCTTAAAGCACATCCCACTCCTGCCATGGGCACCTCCCAGGCTGCTCCAGCCCCAATGTCCAGCCTGGCCTTGGACACTGCCAGGGATCCAGGGGCAGCCACAGCTGCTCTGGGATAATTGATAAGGGAATAGCAGGGATTTTTAATAAATAGAGAGATTTGGAACTCAGAGGGTTATACCCAAGAGGAAAGCACAGTTTGAATTTCCTTCTGTGCAATGGCTGGGACCCAGGTATTTTCCAAGCTGGAATACTGGGGTTTATTAAATGAAAATATCAAAGACCTCCATAGTACCTGTGTGTAAGAACATCCAAGATCCAATTTCTGTAATCACTTGGGAATTGCAGTCAGCACTTGCAGGGGTCTCTGGGACTGGTGCTGTTGCACATCTGGATATTTGAGTGGCTCTTTGGGAAGGAGGTTTGGAAAAGGTGTCCCTGTGCCCTCTGCTCTGTCAAAAAGACAAAGTTACACTTGGGAGCTAAAAAACCCTCCCTGAGGCTGTGTTTAAAGTTAAAATTTAATTGCCTTTTCTACAAATTTACAAATTTCATCTTTTCTGAAAGGCTCAGGAGCCCCTTGGAGCACAGTTGATTTTATGCACTCATATATCACAGAAATTGAGGCAAAGGATCTCAGACGGTTCCAGCGTTTTTCTTCTTGATACAAATTAAACTCAGTCAGGAGGTGCCTGGCTGAGAGGAAAGGTTTTATTTTAACAACTGAAACTCTTAACCTGCTTTCAGGAGGAGGAAGGTAAATTACAGAGCCAAGAACCTGTGATAAAAAGCTGGTAATAGGGGAGGGAGATAAAAGAGAATATCTTATATAGCCCTTTGGGGAGCTTTAAGAGGGTTTGTTTCTCCATAAATGTATGTACAAAGATGATTCTTTTTTTTTTGCCCTTCTATATAATTAGTTTAAAATGTGATGACAGAACAAAACATCCCTGGTACCTGAGCAAAAAAACAAAGGCTGGGGCTTGCAAAATGAAGGTGCTTTAAATTTCCCTGTGCAGTTTTCAATGCAGAGCAGTTGGTGCTGGTGAAATTCAAGTTAATATTGGCAAGTTCATCTCAGTTTTCTGGACTAATGGCAAGTTTTTGAGCTCAAGATGTTCTGGTTGCTAGATGAACTACTTTGTGAACATGGAACCTTCCAAGGAGGGCTCTTGGTGGAAGTGGGATCACTGTGCTGTGTGTTTTGCACAAGGCATTATTATTATTATTATTATTTATTTATCTGGTGCTCATTTTGTGTACCTGAGCCCATAGTACTGTGAGGAATTAATTGCCTCTGTTGAAATTTGCTGTCAATATAAGCTTTGAAAAAAATCCTGAAAAAAAGCCCCAAAAATCAAACAAATAAAACCATCAACCCCCCAACCTCTAAACAACTCAAACAGCTCTAAGCTGATTTGTTATTTATTTCTTTTTATAGTGGAAAATTAAAAATGCAAAGTCATCTTCACTTTAATTCAAAATGTGAGGAAATTGCAGTTAGGGAGGGATTTTTCTGTTTGTGTTTTACCCTCAGTAATTAAATCTGCTACAGTGACAACCATGTTTGTAAATGGCTGATCTATGGATTTCAAACCCAATAAATGTTGTCTGCAGCTGAACTCCCAAAATGGAGCACCAGGCTGTTCCTAGGCAATTAAAGGTTGTAGCTCCAGTGCCTCTCCTGGCAGGATAAGTCACTGGCCATGGGCAGAGACTTCACCAGGGAATTGGATTCCTGCATTTCCAAACAACATCAGAGACAGTGGCAAGTTTGGGGCAGCAGCTGCATTTTGCTTTTCTTACCCCAGGTTGATTTATATGGTGGCAGATTCTCTTCATAAAGGAGAAAATCTTTGTATTCACTCTTGTCACTCTCTTTGTGTCAGCATCTTCTTTATACTTCTGCTGTCAGTAAAATAGATGGTTCTAGGTGAAATAATTGGGTACTGGTCAGGGAGGTGTGTTCTGCTGTAGATTTTCCTTGTCTGACCTGTTGGGACACGACCCTGAGTGACTTCTCCAGGGAACCTGCTTGAGCAGGGAGGTGGAACTGGATGAGCTCCAGTGCTCCCTTCCAGCCTGGACCTTTCAGGCATTCCTGTTTATACACAGGCAAACAAAAAAAAAAAAAAAGAAAAAAAAGAAAAAAAAAGAAAAAGCTATACTTGGTTTTGGCCCAAATGTGCTAATTTGTCCCTAGAATCCCAGGCTGGTTTGGGTTGGAAGGGACCTGCAAGCTCATCTTGTTACCACCCCCTGAAAGGGTAGGGACTCCTTTCACCACCCCAGATTGATCTCATCCCTTTCTTGAACATTTAGGAAGTCTCAGTTATGTCAAGGTCATTGGCATTCAGCTTCCAGAGGTAAAATGGAAGTGTTTCAGGGTGGTATTGAGGCAGGAGGGAGCAGCAGAGAAATGGGGTTTTCCTGGCTCTTAGCTGGCTTCATCACCATCAGCACTGAGGGGGGAAAAGCTCTTGGGGTTGTTGAGGTGCTGAGTTCACTCTGGTAGTTGTTCTGGCAGCTCCCTCAAAGCAGCTCAGACTAAACTTTCCCTCTGGGGCTGTGGGTTCAGTTTCTGTGAGAAACTGCAGAGGGTGTGCCTGAGAGATTGGGGGTGCAGAGAGGTTGTGGCAGCTGTGGTGCCCTGGGTGAGACCCCTGGGACAGGCAGGGTTGTCTGTGGGAGCAGCAGTGGTTCTTGGTGTGAAAAATGAGGTTCACTTTCCTGGTAGATTTAAAAGGTTTGATAAAAGACAATAAGAGACAAACAATAAAGCAAAAGGTTATATGGCCAAGTGCTTGACATTCAGCCAAGAGCACACCTTAACCCAGAAAACACTTCTTTAAATGCATCAACCTGTTGCAGATTTGTAGCTCATCATGCATTATTCAAAATCACCCCCCCAAACTATAAATCTTTTTTTTTCTTCCCTTGTGGCTCCTTCTCGTCAGCACACTCCCTGATAATGGAGATCAATAAATTCCTTCCCTGGAGTTCTGGTGTTCATCACCCCTGTCTTCATCCAGATAAGATAATCCAAGATTGTGAAGAATTTCCTAATTATCTTTTTGCTATTCTCTGAGTTAGTTCATGAACAAAAGCTTTTTACATCACCATGTTATAGCCCCAAAACTATAGATTTATCACACCACTATTTCTAAGCTTTGTTAATAGCAGAACTAAAAGAAGCTATATCCATACCACAAAGTTTTCCAACATTATACATACAGCATTCACTTTAATATTTGTGAAAAGCCAATAATATAATATGTTCTTATACCATTGGGAAGCTCTTGGTGCTGAGTTTGCTGTTGGATTGTGCCCTGTCCCTGATGCTGTGTGCCTGTGCTGTTTGCTGCAGGTGGAAGCCCTGACCCACCAGCCCAGAGCCACCACGGTGCACGCCGTGCGCGACTCGGAGCTCGCCAAGCTCCCCGAGGGGGCCCTGATCTCCATCAAACGCAAATTCCCCCAGGTAAGGCAATTCAAAGCATTTTCCTGTCTCTCTCCAGGATGTCTGAGAGGCTCAGACTCCCCTGGATGCTCTGGGTTTTCTGTGTGATTGATGCATTCTGAGAAAACATCGCGTGCTCCTCGTCTGCCTGAGCGGATCCAGCCCAGACTTCAGCAGCTTTCCCTGCTCTGTCCTCAATCAATGGGAGCAGTTTTTATTGCAGGGCTACTTTGTGTATCTGGGAGGAGTTCTGCTTAAATGCAGGATGTTAGCAAAGTGGAAATCACTTAGTGCTACTGATGGGAAATGGAAGTTTGGCTTCTAAAATCCCTGATGGGAAATGGAAGTTTGGCTTCTAAAATCCCTTTAAAAATGTTATTAATTCCTCCTCCTCCTGGGGCTCCGAGTCCACCCTTGGTTCTCTGGGCTTTTATTTCCAGAGCTTTGATGTTTGGGGGTTGGTTTCCCTCTTCCTGCCATTTTAGGTTGTCAATCCTCATTCTGCAATTGCCAGATCTGTCTGTGTCCTGAAGACTCTGATTGCTCCCTTTGAATCCATCAGCTCATCCATCTTCTTTAATTCACTTGACATTATATCTTTCTCCTGCAAATTTGGAGACTGACGGACTTGAAATTTAATTCTTTTGTCCCTAAGTGCATCAGGGACATTATACTAAGCACTAAATCATTGCACTGGCCTTACAGGCAATTCTTTAATGCTGTTACTTCAAATTATTTCTGATTTTTCATTTTGCTGTCTTGAAGACCTAGACTTTTTTTAAACCAGATTTCTTTTAAAATCCTGCAAAAAATAATAAGCCTAATTTAAATACTTATATTCTCTTGCTTTCCTAGTGCCTGTAATATTTTTTTTGACTATACAATATAAAACCTCCATTCAGGCATCTTCATAGTACCAAAACTGTGGAGTTTTGTCTGTGTTATTGCCAGGAGAATTTAATTATGGCAATAAGTGTTCAGAATTTATGTCAGTGAAAAATAATCTTCCTGGTTTCCCTGTGAGGATTATTTTGGCTGAAGTGTTTCTGAGCTTCTCTTGGGGATTATTAAGGTATTTCTGGTCCCTGGAGCTCACTTGAACAGACCTGTGAGTTTACTCCTCTCCATTTAATGTGATTCCATGCCCAGGTTCATGAACTGGGAGCTCACTACAGAACTCCCCACACTCTTGGGGACATCCCAAACATGTGACATCCACTCTGGAGCTGCTGTCCACCATCAGTGTCCTTGTGGCTGATCCAGGAGGGAGGGAATGACCCAGGCAGGATTCAAACCCACCTTTCTGCTTTAAATGTAACTGCTAAACATACAGATTTTAAATTTCCAGTGTCACAGACTGGTTTGGGTTGGAAGGAACCATAAAATTTACCCTATTCCACCCCCTCCATGGGCAGGGAACCTTCCCCCTGGTTGCTCCAAGCCCATCCAGCCTGGCCTAAACACTGAGCAATGCCTTGAGCAGTGCTCTGCACTAGGGCTGGGTTCTAATTTTGCCTCTTTATCTGGGACAGAAATTTATTTCAGTGTCTTTTCTCTCTTCCCTTTCTGCCAGCTGGCAGAGCTGTTTTCCCCTGAACAGTGATCTCTGTGGAGCTGTGAATCTCTTTGCTTTGCAGCTAAAATTGAGCTTGAGTGGTACATTTATAGCACAATTCAAAACATTTATTTGTAATAGAATTTAAATGTCTTCCCATGTCTGAAGGGTACAGCCCATCAGCCACAAATTCCTGACCTTTTTCAGTATGGAATCACTTTTTTCTAGACTTGCCTGTAATCTGGCTAATTAGTTGCAATGAAACAAAATTCTAAAATAGATGTTTTAAGGAAATGTGTTGCAACACAGGTTGTTAGAAAGACACATTTGTGCTGCTGTTTGAGGTCTCTAAAATCTAAGTAGATGTTAAACTGTTATAAAAAAGTGAGAACTTGCATTTTTTCTATGGGATTGTTTTAGAACCCCACCAGAAATAGAAAGGAACACAAGATAGACTTTATGTAGGTGATTTATGCAGTTAATGCCTTCAGTCTTAAAAACTTAAGGTAAAATATTTTAATAGTATTTCAGAGTCTTTGTGTGTTCTCTTTTTTGTCTGTTAAGTCCATGATGGGAAGGAACTTCAAAGCCCCTCCAGTGCCACCCCTCCCACTGTCCCAGGCTACTCCAGCCCCAATGTCCAGCCTGGCCTTGGGCACTGCCAGGGATCCAGGGGCAGCCACAGCTGCTCTGGGCACCCTGTGCCAGCCCTGCCCACCCTGCCAGGGAACAATTCCTGCCCAATATCCCATCCAGCCCTGCCCTTCCCTGTGTGCTGTCCCTCCATCCCTTGTCCCCAGTCCCTCTCCAGCTCTCCTGGAGCCCCTTTAGGCACTGGAAAGCCACACTGAGCTCACCCCAAAGCTTCTCCTCTCCAGGTGAACAATCCCAGCTGTCCCAGCCTTTCCTCCCAGCAGAGCTGCTCCATCCTCTGATCCCCCTGGTGCCTCCTCTGGACTCTCCAGCAGCTCCAGCTCCCTCCTGTGCTGGTTCCAGGGCTGGGGCAGCTCTGCAGGTGGGGTCTCACCTGAGCCCAGGGGCAGAGGGACAGAATCCCCCCTGCCCTGCTACCCACTCTGCTTTGGATGCAGGTAAGAGAGGAAGGACAAGAGAGAGAGAATTGAAGTGGTGGAGCAAAACCATAGGGAAGAAATTTGTGAGACAACTAGAACAGCCAAAGTAAACTTTAAAAGATTTTACTGGAGAGAAGTGCTTGAGCTGGAAAACAGATAAATGTGCAAAGGACAAGGACTGGTTCACTTTGTTAGAAAAAGAATCCAGGCATTAGAGATCAAAAGCTGCCCATGCCTGGACAGTGTTGCAAAAAAAACCGTAAACTGTGCTAGCAGAATGCTTTTTGGAGTGAAGAAATCCTGACATTCTGCTTGATGCTGGAAAAGCTTCAGCACCAGCCTGTGGCAGCACATCTGAAGGCAGGGACAGACCAAAGGAAGAGAGTCTGGAGGACAAGGAGGCAGCTGAGTGCTGGTTAGAAATGCTGACCTATAGAGACAAAAAGCCTGTAGAAGGTTGAGGGAAGACATGGTAGCTATTTTCAGATATATAAAGTTGTCTTGTGCTAGAAAGGGCTCACCATACTGGAACTGGGACTGAACTGAAATGGCAGCAGCTGCAGTGAGAAAAAGCTCATTCTACTCTCCAGAAAGACTAAAAGATTGTTACTTGTTTTTATAACCTCTTCTAAAATGATCAATGAAGTAATGCTTAGTGCTGAGCAGAGGGATGGACCAAATGAATTCTCTCTGTCCCATTTTCTTGGCTGTTATTCTAGGAGAGTGATTTATACACAGGGTTTATGATGTTGTTTTCCCCATTCAAGCAGAAGTAATAAAGTAATGAAGGGATAGCAGGTCCAATAGTTCTGAAATAATTGACTGGGTAGCAAGAGCTGGCTGGTGATTCAGCACAGTGGTGGAGGATTTCCCTCTGCAAAGCAGAAAAACACAGGACAGAAAACAGCTCTGCCTCTATCAGCTCCATGCTCCTGCACTGCCTGGTGAGGGTAATGACATGAGTCTTACTTGGTAAATAATGATCAAATGAGGGTGCTGGTCCCCTGAGTCAGATGAAATCCACTCTTAGTTCAAGGGGGAAATGGATTTTTTTGGTGTTCCTCTTAGCAACTTCTGCAGAGCCTGAATAGTGTGTTTGTGTTAACAGCTAAAAACGGAGCAGTTCCTGAGCTTGAGTTTCCCTCAGTTTGTTACTCTTGAGCTTTACAGAACCAAGGAACCACAGAGAATCCTGAGCTGGAAGGGACCCACCAGGATCACCCAGCCCAGCCCCTGTCCCTGCCCACACCCCCCAACAATCCCAGCCTGTCCATCCCTGGCAGCGCTGTCCAAACGCTCCTGGAGCTCTGGCAGCCTCGGGGCCGTGCCCATTCCCTGGGGAGCCTGGGCAGTGCCAGCACCCTCTGGGGGAAGAACCTTTCCCTGAGCTCCACCTGAGCCTGCCCTGGGCCAGCTCCAGCCGTTCCCTGGGTTCTGTCCCTGGCCCAGAGCAGAGATTGGAGCTGCCCCCTCATGAGGAGGCTCCAGACAGTTCCTAGGAAGGGTGAAAACCCCTTTATTTTAGGAGTTAGTGGGAGGACTCCATCCTGCAGACTCTTCCCCAGCCATGCTGTGTTTGTAGGTGATCCAGGAAGGGTTCCAACTCTGGAATGCACTGTAAGAAAACATTACCTGCTGTGTAAGAAAATTGTAGGACGTGGGTGGTGCTTGCCAGTGAGAACTGTGTGAAATGAGGGAAATTGTGCTCTGTTAGTCCAGGCAGTAATTCCAGGTCCTTGAACTGCCATGTACAATCTGGGGAAGTGGAATGACTGATCCTTGGGAGAGATCCATATCACTGCCTTCTGTTTTGTCTCCTGGACAGCTTCTTTGGTCCTGGGAGAGACAGGAGCTGATCTGCTGGGCTCTTCTAAGTGACCCACCATAGCTCAGGTTATTCTGAGGGCTGAAACAGATGGATGAGTGTGGGGAGCCTGACCTCAGTTATAAATAACAGCCAAACTTTCAGATTATGTGCCCAGAAACAACAGATGTTGATTTCTAGATCCTGCTCAGTCTGCAGGAGTCAAGCTTACATTGTCTGGCTTCTCAGGAAAACATCTCAACCTTGATTCACTCTGAATCCTAGACATTCCCAATGGAAAGTGGTCAATGGTGCCAAACTTGATGGTTTTGTCCACCCTGGTACCCCCAGCTCTCCAGCACAGCCCTCAGAGCTCTCTGCCAGCCAGAGCATTTGCTCCCTGACAGCCTCTGTGCTCGTTTCTGGTGCTGTTTGAAGCTCTCCAGCCTTGCAGGGAGTGGAAACGAATTGATTCTTTCTATTTTCATCCCTGCCTTCAGTTCTGGAAAGTAGGACAGGGAACCAGCTCACGATTCCTGGCACCACAAAGCAGCGTCGAGGCAGCAGCGAGAGCACAAAAATCTGTGAGCAGATCACAGAGATGTTCCAACATCGCTGCAGAGCTGGGATCACATTTCCTAGATTAGCTTTGCCTCTCCTGAGCTGAGGTAGTTTTTAGAATTCTAACTTGAAATTTAGACCTGCTGGTTGCTGATGGAAATGGTTCTGAGAATCTGCTTGGGAGCTGTGGGGGCTGAACTGTGAGACAACCTTTGGCGTGCTGGAAACGCGTGCTGAGAAATAGAAAGAGTTTTTCTGCATCTTTCTTTTAATTCTGAGTCTGCCTTGGGGTTTAAATATATTCAGAACCTGTCATCCATCTCCAAGTGGAGTTCTGCTATCTTTATATGGGTGTTTGAACACGAGCCTCTCTGAAGTGGCTGGAGCCTTCCCCAGGGTTATGTGCTGACAAAGTGAGCTCTGGAATGTGCCCTCTTTTCCACATGCTGCCCTCAGGAGCTGGGCAGGGTGTGCATCATGGCTTAAGCCTGATGTGGCACTGGGGAATAGATAGGAGAGGCTGTGCTTCTGGATTTTTCTGTATTTGTTCTCCTGGTCATTCCAGTAAGTGTTCCTTGACTGTAAGAGGAGTGCCTGAAAAGGAGAGAAGGAATTCAGTGGGAACAGCATGGTCACTGAGCGAGGCTGGCAGGAGGGGGGAATTAATCAGCACCACTTCCAGAATGACATTTTTCTTCAAGATGTGATTGATCCCCAGCATTAGAAGCTCAAACAGCCCCAGGATAAAGCTTCAGTTCCTCTGTGGGCTTCAGCAGCATTTGAAAAGGTGCCAGGAATTGTTGTGAGGAAGCATTGAGGATTTGCTTTGTCACGGCGCTGATCAAACGTCGGAAGCTTCAATCAGAGACCCCTTGCTAAGCTCCCTGATTCCAGGACAAGCCAGTGTTTATCTGATCTGGGGCCATGTGAAGCTTCAGTAACACCCTGCTTTTATTCAAGCTGAGGATCTAATTTACCTGTCCTCCTCCCTTGTCCCTTAGAAAAAACCTTTAAGAGAGAATAATCTCAGCTCCTGGAAAGAGCTCCCCAGAAGCTGTTCTGTGGATTTGTGTGGGTAAAATGGCTGTTTGCTTTATTTTACTGTAATTGTTCTTATTTTGTAGAACAGAAAACCCTTGGCAGGCCTGTTTTTCATGGCAGCTCATCCATAGAGTCTCTGTGTGGCGCAAAACCTTTTCACAGGTCCTTTAGCTAAATCACATCTGGATGTGAATTTCTGCAATACCCTGCTGTGGAGGCACCAGTAGATTGTTATTTAACACATTTAATTTCTCTCTGGTGACCAATGACCTGTGTCAGGGGAGGTTTAGATTAAAGTGAGGGCAAGGTTCTTCCCCCAGAGGGTGCTGGCACTGCCCAGGCTCCCCAGGGAATGGGCACGGCCCCGAGGCTGCCAGAGCTCCAGGAGCATTTGGACAGCGCTGCCAGGGATGGACAGGCTGGGATTGTTGGGGGGGCTGGGCAGGGACAGGGGCTGGATTGATGATCCTGGTGGGTCCATTCCAGCTCAGGGGGTTCTCAGAGTATTCTGTTGTTGTAGTTTGGGGGTGACCTGTTAGATGACTGAAGTTTTAAAAGCTGAACTAGGAAGCATCTTATCTTCAGACTTCAGGGGCACTGGAGAGTCCACAGCTCATCTCCAGGGCACCTTGTTCCCTGCAGCATCCTGGTCTCTGGGGTCTGGATGATGGTGGAGGATCCTAAGAGGAAAACTCCATTCAGCTTTGTAGGGCTGCACACATCCTTTGCTTGTGCAGGACTGACAGGGCCAGGTCATTGCTTCAGCCAAGGCTGCTTTCCTGGCCAGAAACCTGCAGGAGATTTCTGCCAGGGCTGGGGAGGCTTCCTGGGGCCTGGCCCTTGGCTTCCTTGCACAGGACCTGTGATTTAAAATCACAGTCAGTGAAAGCTGAACCCTGGTGCAGGGTAGGGCTGAGGTATCAATCTGTCTTATAGTTTGGGGTGTGTATGTTTTGTTCTTAGATATGCTTTTATATATTTCTTCTGTTGTAACTAAAAGGGATTTGTAGGACAAAGGACATTACATCAGTTAGTTGTGGCTGTGAATTTAGATATTGGTGCTTATTATTGAGATTTTCCCCCAGTTTAGAATCACAGAATGGTTTGGGTTGGAGGGACCTTGAAGCCCATCCAATCCCACTCCTGCCATGGGCAGGGACCCCTCCCACTGTCCCAGGCTGCTCCAGCCCCAATGTCCAGCCTGGCCTTGGGCACTGCCAGGGATCCAGGGGCAGCCACAGCTGCTCTGGGCACCCTGTGCCAGCCCTGCCCACCCTGCCAGGGAATAATTCCTGCCCAATATCCCATCCATCCCTGCCCTCTGGCAGTGGGAGCCATTCCCTGTGTCCTGTCCTTCCAGGCCCCACTTATAAATAGTCTGTCTCCACGTTTCTTGTCATGCATTGTTTTCTCTAAATCAGAAGTTACCCATGATGGAGCAAGCTTTGTTTGGATTAGTTGTTGTCTATCAGCAGATAATTCAATTTGCCAGGCAATCCATAGTATTCACAGATTGAAATAAATGTCCATAGGAAAATATTTTCCAACTAAATTCTCATAAAAAATCGCTTTCAAAAGAGCTTTTTGTAAATAAACTCTTGAATTTCACAGCTGAATAATAACAAATGCTTTAACTAGAAGCCAGCTTTGGAAGATCAGCAGAGGTAGGTAAAAGTTTGAAATATTTAAAGGGATTATAGGAAATACAGCACTGCAGAGTGACTGTAACCTCTTGGAGTGGGAATTACAGTGGCTCTGGTAACTCAGCCCCGGGATGGATGGAGCACTGTGCTGGCCCCAGCAAGAGCAGAGCTGAGATCCTGCTTTGGAAACAGGAATTCATCATCCCAAAGTAAGGAGGTACAGCCCCTTGGGATGTGGTGCCCTGCCACGAGTGCCCAGGCTGCAGGTCTGTGGAGTAATTGAATATTAATTAAGCACAGGGAAAATTAATGATTGCCCAGAAGGTTCTGTGTAGCAGGTGAAGGAACACACTGTAGTAGACAGGAGAGATCTGGGTGTTTAGGGTGCTGAGAGCCTGGGTGGGTCTCCCTGGGATGGAGTTGATCCAGAAGCAGGAGGATGAGATGTTTGTAGGTCCAGGAGGTGCTGAGTGCTGAGCTGGGTCAGAGAGGTGGAATTGTGCTGAGGGAAATGCTCTCCAACACCATTTGAAAAACACAAACTCTTTGTCCTGTGTTGCCCTGCACAAAAATGTCCTGGGTTGTTCATCTGAAAAGGGGAGGGGGTGGCAGGAGAAATGGTCATTGCCCTTGTAAAATCTGACCTGAGCATCCTGCTCTGGGCCAGGGTTAAGAGGTGACATCTGCAGTGGTGGCTGTGGGAGCTGGAGGGGTTTGGGGCTTTTGGAGAACAGTACTGATGCACCTGGAGCCCCAGGTACCTTTTGAAATTGAGATTTACTCAGTTTGTTAGACCTGTAAGGTCAGGTTTTAACCCTCTGGCCTGAAAACTCTTGCATAAGCTCAGGAGATTGGGGACTGTGTGCTTTGGGGATGTTTTTGATGGTGAACTCAGTCACCTCCCTGACCTGGGAAGCTTCAGACTTGTTCCCTGAGCCCTGTAGTGCCTCTTTAGGTGTTCTGTGACCTTCCTGAGACATGTCCCAGCCTGGGCAGGGAGCAGGGGTGGGAAACTGTGTTCCCTGGCACTTTGGGGAGCTCTGAGCAGACCTGTCCTGGCAGCCAAGTGTCCAATCCACAGCTCTGCTGCTTGTTACTGTGATTAACTGTGATTAACTGAGCTGGCTGCACTTGCTGCTACTGCTGTTCCTAATCATGAGCAAGGATTAATTCAACTTCCTCACCAACTAAACTGAGCTCAGCTCCATCCCCAGCACGAGGGGTCCAAAAGCTGCGTTTGCTTTACTACAATTAACGATCCTCGCCTAATTTAGGAACCTCCTGGTGGTGTTTGATCCATCTGGGCTCTGACTCGCTGCCTTCTTGCAGATTTTTCTTCAAGCATTAAATTGAAACTGCCTGATCCTGTGCCAGCAGGAGGGGTGTTTGCAGGGCTGGGTGCTAGAAGAGACTGTAAAATGCAGGATGTGCTGTAGGGGTGAGCACAGCAGACGCTTCCGACTGGGAAGGCTGTCTAGCCTGGGTGATGGTGACACCCTGAAAATGAGAGAGTTTTGCTTGTGCAGATGTCTGGGAAGTGTTCTGGGCTATTCTGGCACTGTGATTGGGAAAGACTGGTGTTCCCATGGAGAGGGGGGCAGAAGGCTCTGGGAACAGCAGTGCCCAGGCTGTCCTGGCTCAGGAGCACAGGGCAGTGCTGGGGCTGCAGCCCCAGAGAGGGAAACTCAATGTTCTCCAGGTCAGTCCAGTTCCTGCCCTACTCCTCTGCCCAAACCCTCACTGCCAATGTCCAGAGCTTTCCTTGAATTGTTGAGGTTGGAAAAACCCCCAAGATCAACAAGTCCAACCATTCCCCCAGTACCACCATGGTCACCAATAACCCATGTCCCCAAATGCAATATCCACAGTTTTTTGAACACTTGTGGGGATAATGACTCCACCACTGCTCTGGGCAACCTGTGCTAGTACTGTGCAGACCTCCCTTGCAGTGAAGGTTTTCCTGATATCCTGCTAAATTTCCCCTGGCACAGCTTGAGGCTGTTCCCTTCTCTCCTTTCACTTCTTACCTGGGAGAAGAGACTGAGCCCCACTTTGAATTTCCTACAAAGTGCAGCTGAACAGGAGGGATGAGGGACTGCTGAGTCACAGCCCAGATTCTGCATAGAGGTACCCACCCTGTACCTGCCCTTCTGCCTCCATCCCCTGCAGACACACTTGGAATAACTGTTCCCTTCAATCCCTGTCGTTTTGCTCCTAGCCCAAGGGCTAATTCCTGTTTGTTCCTCATCCTCCCTGCCCAAGCTATCCCTGTCCTCTCCCAGATCTCTTGTGTGTTGAGCTGTGCTGCTTCTTCCCATGCCCTGCTGCTGTGTGGGAGTGAGAATAAAGGGGAAAACCTTGGAAACCTGAAGGATGAATTTTTCTAGTTGGTTTTCAGTTGTCTCCCTGAATTTGGGGAGAGCTGCTCCTGCTGCCCTGCACACTGGGGGCTGTGGGTTGATCAGGTCTGCTGTCAATGCAGGGATGTGATTTGTATTGAATTCTCCCTCAGAAGGATGGACAAGTCCCTTTCAAAGGAAAACACTGCCTTTTTGTGAAAGGATATCTGGTGTATGTAATATAAAACTGGAAATTTCAGTTCTGAGCTTGGATCCCAAATTGATGTTCCTTGGACGTTGCCATGACTGCGACAGAGTGACTCATCCTGTTCTGGGGAGCAGCTTTGCTTGTTGTACAAAGTCACCAGGGAAATAATTTTCCCTATCTATACATACCAAGGCTGTAAGGTTTGCTCCAGCAAACAAGACAAATAATATTTCCCGGTAATAGGAGCAGCCAACTGGAAAATGAGACCAATAGGTTCTATTCTTAGTTCCATCATTAACCTTGGACATATTTTGTAACTTAGCTAGAGCTCTCCTTAGCTGCCTGTAAAGCAGAAAAAGTTATAAATACAGGAGATGGTTTTAGTAAGTAATTAAAATTCTGATGCTTAAGTGCTTCAGAAGTGTAAAACATTCACTGCACCTCCCAAAACTGCTGAAGGAAAGTCCTGCTGTGCTGCTGCAGGTTAGGTGAAGCCAGTGAGCTGGGTATAGCAAATGTGCTCTGGGCAGATTATCTCCTTCAGCAAGGGCCATCAGTCTCTGGTTTTGTGAAGAATTCCCTGTTTCCCTGAATTTTCCCTGTGGTTGGGGTAGTTTTCTGTAGCCACGTGGGGAATCCCAGAGCCTCAGAGGTTTGTGGTGGTGAAGTGGCAGAGAGTTGTGTGGTTGGGTGATTATCACATTCTGTTGTGTTTTGGACAAAGGGAAGTATTTGAGATCCTGTCTGAGATTCCAGGATGAGGCAGGAGGCTGGGAGCTGTCCTGCTGTCCTCCCCACATTGGTGGCAGTGGGCAGGGACACTGTGCCTGCTCCTGGGGCAAGGAAGGGGCACTGTGCCTGCTCCTGGGGCAAGGAAGGGGCACTTCCAAGGGCTTTATCCTGCTCACTGAGGAGATGTTGATGTGGCATCTTCAGAACCTGCAGTCATGGCTATGGGGCAGAACTGGCACAGGCTGCCCAGAGAGGTGGGGAATGCCCCTGGGTCCCTGGAAGTGTCCAAGGCTCCAGGCTGGACAGGCTCTGAGCAGCTGGGACAGTGGGAGGTGTCCCTGCTCTCTGCAGGGGTTGGACTGGATGGGCTTTACAGGTCTTTTCCACCCCAAACCAGGCCATGGAATCCCTGAAATAACCTTGGTAACTCTTTTTCTGTGCTCCACTAAATTCACCCTTGTGCTGGAAGCCTCCTGTTTGCTCTTCTCCCTTTTCCCAAAGAGAACTTTAAATTTGTCAGTGCTTCATACCCAGCATTTCACAGTGCAGGAGAATCTGCTGCATTAGATTTCATTTTTAAGGCAGGATTTATAAATAAATCAGGTGGGCATCCTGACCTGTCTTGATGCCTGTATGCCCTTTATTTGAGAGATGCATCCTGAAGTGCCTGTTCCTGTGGGAACCATGTGTTTTATCCAGATCCCAGCTACCCTGGCTGCTGCTTGTTTTGCTTGTTAACCTCAGAGAGCTGTTGTGGCAGTTTTGGGTTTTTTATGTCCTCCTGAGCTAATTCGACCTTGAATTATTTGTCTAGGGGAGAATATTTAATGATTGCTCTATTAATCCTTAATGTATTTAAATAATTCTCTTCCTTATTTGGTAAAACATCTGTGTAGAGCTTTCAGAATAAATGCAGCATTTTCCATGTCTGTCACTTCTTGATATTGCAAGGATTACTCTCCTGCTACCCCAGTTGTCTGGAATTATTGATTGGTCATGTTGGAGAGAGCCTTGTCAGTTTGGAGATACATTTGGCTATTGGAATATTAGTTTACATTGATGTGAGTCCTGCTGGAAAAACAGCTGGGAGCACATCTGTGCATTCAAACATGAATTACCAGGCAAACATGATTAGAGGGGCAAAGCAATTTCTTAGGTCGTTTGTTTTGATTCTGCAGCTGTTTAGGGGGGTGTATTTATCCCCCTCTTTTTCCCCCAGAATATTTTAAATTGGCTGCTGTAAACCATTGACCAGGACTGGGGAAGGGTCTGTTTGAGCACAGATTTGAACCTTTTTGAGCCTTTAGCACCTACAAAAGGTGCAGCAGTGAGAGGAATATTTAGAGGGGCAGGTGCGCTGCAGAGAGAAATGAGGAGAGCTGAAAATGCAATTTGACATGTTTCCCCAAATAATCAAGGTTTTTTTTTTTCTTTTTTTTTCCTTAAAACAAGTTAAATCCTGCCTGTTCTGAGGTTGTTTTGTTTGCTTGTTTTTCCAAATTAAAGTAAAACAAGGTAGGAGAAACCAAGACAAATGATCAGTCACCACACATTACAGCCAGGAAAGAAACTACAGCTGCAATCCCTTGACTTTGGTTGGCTCAACTTGAGGAACATCTTAAAAAGTTTGGGAGTCTCCATGTGGATGTTCTACTTCCAGTATGTTCTGCCTGAATGTTTCTTTTTTTTTCCCTTTCTCTCCCAGGTTGTGACCAGACTTATTCACTTGCTGGGTGAGAAGATTCTTGGCAGTCTGCAGCAGGGAGGTGAGACTCATTCCTGGACTCTTCCCATGGGTGCTGGGGCCTCCTTGGAGCCAGACTTGCATCCTGAAATTTGGAAACAGGCAGTGCATACTTGGAAAGGAAATTCATTGCTACATTTTGGCCTGAAGAAGAGAAGGATCCAGGGAGAGCTCAGAGCCCCTTCCAGTGCCTCCAGGAGAGCTGGAGAGGGACTGGGGACAAGGGATGGAGGGACAGGACACAGAGAATGGCTTCCACTGCCAGAGGGCAGGGCTGGATGGGATATTGGGCAGGAATTGTTCCCTGGCAGGGTGGGCAGGCCCTGGCATGAACAAGACCAGGTTGGACATTGGGGCTGGGAGCAACCTGGGACAGTGGGAGGGGTCCCTGCCCATGGCAGGGGTTGGAAATGATGAGTTTGAAGGTTTCGCCCAGCCCAGCCCAGCCCAGTCTGGGATTCTGTGGCTTGTTACAGCTGTAGGCACAAGTGGATGGGGATTTTATTCTGTCTGTGTACACATGTTGGTTTTGGCAGAGCATGGCTGATTGGATGTGGGAATGGAATGATTTGCAATTGAGATACAGAAGTGTTGCTGCCTGTGTGCAGTGAAATTTCCCTGGAATTTCTTGCAAGAGCAATGTAAAGGGAGAATTGGAAATAGCACCTGTAATGGGCTGGAGTCAGAGCACTGTGCTGAGCAGCAGCAGCACAGGCTGATTTCAAATGCCTGGATTTGCAGTATTTTAATGAATGTCTGGGAGGAAATGGCCTTCCATGGGTTGGTTCTGAAGCTCTGTGTGTGTGGCAGCACCAGCAAAGTCTCTTCTGACTGAAGGGAGTGGGAGGGAATTCTCCCATTTTCTTGAGCAGCATTGAAAGCAAACAGATGCCTGTTAACTACTGAGGGTGTTGTGGGGCTCTTTGATGCTGAGATTGTTTGGGTTTTATTTGGTGGGGGTTTTAATTAGTTCAGTTGCTGATTTTGCAAAATTCCAAGGAGCTGAAAAGGAAGGTCACCCACTTTCCTGTTCCAGAGCAGTCTGGGGAAGTGTAACAGTGGTGGTGTTTTGTAGCACTTAATTAATGGTTTGTTTGGAGCTTCTTTTTTTTTATTATTTTATTTAGAGTCTGGATTAAAAATCACACAAAGGAAATGGATTTTCTCATGTTTAGGCTTGGTTGTTTATTAAATTTTATCAAAAACACAAAAAGTTTAGCAACACTTCTGGCCACCAGCTAGAAGCAAGCAAAACCGAGTCAAATCTAGCTAGCTACAAGGTCTTTTAAAGCTAAACAGTTCAACAGAGAAATAACACCTATATTATTTATATTTTTAACCTAATAACTGAACTCCCATGACCCTCAGTGCAGCACTGACTGTCCAACCAGAAACTACTACTTGAAACCACGAAGAAGGAAGATGAGCACCAAAAAGAGACACCACCCAAAATCCTCCATCTTGTCCCATACCTATTCCTACATTATAAAAACCTCAAATTTAAAACCCTTCACCAATGAAATCACACACTTCTGTTTAACTACACACCCATGACTTTAACTCCATCACTCAAATTTGGAGCCTTCTCCAAGGCCTCAGGTCAAAAGCAGTGTTCTCCAGGGGGTCAGTGCCAGAAAGCACAGAAAGCTCAGAAATCCCAGGTTTCTGGGCTCTACCAGGGATCTGCTCCTTCTTTGCCTGCTCATCTTTCTGGGTACAACCACTTGTGCACAAATGCCTGGTGATAATTGTACTTCAAACTTCTGTGCCTGCTGAGATGTCTCTGTGGCCCAGGGAGGAGCCTGCACTGCCTGGGGAACAGGGCAAAATGGGGGAAACAGAAAATGGGAGGGAAATTAGTGAGAGTAGCAGGAGTTCAATCAGAGAATCACCATTGAAGTTCTGAGCAGGAAAGTGCCTGTGGAGATGAAGGGGTTGAGCTGAGATGTGTAACCTCTTTGAACCTACAGATATCTTCTTGAAGATCACCAGAAGGAGGGGGAAAACTATTTAATGTTCTGTGCAGAACTGTTTTAGAAGATTTGAAATGAATAACTCGATTGCTGAATATATTTTAAAAAAAGTTTATCTGATATTTCTTTGTATCCTGTCACCCTGGCATTGAGCCTTTGAATGGGTTTGCACTGGAGATATCAAGTATTTCACATGCCCAGCCTGAGAATTCATCTTGATAGTATATCTTCAGGCTTTCTGGGTGAAATGAGATAAGCAGGATGTAAAATCCCAACTTAAATTCAAAACTTTTTGTGTTCTCAGAGCTGAGTTGACAGGCATTAGCAGCAGAGTGAGATTTTCTGAGAAGGCTCAGCTAAAAAAAGAGTATCAGAACAAGAACAGTTTGTAGAACAACATCGACCTTTACCTGCTCTAAGCTGTCTGGGAAGATCTTGATCTTCCTCAATGCACTGCAGGTTTCTCTCAAAAACTGCTTTTCCTCTGCCCTTACTCACCAAATTATATCAGAGATAGTTCCCAGGCACTTTGCAGCTACTTCAGAGGTTCCATATTTTAATACTCCTAAGCCATATCTGTAAAGCAGATAAAACAGGAAAACAGGTAGAGATGCAAATTTTCCATAGGAGCTTTCTTGAAAACAATTATTTCCTTCCTTGCTGAGGAATACCATAAGAAAAGGATTGTTAGGTTTTGGAATATTGTTATACTGACAGCAGGTTTTGGGGGTTTTGTTAGTGAAGCTAATTCCTCTTGTGGGCTAAATCAGTTCCAAAGTTGTGGTAAAGGGATTTTAAGTTCCTTTTTTTCTTTGTCGTCCTGAATCAGGTAAATCCACGTTTCATTTAACATATTCCTGGCATATTTTTACATTGCCTGACTTCAACCAGCAACCAAAAATGATGGAAACTGATATTCATCCTTTTAAAATGAAGTATGTGGGAGCTCTGCTCTCAGGTGCTGTGGAGCTTTGTGTTACATGTCTCTGACACTGAGCAGCTCGGTGACGCGGTGACACATTCCCTCCTGCCTGAAGGTGACATTCCATTTTTTTTCAGCCTGGTTGACTGATGGCAGGTGTTTTCTCTGTGGACAGGTCATCCTCTTGGACTGCACAGCTCCAGCAGCAAGTGGGATGCAGGGAATCCTGCCAGCAACCTGTCCACGGTGGCGATCATGCCGGTGTCCGAGGAGGTGCCGCTCACAGCCTTCACCCTGGAGCTCAAGCACGCCCTCAGTGCTGTGGGTGAGTGTTCCCATCTTGGCATCACAGCAAACCAGCCCTGCTGGTCACTTCAGAGTGGCATGGCCAGCTGCTGTCACCTGTCAGAGGGGGGTCCATGCTGTGGTAGGGGGTAGCAGTACCTAGGGATGGTCACAGGGCTGGGGAGGAGGTTTTGGAGAGGATCCTGTGGGCTTCCAGTGCCTTATAAAAAATGAGAGACAGGGACTTTTTTGATTATAAACTGGTGGCAGGATTAGGGAGAAATTCTTGTGAGGGTGGGGAGGCCCTGTCACAGGGTGCCCAGAGAAGCTGGGACTGCCCCTGGATCCCTGGAAGTGTCCAAGGTCAGGCTGGAACAAGCTGGAATAGTGGATTGTGTCCATGGACAGGTAATCTTTCAAGTCATTGCCAACCCAAACCATTCTGTGATTCTGCAGCAGTGGTCAGGATCAGCCTTTTCCATGCTTCTTGCTTCTCTATTCCCATCCATAACATGCATTTAATTTTAGTTGAAAACTTTTTTGTCTTAATGACTTGGAAGTGCTCACCAGCCTCTCTGGCCCTCAGCTCCCCACAGTCACACCAGGGGACACATCCCACACCAGGGCACTGTTCTCATGGCACCTGTGAGTGGCATGGCATCTCTCCAGCTCATGGCTGTGAGTCTTTCAGGCCTCCTCAGCTGAAAAACTTCATCCAGCAAAGTGTTTCTTTGGCAGTTTCTTTGTGCATGAGTGGTAAGCATAAGACTTGGTGGCTCATGGAGCAGATCCAGACTGGCACTGGAAATCCAAAGTTTAGTCTGAAATCATTGTCCCATTTGTTGCCAGCTTGTTTGTCTGTCTCATGCCCACAAAACCATGTGTTCAGCTCATGGCTGAGTCATTAATTGCTTTATCCATGGGTGAAGTTGCTTGTGTAAGTTCCAGTTCCTCACAAAACCCATGCATTTAATTCAGAATTCATTTTGTGTTCATTAGTGGTGTTTGACATTTCCTGAACATCCTCTTCTCATCCTCAAATGCTGTTACAGATCTCTTGAGTGAATCTCCTGTAGTCCTTTGAGAAATTATTAATCTGCTCTCTCATGGCTTATTTAAAAGTACCAGTTATGTGATGCTTGAGGTGTAACCACTTATATGTATTAGTAATTTTCTTTCTGACTTTTGGTGTCTGGAGCTGGCACTCCTATTCCTGCTGAAAAATCTTCAGGTGATTTTTAAGTGAAAAGGAAAAAGCCAGTGGTGCTTGAGCTCTTTAACCTTCTGAAGCCTGAATTTGTGTGCAGCTTATGGCAGAGACTTGTTACAGTGAGAACTAATTTGTGGGTGTTTGAAGATTCCTCTTATTTTGGAGATGGCAGAAAAATGTTACATCCATAATGGAGCTGTATTGCTAATGGGGACTCCTTAGGGATCACTGCCAGCTTGTTCCGATGTGTGACAACACTGAGAGCCTGTAAATAAAACAAACAGAAACTTAAGTAGGTAGATGGACTGTTCAGAATAAAAACACCCATTTGGGCTGAAAGCAGCAGGCAGGTGCCAAAGGGGGGTTTGCTGGGCTCCCTCAGCCTTTCCCCCTTCACCCCTTCCCTTCCTTTCCCTGGGCTGGTGCCTGTGCAGCGCTTGGCAGCTCGAGGTGGTTCTGTACACCCTTGGCACCTGAAGTTGTTGCCAAGAGGGAGCAGACGGCTGCAGTGGGAAGAGGAAAGTGTTGTGGGAAAACACAGGGAGCCATCTGGTCCCAAACACCACTGGCACAGGAGCTCTGTGGCCTCACAGCCACCGTGCCCAGCCCAATCTCCCCAGCCCCACAGAGCTCCCAGGCAGGGCCAAACCTCTGCACAGCTCTGCTGGGGCTCCTGGCAGCCTGCAGCTTTTAGTTCTTTATTTAGCAGAAGCAACACTTACTTTTTTCTTCTTTTTTTTTAACTTGTACCTTTTGTATTTCATCCTCTGCCCTCTGCCTGACAGTTGTTTGGGTGTTCCTTCTCTGTGCCTCACAAAGTGCTGGGAGCCACGTGCAGCTGCTGCTTGGCTTTCAGGGAAAGGGATGGGTTTTGGAATGAATTTTTTTTTCTTCCAACTTACTGCAACAGAAAATGGACTGAGTAGTGGAGTGAAATTTTGATTTGTTTTCAGGTTGTTTTTCTATTCACATGCACATTTGGCATCAGGGCACCTGTTGCCTAGAGAAGCTGTGGCTGCCCCTGGATCCCTGGAAGTGTCCTGGAAGCACTTGGAGCAACCTGGGATAGTGGAAGGTGTCCCTGCCCATGGCAGATATGGGATGAGATGAGTTTTAAGATCCTTTCCAGCCCAATCCATTCCATAATTCCATGTGGAAAGGTTGCACTGGGGTCTTGCTGAGCAGCTGCTGCCACCTGAGCCCTTCCCTGAGCTCCCAGCTGGGCATCAGCGCCTGGGCTTTGGGTGGGAACTGGGACCTGACCTGCCCTGGCTTTATGGAAATGAGAGCTGGTAAAGTGCTTGAGAAGGCTTAATTGAAAATCTTCTCTGAAAGGAACTCTCAGTTTGGAAAATTGCTTTGAAGATTTGCTGCTATTCATGAGGTTTTTTTGTGCTAATTTTTGTGGGTTTTTTTCCTTGAACCAACCTTTTTTCTAATTGAAAGTTAAATGGCAGCATCTGATTACAATACTTGACTTAACATTTAATCCATACTTAACATTTGATCCGTATAATTTCATTGCTCTGGGCTTCAAATATGTTCCAGAGCAGTGGAGAGCAGCCTTTATATGTGGGGAAAGCAGCTGGTTTCAGCTTTCTTTTGCAACTTAATATGTTTATTACAGAAAATTCCTTCCCCTTCCTGTTAATATGAACTTAGCTGGATATTGCAGTGATGCCTTGAATTGCCTGCTGCAGGTTGGGGATGAGGAATTAGGAGGATGCAGGCAGGAGCACTGAGACCATTGCAAGAATCATCAGCTCAGGGTGCAGGCTGGGTTGTGACAGTCCAGCCCTTCAGAAGTGGTTCTCCTTTCCCTGGAATTGGCATGAGAAGGCTGTGGGCAGTGCTTGCAGTTAGAGCTGGGTACAGGTGAATCTATTCAAGAGGATTTTGGGTCTTGTTTTGGTAATTTTTAGCTACTTCTGTATTATTAAAGGGATATAAAAGTAGTGACAACTAGAAAATCTCAGTCTGACAGTGAATATTTACTGTCCACAAAAACTGGAAAAGCGTTCAGAATCTTCCTTCCTCCAGAAAAAAAATCCACTTTTGCCTGTAATGAGAGAGGACTTAGTGGTTTCATTGCTTAATTCTTTTTTGTGAGTTTAATTAATTATTTTTTCAAATTTCTTCTTTTTTAAAATGTTTTGATTTGTAATGGGAGCAGCTCAGGTGAGCAACCTGCTCTCCATCAGGAGTGCATTCTGCACACAGGAAGCACCAATGTGTGGGACCACCTACAGCTCTCCCCAACCCATTTGTGCTGCTTTCTTTGACATTTGCAGTTTCTGTGATTTATGATAATTCACATATTGTTTCCAGACAGTGGGATTGTGTCCCACTTAAATGCTAAGGGGTGTTTGTGCTTCCATGGAGCTTCCAATCACAGAGTGGTCTGGTTTGGAAGGGACCTTAAAGATCACCCAGTGCCACCCCAGCCATGGCAGGGACACCTCCCACTGTCCCAGGCTGCTCCAGCTCCAATGTCCAACCTGGCCTTGGGCACTGCCAGGGATCCAGGGGCAGCCACAGCTGCTCTGGGCACCCTGTGCCAGCCCTGCCCACCCTGCCAGGGAACAATTCCTTCCCAATATCCCATCTAACCCTGGAAAAGCCATTCCCTGTGTCCTGTCCCTCCATCCCCTGTCAATTGTCTCTCTCCATCTTTCCTGCAGCCCCTTCAGGCCGTGCAAGGCCACCCTGAGCTCACCCCAAAGCTTCTCCTCTCCAGGTGAACAATCCCAGCTGTCCCAGCCTTTCCTCCCAGCAGAGCTGCTCCATCCTCTGATCCCCCTGGTGCCTCCTCTGGACTCTCCAGCAGCTCCAGCTCCCTCCTGTGCTGGTTCCAGGGCTGGGGCAGCTCTGCTACTGTCAAAAGCTGTGTGATGGAAGATTTATTTGGGACCTGGCAGCAGCAGCTGGACCTGCCTTCACCTTGAGACAGAGACAGAATGAGAAATGATCAGAGCTCTGTGGGCAGAGCAGGAGGTCCTGCAGGGCACAGTGACCCTGCTGTGCCCTGGCTGTGCTGCAGGCTCCAGTGCTCCCCTTCCTCTGAGCCTGGGGCCCTGGGTGTCCAGGGAAGGAGGCTGTGGAATATCCAACGTGCAGAAAGCAGGAACAGGGCTGCAGTGCCAGGAAGGGGGGCAGGTTTTTCTGCCATGCAATTCGTCATGCTGATGAATTCTGATCAGTGTTCATGATGTCTATTTTTGTTATTAATTCTTTTCCTCTTAATCCTGGTGGAGCTGAGAGCATCTTTTGATAGGAAGTTCTTCTGCAGTATTCAGATTTTTCAGAAGTATTTGCCTGACTATTTTTTTGTTCCTTTACTTTTTTTGTGCCTTTACTAAAAGGCACCACATGGCTGTGCAAATTCTGGTTCTATGTGGGAGCCCTCTGATCTCATAGAATTTCAAACTGAAGTGGGGAGGGATTCAAATCCAACATATGTGTCTCTCTCATTCCTTTCTGCCCTTTAAATTTTCCTTCTTTTCAGTTCTAAAAATGTGTAATGTATTGGAAAGCTCACTGAAAAATCTTTGCTAATAATTTATTGGAGTTTTTAATTACAGTTCTGCCTGGTTTTACACACAGATTAGATTTAAATGTAAAATGTTCACTGTGGTGCCTGAACCCTGGCACAATTTAGTATTTTTATGCTGGGCAAGATCCTCTGACATCCAACTAATTTATCAGTTATGTGACTTTGCCACATAATTTTGTAGACATTTATTAGGACAAAAGTAAATTTTCTTTTAATGGAGTCCAAGCAAGCAAATTTGCTCTGCTAAAAGTTTCCCACAGTGCATTTTGTACTGGCCTTGTCTTTTGATGTGGGTTTGTTTTACAGGTGAGGTGGATTTGAAACCATTTCTGAGCCTCAGAAATCACTCTCTGCCCTCTGGGCTGCTCATTTCTTGAGGCAACTTTTACACCATGTTTTGTTAGACTTACAGCTAGGACACCTGTACTCCTGCTCCTGCAGATCTTAGGAAATTGATGTTTTGTGGAAAAAATGACCAAAGTGAGATCTTGCTCACTGGCAAGAAAGGGAGGTTTTGTGTCTTGTGTGATGTTTTTTTCCTCTCTCTGGGGCAGGAGGTTGGAAGCTTTGCTGCAGCCCTTCTCTTCAGTGCCCTTGTTTGTTAGCAGAGAAAATGAACCAGACCTCTGGTATTTGCCAGCTTTTCCTTCCCTTCCCTCCTGCTTCATGGAATTCTTAGTTCTGTACTGAAAAACAGATGGCTCTGGAGTACAGCCTTAGATGCTCCAGGAGGTTTTCCCAGAAACCACAATCCCTGAGCCTGGGTGAGGCCACTGCCTGCAGTTCTCTCACCTGGGCTTCAGGATCCCTGTGAGCTCTTGGCTGACAGAAAAATCCCCCAGGCTACTGAAAGTCACCACCTCAGGCTTGAGAAATCCAAAAGGTTGAGAAAGCTGCAGATTGCTGGAGGCTCAGGGAATGGCACTCAGATTTCCTTGCTCTGATGCTCCTCCCCAGCAATCTGCTGCTGGCTGCTGTCAGAGACACACACAGGGCTTGGAGAAATATTTCATGTTACCTCACATCACCTCTCCTGTTCTTCACTTTGAGCTGTTCTGATCCTTCTGACAGAACCCTGGGGGGTGCAGGGATGTGTCCCTGATAGCAGCTGCAGCTGGAAGCTGCCCATGAGGCTGATGCCAGGTTTGGAGAGGGTGCTTAGAGGTGTGTGACTGTGACCAAGCACTTGAAGGATGCACTGACACATTGGCCTGGTCACTCCTGCCTGCAGGTGTGGCTGTTTGAGGGCTGTGCATTTGAATCATCACGGATTCATGGAATGGTTTAGGTTAAAAGGGACTTAAAGCCCTCTCACCCACCCCCTACCATGGGCAGGGACACCTTCCACTATCTCAACTTGCTCCAAGCTCTGTCCAACCTGGCCTTGAATCTCCAGGACAGGAATGATATTTTTTCATTACTTGATTGCTTGCAGCAGTTTAGTTGAAATAACACTTTTGTTGATTTTGTTTTCTGAGCTCACATATGTTGGTGTTCTTGGTTGCATTAATGGAGGGGTTTTAATGGTTGATTAATTGGGAGCCTGTTAGAAACTGGGAGTGCAGAGCAGATGGTTGGTATTTCTGAGACAAAACAAGTTGGTTCTGTTGGAAGCATCAGCGTGTTCCGTGCTGGGGATGAGGGAAGGTCTGGGTATCTTTGTCCCGTGTCCCTGGCATGTGGAGGGATGGGCAGGCTCCTCCTGAGCTGGCACAGCCAGGGCCTGTCTGGGCACCCTTGTTTGTGTCCTGTTCTGTGAGCTGCTGCTTTCCCACATCAGAATTGAGCTCTGGACATGATTTTTAAGTCTCTCCAAGGCTCTTCTGGTGCTTACTGGGCACGTGTTGTCCACAGTCAGGGTGCCTGTGGCTGAAGGAGCACAAAGATCCACCCCAGCCCTACAAACCCTGCCTCTCTCCTTGGATGAAAGCTGTTCTGGCTGCAGGCCCCTGGCCCTGATGGTGTCCCCTGGGTTTAGTGGTGTCCCCTGGGGCCTGGGCCCCAGAGCATCACCAGGGGCTGGTGCTGCTTGATCTCAGTGCCCAGGGTAGGAGGGCAACAGGCAGAGGTGCCCAGGCTGTTCCCTTGGTGTTGTCTCTCTTACTTAGCATTTTTATTGCATTCCTCAGCTCATTTGGCATTCCAGGCTGTTTGTCTTTGCCTGCTAAACTTCCACCACTGCCAGGAAGCTTTGTAAGCCATATATCCTGGAATGCAATTTTAATCCACCTATCTTTTCTATTTAACTGAGAAGTCTGACACCTTAATGAACACTGATGATCACTCTGCTGCTGAATGCTTGCAGAATTGCCCTGCACTCTGTCCCTTGCTGTTCTATCCTGTGCAGTGCCAGCAGCATTCCCTCTGCCAGACCTCTCTTATCCCATTGTGCCACTTCAAAGCTGCACCAGAGCAACACTGACACCAGGTGAATGGTGAGTCAGGTAAAAGAATCTGCCAGTGTTAAAGGTGTGGTGATAACCCCCTGCCCCAACACTGGGGCTGTTCCCTGCCCTTGGATGGCTCAAGGAGCAGCAGAGGGAGGAGGGAAGGGCAGGCTAAGCCCAGATCTGCTCTGGGAATGCTGCTCATTCCCTCTGCTTGGGACTTGTTGCTTTCATAGGAACCAGCTTTTATTGGAGGATGGGGAATCTGTTCTTGAGTCATCCTCCTCTGTGCTTTCTCACCAGCTTTATGTTTTGGTCTCTGCTTGTGGGATATTTTTGTCCATTACTGTTTGCTCTTCCTTGATAATCAATGTAGCAAAGAGCAAATGATATTTGGGTAGTGGAAAGTTCAAAATGGAAAATGACACTTGGGAACTTTTTCAAGTCTAAGAGTAAAGTCAGTTAAAGCAGTGAAGCCTTTGCAGCAGGACTTGAGCACAGAGGGGGGAGACGAGTTGGCCCTGAAGGTCAGGACAGCCAGTTCCAGATCTGTACCTGTGGGTTTTGCTTTTAGAACACAGATGTGAATTTGTGAATTTATGACCTTCTCCCATGTTGGTTATTCACAGTCCCTTGATTTTTACTGAGCACATTATAACCTTGCCTTGAGACTCCTCACATAATGAAGTGTTTTGTTACTTAGTACATAAATTTCAGTTCTGTTGATAATGAAACAATGAGGGATTGCACAATACAAACATGAATACAAAGTGACTGCTCTGTCATGTTTTGTAAATGTGAATTTCTCAGTAAGAGACAGGCAATATTTTCTCTATTTTCTCAGTTATTCCCTTATGTTTTCTTTTCTTTGCAATTTTTTTTTAATTTAGCTGCAGCCACTCTGCAACTTCCACCACATATGGCACAAATTGCTGCTGCAGTCTGTGTCCCTGCCCCATCTTCCACTATCCCAGGTTGCTCCAAGCCCTGTCCAGCCTGGTCTTGGACACTTCCAGGGATGGGCAGCCACAGCTTCTCTGGGCAGTTTCCCCAGGAGCTCAAATGTAGGTGTTCACAGGTGAAATTTTCCTTGTTCCTCCAGGTCCTGCCCTGCTGCTCACCAGTGACAACATCAAACAGCGCCTGGGCTCTGCTGCTCTCGACAGGTACCTGTCCTCAGCACTGCTCAGGGAAATCAGAGACACTGCACTGTTCTTAAAACACACAGGGTTTGGCAACAAAATCCTGTCTTCTAACAGACACTGGGCCTTCTGCTCCAGGTGTTGGAGACAATAATGTTTCAAGAGTATTTGGTGCAGGTGTGGGTGGGTTTTCTCCACAGTTATTTTATCACTTGTAAAATTGGAAAAGCTGAATTGCTCTGGGTGTGCTCATGCTTAGGGATGCTGTGGAGGCATTGCTGTATCACCCTGTCTTGGTATTTGTCTAATGGTATAAATCTGCAGAAACAGCCAGCAGGAGCTGGGAGCAGATCCTGACTGAGCAGGAAATTCTGCTCTCTCCCTGTGCAAGATTCCCCTCTTCTCTTGGGAGCTTGTTGGATCCCAGAAACCTGGGATTTTTGTGCTTTCTGGCACTGACCCCCTGGAGAACACTGCTTTTGATCTGAGGCCTTGGAGAAGGCTGCTAAATTTGGGTGATGGAGTTAAAATCACATGTAGTTAAAATAGCAGTGTGTGATTTCACATGGTGAAGGGTTTTAAGTTTGAGGTTTTTATAATTAGTAATAAGTATGGGACAAAATGGAAGATTCTGGGTGTTGTTTCTTTCAGTATTCTTCCTTCATTTCAGGTAGCAGTTTCTGGTTGAACAGTCAGTGCTACACTGAGGGTCACAGGAGTTTAGTTATTAGGTCAAAAGTATAAATAATATAGGTGTTAATTCTCTGTTAGACTGTTTAACTTTAAGAGACCTTGTAGCTAGCTGGATTCACCTCCATTTTGCTCGCTTTTAGCTGGTAGCTAAAAGTGTTGCTAAACTCTCTGTACTTTAAATAAAATTTAATAAACAACCAAGCTCAAACATGAAACAATTAATTTCCTTTGTGTTTCCTGGCTCTAAGTGAAAAAAAACCAAAAAAAACCTACAAACAAGCCCCTAATTAATGCAAATACCACATTTACAGAAGCTGTGCTATAACACCAATGGGATTCTCTGTTTTCCTTGTTTTCTCCAGCATCCACGAGTACAGGCTGACCAGCTGGCTGGGCCAGCAGGAGGACATCCACAGGATTGTGCTGTACCAGGCTGACAGCACCCTGACCCCCTGGACCCAGCGCTGCATCCGCCAGGCTGACTGCATCCTCATCGTGGGGCTGGGGGACCAGGAGCCCACTGTGGGAGAGGTGTGGCAGCTGCTCCTTCCCCCCTTGGTGCTGGGAACAGCCCAGCTCAAAGCAGCTTGCTTCACACTCATGGATTTTCCTGGGTTTAACACCCAATGAGGCGTAAATAATGAAATATTCCTGAGAAATGCCTGTTAGGAATAGCAAAAGAATTGCATGAGAATTCTCTGGAATGGCAGGTTTTATGGAGGAGTACTTCCAGCAAAGTTCTTTTCCTCTAAAGAGTCATTTTGGCCAATGGTAAATCAAAAATTGCTTTGAAGCTTTGTGTTTCTGCCCAGAATTTCTCTGGGTCTCTACACAGAGGGAGAAATTCTTTTCTGCCTGGATGAAATTTATGGTGTGTGCTTAGGAAAAAGTAGATCTAAATTGCAGTGTATGAATTATTTATTATATTTTAGTACAGATCTTAAGCTGTAATTTTTCCCCCTTACTATCTGTTTTTATGGTTTTATATTTTATTACCAAAGTCCTCTGACCAGGCAAAAAATCATCAAGAAATTTTAAAAAGGGATCACAGGTGGGTTTTTTTAGGATGGTGAAGTGCTGAGTCTGACTTGCAAAGAGCCTGGGCTGGTCCCACGTGCAGGGTTTGTGTGTGTCCTGTTGTGTGGGCTCTTCCTGAGTGGATGTGGGAGGCAGGAAGCACAGGCAGAACAAGCTGCCAGCAGTTTCCTAAAACAACAACAACAAAAAATCAAAATCAGGAATGCAAGGAGGGAAAAAAAAGTGAACTGATGGGAAGGGAAAGAAGAAAACACGGAATATTTGTGGGCTCCAGTCTGACTTGGGCAGCATCTCACATTGCAGGAGCTGCTCCTGCCTGTGCTGTGCTTGTAATGGCCTGGTTTAAGTCACAAACATTCAGGTTTGAATCCTTGGCTGATTTTAGGCTTCTGTGTAAGCCCAGAGTTAACAGTGTTGCTGTCTAAATCAATCGTGTTTGGGGTTGTGACTGTGCAGAGTTGGATTCAGGTGAGAATGAGGGTGTGGGGTGTGTGGGGATGTATTTCACCCTGAGACTGCAGCAGCCAGGACTCACTGCCCTTTCCTTGTGTGTCCATAACTGCTGCAGCTGGAGAGGATGCTGGAGAACACAGCAGTGAGAGCCCAGAAGCAGCTGATCCTGCTCCATAAGGAGGATGGGCCTCTCCCTTCCCGCACTGTGGAGTGGCTCAACATGAGGAGCTGGTGTTCTGCTCACCTGCACATCCACTGCCCACGCAGAGTCTTCTCCAAAAGGAGTCTGCCCAAGCTGGTAAGAGAGTCCTGGTTTGCTGGCTGGTCCCTTGCTGTGCCTCACTTGATCTGTAACCTGTGTGTCAAAGGGGATCTGGGATAATGATAGTCCACCATATTCCTACACACACAGTGTTCCCTTTAAATCTGTTTGGCCTCAGTTGGATTTAGGGAACAGGGATAAGGGGGACAGCTTTTCTTGATGGATGCAGACTTGGCTTTTTGATATCCTGAAAGAGTAATCACTGTCTCAGAGTCACAGTGAAAGGTATGTAGAGGCCATAGAGTCCTTTTTGTTGGGAGTATCCCTATGCTTCCCAAAGCTGGGCTAAACATGAGGCAGAGACAGCCTGGGATGCTTCCCAACACCTTCAGATGTCAAGGAAGAGAAAGAGCTCTAAAGGAAATTCTGTACTACCCCCAGCAGTTATAAAAGACTGAGAGAGGCCACTGGCCACTAGAAGTGTTTGGATGGTTCACAATCCTCTGTTCCTTTGGAGAAGAGCTGTAACAGAATCACTGACAACTTCAGGCTGGAAGGGACCCTGGAGCTCCTCCAGTCCCACCTCCCTGCTCAGCAGGGTCCCCTGGAGCAGTCACTAGGATTGTGTCCAGACAGGCTTGGAGTGTCTCTAGTGAGGGAGATTTCAGAGCCTGTGTCTCTGTCCAGTGCTCGGTCACTGCTCAGGAGAGAAATTCTTCCTGCTGGGCATCAGTTCCTGCCTGTTCCTCCATTGCTGGCCCCCACGGAGCAGAGCCTGGTCCCTGCCCTGAGCCCTCCCTGCAGGGACAGACAGGGGTGAGATCCCCTCTCAGGTCCCCTCTCAGTCTCATCTCCAGGCTGAGCAGCTCCAGCATTCCCTCATAAGAAAGAAGCTGCAGTCTCACCTTTGCAGCATCTTTAGCAGGCTGCTGTTGGCTCCCTCTGCCCTGCCTGTGCAGTGGCCATGCTGTGTCTCCTCTGCAGGTGGAGATGTACGAGCGTGTGTTCCAGAAAGCTCCAGACCGGCACTCCGACTTCTCCCGCCTGGCGCGGGTCCTGACGGGCAACGCCATCGCGCTGGTGCTGGGCGGCGGCGGGGCCAGGTAGGGCTGGGCTGGGCTGGGGTGTGGGCTGGGCTGGGCTCTGGGCATCCTGCTGGGCTGGGCTGTGGGCTGGGCTGGGCTGGGCTCTGGGCACCAGGCTGGGCTGGGCTGTGGGCTGGGCTCTGGGCACCAGGCTGGGCTGGGCTGGGCAGGGCTCTGGGTACCCTGCTGGGCTGGGCTCTAGGCAGGGCTCTGGGATCCTGCTGGGCTGGGCTCTGGGATCCTGCTGAGCTACACGGGGCTCTGAGCAGTCTGGCCTGGGCAAGCAGACCCTTCCCAAGGCAGCAGGGGGAAAGGATGGACTCTAAGGTCCCTCCCAACCCAGAGCACTCTAGGATGCTGTGAGGATCTGAGAACTGTCCCTGGGCTGGGACAGATCCCTCAGGATAACGGATCCTGGGACACCAGCACTGCTCTGCAGGCAGCATTTGGGGGAGGAGACACTGAGGAATTACACAAACTTAGCCTGCTGTGGGGATTTGTGCAGAATTTCTGCAGAAGGAACATGAGTGTTTGTGACCTCTTGAGGCCTCTCATAATGGTTTAATACCAGGAGGTGACCAGGGCACGAAAGATGACGTTTCTTTCTGTTGGCCTATACTATGGATTTTTTTTCCCTTGTGGATTCTTATATTAAAAAATGGCTCACAGTATTTCAAAGCTTTCAAAGTTTGAGCAGTAAGAGGAATTATGTCCTCTAATGGAGAATGTTCTCATCTTTATAATCCTCCAAAGCCCCAGGTACCCATACACTTTGACAGCCTTACCTTAGAGAAAGAGTGTGGTTTGCAGACACAAGGATGTGTGTGCTGAGCACTCTGTTAGAATTCCATCTGAAACTCCAGTGAGCTTTAGAAATAAATCATTGCTGGCGTTTTTCTTTGGAATCCCTTTTTACTTGGAGAGTTTCTGTTGAGACAGAATTGAGGTGCCCTTTGTCTCAAGCGAGCGCTGCCTTCGTTGTCTCCATCAATGTGTTCTTGAAGCCCTGCTTGGAAAGAGTGCTTTGAAATGCAGCTCTCAAAAAAACAAAATCCCTAATTTGCACGCAGTCTGTCTGTTTAAGTGCACAGAAATATCACATTTTTGTCGTTGGGCCAGCGCGTGCTTCAGGGGAGCCTTCACTGCAGGAAAGGCTGAGCTCCTTTGTGCCAGCTCCTCCTGAGCAGTCACTGCTGCTGACACAGCCAGAGCTGCTTCCTCGAGTGTCTCACAGGTGCCTTCATCCTGCTCCCTTTCACAGCCCCTCACCTGAGCTGGTTTCAGGGCTTCATTTCTGAGACAAACTCTCTCCTGTGGAGACACAAAGCAGAACAGCAGAGGGGAGCTTCTGTTTTATCTGAGTATCTCAGGAGGCTTCTCATCCACTGATACAGAGCATTTGTGGTTTGTTCTTTGTTCCCAGCTGATATCTCTGCCTCTACCAGAGCCTGTGTCATGCTAAATATGTGCACTCCTGTACTGCTGGCAGCACATTTTGCTCATTCCCTTCCTTCCTTCTGTAACACTGCTGTAATTTTTGCCAAAATGTTTATATATTTTTTTAATTCTGCTACTTAATTTGCAAGCTCCCACCTGCAGGTGTGCAGGATCTGAGGTAAGGAGGAGCAGGGTCACTGTGTTGGTCCTGTGTTGTCCCTCTCTGCAAAGCTGCTCTGCTGCTGTGTTGGCTTTGGGGTCTCTGGTTGCTCATCACCCATTCAGCAAGGAGCCATGGGCCATTAGCCATCACTCTGCTCATTTCTGCATCCCTGAATGGGGAGAACTCGAAGAGGATTAAGGGCAGAGTGCATAAATGGGATAGTTCTTCCTTCTCTGAAACATTTTCTATGCCACAGACTGAAATGCTTGTTCAGGGGTTCCAGGCTGGCACAGGGATGGTGTGAGCACTGTGTTTTCCCTGGAAAGGTACAGAATTCTGTTCTAGTCATCAAATAATCATCTAAATTGTGGTTAGATAAAGATTTTTTTAAGTGAGGATGTAATTAAGACTGGGGAAAAGAAAAAATTACTCTGAACCATGTAGTGGTTCAGAATTACTCTGAACCTCTTCCTTTAGAGGGACAAAATAAATTCTTAGATTGCCCATTTGTATTAGCAAGGGAATTTCAAGAGATTAGGTTAGGTACTTAAAATCATCCTGTGGTTAAAGCACAGCCAGACTGAGAATGTTTTTGTGGGTCTCTGCACAGACTGTTGATGGCCTTTGGATAATAATTCCATGAGTAACCTCCCCCTTGCTCTCTCAGAGCAGGAATCACACAGGTTGCACAGCCAGGGAGAGGTGACAGTGACAGGGGCTGGCTGGTGGGTATTTGTTCAAGCTATTGTGTTCTGTGACTCCAGTAATATCAATTATTTAGTTGTTATTTTGGGAATGTTTGTCTGGCTTCCCAGTGACAGCCGGATTGGGAGGTTTTACCAAGAGCAGCTTCCCAGTAATTATCGTTGTGGTTTGTCATGACAAAAGGCTCGTAGGAACTAAAGGTTTTCTTTCTCCTGTGAGCATAAAAATAAAACAACTTGAAGTGATATGGTTCTAAAATTACAGTGTTTTGCTTTTGTTAAATGCTAACTTAATTTTAGTTAGAAACCTTGTGGAGTTTGAGGGAAGGCAAGGGGATTTGTGTTTAGGCAAATAATACCTTTGAGGTGTAGTGGCACCAATAATGACACATCAAGCCCTGCAACAAAGGCACAAACCTTCCATAAATAACTGTCCTGACCTTTAGCCCTCCCACGTACAGCCCACCCCTTCTTTGGTTTGCTATGGTTGTCTTAGCAAAGCTGTTTGAAAACTGAACTTTCTAGGCAGTAAATAATTATTACAGAACTATCTGGGAATCCCTAAGCTTTGGGGAAAAAATGGGTTGAGCTGTTCCAGAATCACAAAGTATCCTGAGCTGGAAGAGACCCACGAGGATCTTCACTCCTGTGCCTGTACAAGCACCCCAGCAATGCCACCCTGAGCATTTCAACCTCTCTTGAGGAGCTCTGCCAAAGGATATTTATAGATATTTCATCAGGGCATCTTTTTATTTCTCCTTTTTCTGTTTAGTTTTCTCTTCAAACTTATTATCTCACCTCAGCACTTGATGTGTCACATAGCTGAGGTTTTTTGCACACAGTTTTCTTGCTGACACTACAGATGTGGCTCAGACCTTTTTATTTTGGGCAGTTGGCTTGATTCAGCAACTTGTCCTTTCTGCCTTTTCTTTGTTTCCAGCTCTGGCCCTCTGGAAAGGGAGGCTAAAAGCAGCAGTGTAGGAGAAGCAAAATCTGCCCTTTTTGCTGTGGGATCTGTGTCTGATGAATGCTGCTGTTGTCTCCTCTGTCTGTCTGTGCTGCTGCAGCCTGTGCCACGTGCAGGGTTCTCACACTCCAGGCTTTTAGAGGAGGACAAACAGGCAGGTCCATCTTCAGCTGGTCACTCATGGGCTGCTGCTGAGCTCCTTAAAGCCTGGCTTTATCTTCCTACTCAATGGCTTTACCCAGGGATGGAGAGACTGAGAGAGTCCCTGAGAGGCTGATCTCAAGTGCTCTGCTCTCAGGAGATCACATTTGATTTCTGCACTCTGTGTTTGACTGCAGGATTGCAGGGAGAATAAACCATGGAGGATTTTCTGTGCTTGTGATGTTTGGCTGCAGCTCACTCAGGCTACTTTGAATAAAAACCTGCTTGTCAATCCTGTCTCTGCCACCAGACACTGCTCTGATCTTCAAGAAAGCATGAGGACTTTGTCCTGTGTTTGCACTGGGACAAAGCCCTGGCACAGGCAGGATGGGCAGAGCTGCATTCAGTGCCTGGAAGGATGCACAGGTCACACAGTCCTGTGCAGTGGGTCAAGCCAAGAGCAGGTGGGACATGCCCACAGCCACCTGGGGACGTGGTGCATGCACACCTGCATCTCCAGGAACTTCTCTTTGGAGGCTGAGCCCAGGATGGCAGCATGTTTGGGAGGGTTTTGCCCCTTTGTGTTCATGAGCAATCATGGCAGAAAATGAATGATCGAAGCTCCCAACACACCATAAGGAAAAACTTGAAACAGATTTTGAGAACTTGAGAATTTTAGAAGATCATGTTCCTTTTCTGACTGTCAGTGCTTTTAAGCCTGCAAGTGTGGCTGGGAGGTGAGGAGCTCTTGCCTAGGAACAAGCCCTGTGGTGCTTCCCCCACTCCATCCTGCTAAAAAAAGGAATGGAGTTTGGGGATTGATGAGCTGATCTACCCATGTAAAACACTTCCAAACAAGTAAGTGCTGTGTTGTGAGATCTGACATTCCTCCTCAGGTTGTCTGGGGAGCTCCTGGCTGCCTTCAGCAGGCACAGGGATGTGGTGCTGCTGCTCCTTGGCTGGTGACACAGTGTTTTAATTACACACCCAGCAATTAAGTGCTGGCCCAGCTAGCAGGATACAGAAGCTGAATCTGCAATATGCTCATGTGCAGAGTCAGAAATTATTAATAAAGACATTAGCAAGTTTTGGGGGTTGATTTGTTTTTCTGTTAGATTTGTTAGTCTAACATGGAGAGGAGCCTTAAAGCAAAACCCTTGTGGTCTCATCCTGGCTGAGGGCAGTTGCTTCTTAATTCTGTCCTTTTTGCATAATAATTGGTAACAGACAGGGTTTGGTGCTTACCCTGGTACTTAGATGCTCAATGCCTCCTCCTTAATTGGATTTTGCATCTTAAGTATGAGAAACTTTCACTTCTGCACTGCATAGTGCAGGTCTGGTGTTTGGCAAGAGGGTCACTGAAGGGAAAAGAAATTTCTTTCTTGCCTCCTGTGAAATTCTCATCAACTTTTATTCCTGAGAGGAGTCATGAAGCCACTGTTCTTTCCCTTGCTTGAATTCGTTAAGGAAAATTTGACAAGCTGCCAGAATTAATGAACATTTAAAGTCTCATCAGCGTAGCATGGTAATGCTACAGTGGCAGTGGCTGAGGAATATGCTGCAAGGGAGAGAGGGTGGAAATGGCACCTCTGCTTTTTTGGGGGCTGTGTTTGGTTCTCCCAAGGTCAGATGGGAACATGGGAAGGTCTGTTTTCCAGCACTGCTGCTGTGCAGATCCCTTGTGCAATTTCATCTTTTGCTCCATGATCCACAACAGCAGAGAGAGCCATAGGGAGAGAAAACAGGGAAGACTCATAGAAAATATCTAAGCTTAGTTCAGGGCTTTTAGGGCCTGATAAAGGTGATGTCCCCTGGGTCAGGGCGAGGTTTGGCTCCAAGAGTTGGGGGGGGCTGGCTGGTGGTGCAGTGGTGCAATTGACACCTCATAGCCCAACATCTTGTGATGCAACATCTGAGGAATAAAGAGCTGAAATCCGAGGTGGAAATACTGCTCCAATGACAAAGTGCTGTCCTTGACATGGACAATTTGCTCCCATGTGCTGACAGCTCCCTTTCCCAGGCTGCAGCTCCTTTCCCTGCATTGTGGTTATGAAACCCTGGGGTTCAGTCTTGGGCAATAACAGAACCTCCTGGGGAGACTCTGAGCTTTTATGGTGCAGGTGCTTCAGATTCAGTTCCAGCAGTTAAGGAAGATTAATTCTTATTCCTCAGCTAAGACAGCTAACTAATGACAGGAGGCTTTTTACCCCTGTAAGGAGGAGAAGTTTGTGTGTGTGGATGTTGTTTAAAACTGCCACTGCAGAGCTGCAGAACTTGAGATGGAGCTGGAGGGCTCCCAAGATCAATTACTGAACCTCAAATACAGGGAGGGAATTGGAAATATGGGGGGAGTTACTTTCTAAAACTATTAAACCTGACCACAGGCACCCAGACAATGTGCTCTTCGATGTCTGGGAGCAGAGGGGAGGAATTTGTTGCTTGAAGGAGGCAGCTCCAAAGAAAACCACTTGGAAAACACTGCCAGAAAGAACAGAGCAGTGTTTTCACCTATGGGATCCTAAAGACACTCAATAGAGAGATTACAGAAGGGATGAAAGAAAATCCCATGGGAATTTCCTGGGCTCTTGATGTTCCTCACATAAATTGGAACACAGTAAATATTTTTCAGCTCCTTTACTGGGTTCAAGACTTAACATGGACTGAGTCTGGTGAGGGGCAGGAAGGATCTGGAGCCCAAGTGCTGTCATGACTAGTTCCTTGTGCTGGAGGGTAAAAGTAATATCTTGAGAACTTGCTTAACAATGTTTCTCCATGCTTACATTTCTATCTAGATCATACATAACCCATTTTCCCTTTTTCTTTTCCCACCTGTGTCTGCCAGTCTGTAAGTCTCTTTTCCCTTTCTAACACATCCAGTCCTTGAGATTTCCCAGTTACTTTGCACTGTTTTTGTTCCACATTCATTCCTTCTTGTCTTCTTTACATCTGTCCTTTAGTTCTGTCCTCAGTCTTTGCTTTCAAGTCTTCTCACAAGTTGTGAGATTTTCACCTATTGTGAAAAAATGCAGTTTGCCAATTTTTTTTGCCATCCTGGTGTATCCCTGTGTGTCAACAGAGATGCACTTGGCTTTGAAATCATTCCAGATCATGCAGTGAGCTTCAGGACTGCACCAAGCTTGCAAATAGGTTATTGATAGCAATATTTAATGTTGTTTTCAGTGGTTTATAATGGGGCACAGGTGTCCCCTTCTTTTGGTGTCTCTTCCTCACAGTGCTTGAAATTCACAGGGCACATAGCTGACAGCTTGAAGTGTATAAAAATTGGATTCAGGGTTGTGAATCAAAATATAACAATTGGTCAGAAAACATAGCCTGAGAAAATGCTCGTTCTGAAGTAAATAATGGAACAAAACTGTTGCTAAAAACCATTGTTCTTCATTGTGGCCTTGGCTAGGAGGGGTTTGGAAGGGCAGCACCAGCCTCTCCAAGGTGCTCTTGTGCCATGAGCCACTGGCAGCTCTGAAGGGTTCAATCTCTGGGGAGAGGAAGGCACAGGCAGGATTTCCTGGGGCTGGGGTTCAGCTGCTGATGGCAGTGAGGAAATGGTTTAAACCCTCAGAGCTGTGCTCTCCTGTGGTGAAACCCAGCATGGGCAGCTGGGCAGGTCACCCTCTGCAGCTCTGAAATGGCTCTGGAGCACTCAGAGGGAAGAGAAATGCAAACCATTTACCAGGAGGAGTTGTCTGGGGTTTCAGGAGGATGTTGTTATCTCCAAATGTAAGTGGATTGATGCTGCTGCCTCGTGGGTTGGATGTGTCTGGGGAATTTGCTTGAAAGCTGCCATCCAGTGACTCTGATGGAGTTGATTCTTCACTCCAGCAGCAGAGGGGTGCCCAGGTGACACCCTGTGCAGTGCCAAGCCATGAGCAGTGTTTGTGCTGAGCTTTGGGGGTGTCTTTGCCTGTTCTGGGAGGAGGGATCTGGGTGCTGGGCCCTGCTGGGGGCTGGCCAAGATCCCTGGCTCCAACCTGGTGTCTGGCAGCCCTGGATGGAGCCTGTCTGGCACAGACTGGGCCCTTCTGCACTGGGTTCACACCATTTCCTGATTTCCACTTAGACAAGACAAGAGCAAGGATTTTTTTTTTTTTGCAATTCCTGTCTTTTCTTTCTCTCCCCTTGATGTAGTCAGGCAGCATCCCTGAAATTCCTGTTCCATTTCCAAGTGCTTGCTGGAGGTACTGAGCTGGCACCTAAGGACTGTGCTTTCCTCTCCTCTAGCAAGACAGGTCTTGAGGAGTATGTGCTGCTAAAAGGATCCCATTCCTCATCCTGGTCATGCTCTGAAGTTCCAGCAAATTAAGCTGAGATGTGAAAGGAACTTGAAAAATGCTTGTTCCCTGGGTTTAAATGGAAGAATCAGGCTTGCTGTGCAGCATCTGCAGTCTGTCAGTGCCCAGTAACAGCTGAGGAAGCAGGATTTCTGCAGCAGGGAGGTATCAAAATGATACAAAAGGGGCTCAATCTGCTTTGTGTCATGGAAAAAACATAACACTCCAACCTCTGAATACTTGAAATATCTTTCCTCCAGTTCCTCTTCTTCAAAGTAATCCCTTTGTACACCAGGTCAGTCTGTCTTTTGACTTTGGAAAGGCAGAAAGTTGGCAGCTCTGAGGTTAGTCCTTGTGGCCTTTGCAGTTTTCCCCCATCAGGGCCAGCCTGAACTGCCTGGGAGCATTTTGGAGGAGTGGAAGCTGTTTGGTGACCTGTGTTATGGCTTTTGTGTGTGTACCTCAGTGCACTGTGGAGTGGAATTTTTCTCTGTGATATCCCTTTTTGAGGCTCAGACTGATGCATAGGGGGGTTCCAGAGCTTGTAATGCTCCTGCAGGTTCTCAGAGAAGTGTCTGTGCTGGGTGTCTGTGCTCTTGTCATGAGTGGAGCACCCATTGCCATGTGCAGACAAGCCAGAGGGAAGGCTGAACTCCAGAGTCAGGCTTCTGGATTCCCAGAATCTTTCAAAACCTAGATTTGATTCCAGGGCAATAGTCAGGAGGTAAAAAACAGAGAAGCAGCAAAAGTCTTTGTCCTTAAAGATAAAACTGCACCTTTGACTTGGTGTTTTACTTGTGCTGCTCTTCTGGAGAGGCCAGAGGAGTAAGGTAAGGAAGGTGAGCTCCTGCTGGGAAAAGATGATGATAATGTATGTTCAGATATGTAATTTGAGTCTTATCCAGGTCAGCCTTAGAGTTGTTTGAACAAACAGAAAACAACCCTAAAAATAAATCAGTGAGTTGTATTTGCTGCTGTTGAGCAAAGCTCCTGAGACATGGCTGGGAGCTCCTCTGGGGGCTCTGTTTGCACATGGTTGGAAGGAGCTGCAGCCTAATTGCTCCTGAGAGGCTCTGCCTGGGTTTGTGCAGGGAGGAACCATCCCGAGCCGTGCCCGGCGTGTTCATCATGGCTTAAATCCTGTGTGTGCAGCAATTCAGAGCTCAGCCTGCACTGAGCTGGGGAAGGGCACAACCTGTGGCTGCTCCCACATTCCCACACCTAATGCCAGTTGCTCAGGGAGTTGTGTGGCACTTGGGTCATCATGTGCCCACAAAAGCCATGTTCATATGGATTGGCACCCACAGAATGCTCAATGATCTGATTTTCCTTTTCCCATCTGCAGCACCTCTGTAATTGCTCATTTGCTCCCATTTGCCATCGAGGCTGAAGGTTATAACAGCTTCTGTTAAACCCTCCCAGCAGCAGGAGCTTGGGAGTCATCGACTTCAAAATTATTGCTTAAAGAAAACCCCTAAAATTAATTGCAGGTAATTCAGTTGGGCTCTCCTGTCCTGATCTCCAGTCTTTCCCACCCTCATTTATTTACAGCAGTGCCTTGATAAACAGGTGAAATTAAACAAGGAGGTGGTGGAGTTGTGGGTCAGCTCTTGTTTTTCTGGTTTTGTACCTTTTTTTATCAGATGTAAAAGCATAAAAAGTGTTGTGCTCACTTCCCCTGGAGAAGCTGTAAAGCTCTGTTGGCAAGTCCCTGTGCTTTCAGGAGTATGGTTCTTGCATTGCTGGGATTTTGGGGAATCTCTGTCCAGCCTCATCTGAGCAGTGAGCTTTCCTGTTAAGAAAAAATAAATTCTCAGTTAATATTCTCTAAAGTACTTTGGCTTAATTTCTGCAGCTTCCAGATGTTGTGCTCAGAATGAGTTCTTCCAAGGCTTTAATAAATAAGTCTCAGAGGGGTGGGGAAGGGGGATGTATTTGTTTTCCAAATAAATTATCTTCCTTTGCAGATGACAGCTGAACTGTTCCTTGGCTCAGAGTAGGAGACAGGATTTTGTGACATCCCCAAGTGGGTGCAGTTTGTCATTCAGCCACTTCCCTGCTCCTGTGCCCCTCTCTGAGCGTGCGGCTGCCAGCTGGGATCAGAAAACAAAATAGGCATTTTATAATTTACTTCGACTATTTTGTGCTTTTTCTCCTCTTGGTAGCCCTGACAGCTCTCCTGGAAGGGCTGAACACATTTTGCTCATTTATTTCTGTGTCAGGCACAAATCTCTTTGTTTAAAGCTTGTTCTAAAGTTAGTGTATAAAGCAGAAACAAGATCAAGGCTATAAAAGGACATTGTATTTGGATTTTCTTGCAGGAAGAGGATTTCACTGGGCTTGTGATAAATATGAGATGATTTTTCTGCCAGATGTGCCTGCCTGGCACAGGGCGTGACCTCTGCAGCATGGCAAGGCCAAAGGGAAATGGCTCCTGAGCTGTGGCTTAAGGAGTTAAAGGGAATCTGAGAGCAAAGCTAAGTGGGAGGATGGAATGAGATTGTTGTTAATGGAGGGGAAGACAAGAAGAATTGAGGTCTCTGGATCAATATGTGTGGACTGTGGAAGGGAAAAAGCTTCCTCCAGGGCAGCTGCTGGGAGAGATCCTGCTGATTGTTGGATGTTAGAGTGAGAACCCATTAATGTGGGTTTATTCCCTCTATTTAGCTTAGAAATGGTGCTTAGTTGATGAATCAATTAATTAATGTTGTCAAGATTGGAAAGTTCCTTGTCAGTGCTCACATAGAACCATGGCTGCAGAAGTGCAGGGGTCTGGTTTCTGTGCTCCTTTGGAGCTGGCAGAAAATCACTGCATTAATTCTGGCTGATTTATGATGCTGGGAAATTTTATGGTCAGGAAAGCTGGGAAATAATGTTATTGGGAAGATATAACTGGGATTAGATTTCAAAGCAACGTTTGGGTATATTGCTGCTGCTGCAAAAGCTCCAAGGTGCCAATTGGAGATAGTCCAGTTGCAACTTGTAGCAGATTTCCATTTCTGAGCCAGTGACTGAGCCACTCAATGCCAGGATCAGCCACAGAACACACCAAAAAACGCTGCTGTTTATGTGAAGAAGAGGCTTTTCCTTATGTCACCTTTCCTGATGCCACTCCATGTAGCTCTTCACATAAACAACATCCAATTTCCACTCGCCCCAATGCAATGAGCACTTCCACAATGACTCCAAGAAGGATCTAGAACCACCAGCACCCCTCAGTGAATGGTTCTGTAGTGCTTGTGGCTGCATCTGTTACTCTGAGAGCTGCAGGCTCAGTTTTGGGGTCATGGTCCCTGAAGTGTTGTGGTTCCCTGTGTGCTGAACATGGTGCATTTCAGGATGTGCTGTCCAGTGCTGTGGGCTTGGAAGCTCAGGCACCTCCAGTTTATTTCTGTTGTGCTCAGAGCAGGGTTGGGGCAGTGGTTGCCCAAGGCACCACTTTTGCACAAAATGGACATGGCAAATACAAATTCATAGAATTGCAGAATTGGTAAGGTTGGAGTCCAACCATTCCCCCAGCACTGCCCAGGGCAGCACTAACCCCTGTCCCCAAGTGCCACATCCATGTGGCTTTTGGGGACTCCACCACTGCCATGAGCAGCCTGTGAAGGGCTGGACAACCCTTCCAGGGAAGAGCTGGTTTTATGGCTTTGCTACTTCAGGAGTTTTAGGATTCTGAGGGTGTCTTAATTCAGGCTTTTTTGGGTTCTAATGGAGCTTAATGAAGTCCCCTTGACAATTTCTCTATTTTTCTGTCTCCTTTGCCAGGTAACTCTGTCAGGAAGGAGGGGCAGAAGCTGTGTCCCACTCTGGGGAGGCTTTGGTGGGAGACACAGCAGAGTTCTGTAGCAACCATGACCTTATTCCTTCTTTAGCCAAGGGAAACAGCATCTCTTCAGAGCATTCAGGGAGATCTTCAGGCTGCTGAGTCAGTCAGGAGGAGAGATGGGGGCTGGTGAGGCTGAATGCCTGGGCTGGATTCCTCCTTGAATCCAACTTCCTTTTTGGAGCTGACATGGACTTTGGAGGTGGTTGAGCTCCCTGGCTGCCCCCTTAGCCATGGTCTGAAAAGTGAGTGTCCCCTCTGGCTGCTCCCAGGCCTGGCTTGTTCTTTCAAACCAGGCAGCATCCTGCTGGTGTGTTAAACATGGCTTGTGGGGAAAATACTGGTGCACAAAATGCTGGGTTTGTATTGGTTGTGTTTCTTTCAGCCCCTGAGCAGGGAGGACAGTCTGCCTTCCTGCTGGCACTTGGATCTGGGATGTCCTGCTGCATTCACTGCCTTCTCCTGAGCCTCATTAATCCCAGCTCTGGCAGCACGTGCAGAGCTGGCACATGCACGGCTCACAGGGGAATTCTGCTTTTATCAGTTCTGCTCTGCCCTTTGTGCATTGCAGTCACATGCCAGCAGCACTTCCCCTGGGGATGAAAGCAAGGGCTCATTTCAGCAGCAGGAATTTTCCTGCAAGACCTTCTGACAGAAAGGCTAAGCTCTGTGTGTGTGCTGGGCTGAGGTATTTAGGGAAGCAGGTCTCCAACCCTATAACTCCTCTCCCTGCTTTGTGCTCATTTCTTTTCCAGGATCACAGAATATCCTGAGCTGGAGGAACCCACCAGGATCACCCAGCCCAGCCCCTGTCCCTGCCCAGCCCCCCCAACAATCCCAGCCTGTCCATCCCTGGCAGCGCTGTCCAAACGCTCCTGGAGCTCTGGCAGCCTCGGGGCCGTGCCCATTCCCTGGGGAGCCTGGGCAGTGCCAGCACCCTCTGGGGGAAGAACCTTTCCCTGAGCTCCACCTGAGCCTGCCCTGGCCAGCTCCAGCCGTTCCCTGGCTCCTGTCCCTGGTGATGCAGAGGAGGGATCAGAGCTCTCCTTGTCCTTCCCCTCACAAGGAACATCTGCCTCTCCCCTCAGTCTCCCCTTGCCCAGCTGGCCAGACCAAGTGCCCTGTTTGTGACCATGAGTAGTAAAGAAGGAATGGTGTTGGAGTTCAGCCAGCACAGCTTCTGCAGGCTCATTCAGCAGGGGGATCATGGCTTGGTGAGTGCACAAAGCAGCACTTGGGGCAGCTCATGCCCAGAGCAGCCCCTGCTTTGTGTTGCTCAAGTCGGGCTGAGGCAGTGGCAGGGCTGAGAGCAGAGCCTGGCTCTGGCTTCCAGCTGCTCCTCGAGCTGGGTGATGCTGGCTCAGCTCTCTCTGAAAGGGCATTAATGAATCAGACCTGCCTTAGGCACTGAATACAATGGAAAAGAGTTTCTGTTCAGATACTGAATGCACCTCCTGGGCAAATCTTTGGGTTCTGATAGAAATGATTTGGAAGTCACCTTGTAGGTCATTGTTCCTCAGCTCCTGGTCCCTGTCCTGGGGCAGTGCTAGTGCTGGCAGGGGAGGTGCTGCATTCAGGCAGCTCAGGGTGGGAGAAGCTGAATGTGCAGCTCCAGGGACATGCTGTGTGTGCATCCCCTCTGTGGGGTGCTCCTTCCTCCTGTGTAACAGCACTCCCCTGTCCCTCTCCTCTGCAGTGAGTGACATTCAGCTCTGTGTCACCAGGAGCTTTTCCCTGTCCACTGTTGTCACTGCTGTGCAGGTACAGCACTGGCACAAACCATCTCCCTTTGTTCTCCTCTTGCCCAACACTTGTATTTCCACGTTTCCCTTAACCAGGACATGTCCCCTGTGAATTTGGGCCTGGTATTACAAGAAGTGCACAATCCCTGGGGTTTTTTCTGCACTAGACCTTTGGTTGTTAACATGGATTTTGCTCCTGGCTTCAGTTTGTTTTCCTCTTCAGTTTGCAGGTGCTCAGTGCAGCTCTGTAGGAATCCAGGGATGCTGTCAGAGGGGATGTGAGTGCCTGGCAGGGGCCTGAGCCAGCACAGGCTTCCCTTGGCAGCCTGCCCATGTTTGTGGAGCTGGGAAGTGCCCAGGACAGAACCAACTGCAAGGAGTTGTTGAGAAGTCCCATGAGGCAGTGATGGCCTAAAGCTGTAGGGAGAAGGGGAAAAAAATTCCCATTTCTATCTTTCAGGAGGTCAGGTGGTACCTGGAGAAAAGAGGGGCTCAGGTACATTTGTCCTTTTTCAGGATTTAGTTTGCAAATTCCAGGAATGCTCCTGCTCAGGGTGTTGGAGCTGGAAGAATCAGCTTTGTGGTTGTGTATAAATGAAACATAATTTAGTCAGGCAGCTTATGGGAGGTCCTTTTACATGCAAGAAAAGGACTTTGATTCCCATCTTGCTTTGGGATCAGTGAATCTATTGGAGATCTGTGGCTGTCACATTAGTGGGATATTGGCAGGGACTCTGTGGATGCAGGAGGAGGGGATGACTTGCCAATAAAAGTAATAATGATCTTTTGTTTCATTTTGTTATTCATGCAAAGGCATCATGCAGCATAGTAGGAACAAATCCAGAGTATTTATGGATGTGTGAATCAGGAGAAACAGTTAAAGGGATGGAATCCAGTCTGGAGCTACTCATGGCCTGTTTAAAATTGTTCTCGAAGCAGGAAATACTTTAAGGTACTTGTTGTGCTCTAAGAAAGGCACCTGATGTGGGCTGTGTGCAGAGAGCAGGGGTGCAGGGAGAGGTCTGCTCCTTGCTGGAATATCAGGGCTGAGGCAGTGGGAAGTGCCAGGCATGAGCAGCAGAGCACAAAAATAGCTGCACTCTAAAACAATGGGCAGGATAAAAGTATAATCCTTTAATTCAGGGCATCTTGTGAGGAGAAGAGTAGAAGAGGGGAATGGGAATTTAGAGAGGAAAGTGAAATGAGCTGTTTTGTGGTCTTGGAGTGCAGCAGCACAGATCTGTCATTGAAGTCATTTACACCCAGTGTAACCACGAACCTGTCCCAAAGCATTTCAGCAGCTGGAGGGGATTTATTTGGATGGAAAGAATGTGTTCAGCATAGCTTGGCCAAATGACACCTACGGTGGACTTGGCAGCTGTTAGCAAGTATTTATAGGATGTAAACAGCAAGGGGAAAGAGGATGGAAATAGAGCAAACTGTGGGGGACAGAAAATGGGATGAAAAAAGGAAAAGGAGGATTTTTTTTACTGCTTTATGGCCTAGACTGCAAAGCATCCAGCCAGGTGATGAACAATCAAAAATACTTCTTATTCACTGGACAAAGCATTTGAAAGCAGAGGCTGTAGCTTTGGACTGCTTGCAAAGGCAATTCACCTCCACTGCAGTGTTCTGTGTTCTGTAATGTTCTGTGGGATGGACAGGGATCCCTCTCCCACTAGGGGATAAAAGATCAGATTTGATGAGATGTTCATAGGATCAGCTCAAGTGTTCTACCTCTGCTCTCCCATTTCTGATGGTGAGGAGCAGTGAGTGCTTCAGAAACGAGTGTTGGCAGCAATTGGGAGCTTCTGAGCTTCCTGAACGCCAGCTTGCACCTCCCATTTTCATGTTCAGTAGCCACTGGCAGCCTGGTACCTTTGATTCATCCTTTCCACATTTAAATCCATTTGTGGTTTGACCTCTCCAGCATGTGGTAACAGTGGCTTCCCCAGTTTGTGCTCTATGTACACCTGTCTGTAAATTCTTTCCTTTCCATTAAAATCTCTGCATGGTGATATCATTGCTGGCCCTGCATGGTTCCCATCAGTCAGGATCTTCTCCAGTCAGTGATTCGAGTTTACTTTCTCCTCTTGTGAAGTCCATCCCATATTCTGGTCACTTTTTGTGCTTCTCTCTGTAATTTTTTAGTTCTTTTCTTTTTTGGGTGAGAAGTCTGAGCTTGCTCACGGTTTTCCAAATGCTGGCCCATCCTGGATATTTTCTATTTGTTTTCATCTATGTTTTATATTTTATTCTGATTTCTTTGATTTGCCACTTGAAGTTGCACTGAACCTTAGGTTAGTGTTTTTCAGAGAATATCCCCAGGGGTTCCCAAATCTGTGTGAGCAGAACTGGATAAGAATTGGTTGCTGCAGGGGCGTTGCTGCTTCTGTTTTCCTCCTGTCCTATCAGCACTGAGGTTCATCTCTTGTTTAGAGACTCTATTGTTGCTCAGAATTCCTTCTGCACTTGAAATCAAGGAATATGTTTACTCTCCTGAAGGAATTTGTGAATCCTCAAAAGTTGCCTTCTTGTCTGCCCCTCTCCTCAGTTTGTGTGCAGACTCAACCTCTGCCCTTTCATCATTGTTTGTCTCTGCTTGCTTTTATTTCCACCTTCAAATTCATTATTATTCCATGTGGTGCCCCCTCCCAATAGCCCAGGCTGGCTCAGTTTCTGTGGAGAATCACTGGGAAAGAAGCTCATGGGCAGGGCTGTGAGCTCCAGCCTTTCCTGGGAGCTTTGGGGGGACCCTGGTAAATCTTCGCTGACATTCCCCTCGGCCATCCACCAGCTCAGCTCTTGGCTGCTTTCATCCCCCTGCCTTTCCCTCTGATCCAGGCTGCGTGGTCGTGTTCCCTGGGATCCTCTGGGAGTCTCTGGGAGGATTCCTGCATTCATAATGTTTGTTCCTGGCACTGGGGCTTGTTTAGCAAGGGATTGGCAGCTCAGCTGGCACGGGCTCGGCTTCCTTGGAGGCGCCATTCATCACCAGCCTTTGCACCCCTTCAGTGACTCTGACTGACAGTGGCTTTTGTTTTTTTGTCCTTTCCCTCCCTCCCTGGGCACAGGGGCTGCTCCCAGGTGGGCATTATCCGAGCTCTGATCGAGGCTGGGATTCCTGTGGACATGATCGGGGGCACGTCCATCGGCGCCTTCATGAGCGCCCTGTACGCCGAGGAGCGCAGCTACAACCAGATGAGGATCAAAGCTCGCCAGTGGGCCATGGTAAGCACTGAATGCTGAGCTCCCTCCCTTGGGAATGCTGAATTCTGCAGCAAGGCCCAGGCACAGCAGGGCATGAGGAAAGTGCAGCCTCCTGAAGTTCAGTGCCACAGAACAAGCCCTGCCTGGCAGTGATGGATCACCTGGAAAAGCTGCTCCATGCCCAAGGAGTCAGGAGGCAACTGCCTGGCTTAGCTCTGCACAAATCCTGGTTATGCTGTCAAGGCACAGTGATGTTGTTTAGGAGTGCTCACCTGTGGTTATCTTTGTTTTGTCTTCTCTTTTATGTGCTGGGACCAGTTTCCTTTCCAGCTCTCAACAAATGTGTTTCTCTTTTGTGTTATTCTCTCTCTTTCTCACATGCTGTCATGTGTCAGTGGAACTGAATGACAGAGGTAATCCTTCTCTAAATAACTTCCAAATGTTTCACTTCTGGTCCTGCCTGTGCCCTTCACAGCACTGGGACTCTTAGTCAGGAGAAATTCCTAACTTTCAATATTTAGTACAAACCAAAACTTATTTTCCAAGTTAACCCAAGTTTTGGGAAGGTTGTTTTTAATAGTGACTTTAGTGGGTGAGTTTATTTATCATGGAGTCAAAGACTGGTTTGGGTTGGAAGGGACCTTAGAGATGTCTCATCCCACCCCTGCCATGGGCAGGGACACCTTCCTCTACCCCAGGGTGCTCCAAGCCCCATCCAGCCTGGCCTTGGTTTTATTTATTGATGGGATGTTGGATGAAAACTGTCCCAGGTGACACTGGCTCAGACTGACTGAAGGTGACGTTATTTCTATTTGATGGTTGCAAGTTTCTGTTCTTCATATCAAACCCACATTTTCCTGTAGATTTTCCTACTGAAAATGAAGCTACATAAGGAATTTTATTATAGACAAGATTAAGAGTCTTAGGTCTTGGGTTTCAGGGGGAAATAGGACCCTGTCATTCTGTTAATGTCTTCCAAGGGTCTTCCAATCTGCCATGGGTTTGCAGTAAAAACTGTCTCTGGGAAGATGGATTGTATGAGGCACTAAAATCCAGATTGAGTCCCTGGGATGTTTGTGCTGTCCTGTGGGCAGAGCACTGTGGGACAGATTCTCCTCCCCATCACTGCTTGCCAGAAGAATATGGATTTTATGCTTTTTATTTAAGAACTGCCTGTGCCTGGCTTGGGAAGCACCCAAAACATAAACTGTTTATGATCTAGAGCAGTTTGCTGGAATCACAAACCAGGGGGAGGCTCAAGATTAAAGACATAAAACCAACTGCACTGAACTGTGTCAGACATCCCTTTAACCTTGCTGTCTCTGTCCCACCTTGTGCCTCCAGGGCAGCATCTGGTGGGTGCTGATGCATCCCCTGATGCTTTCCCAGCACTCTGGGGCTCGCTGCCATCTGTCCCAGCTCTTGGTTAAGCCACAGCCATGGAATTTTCCTCTGTGCATTTGTCCAGAGGATTCTCCTCTTGTTTGTCAGGTCTGCCCTGTGCAGGGCATGAGGCAGAGCTGGAGATGTTTCCTGGGCTTCTCAGGATTGTGTTCCCAGTCAGCCTGGAGCTTGCCAGAGCTGGAATCACAGTCACTTTTATCAGGAATAGTTAGAGATGAAGGCATTTCACCTGTTGATAAACTTATGAGCACAAATTGCAAAAGCTCAGAGAATGTTTCACAAGGTCATTTTTGGCCTGCAGCTGTTTCAGGTGTTGGTGCCTTGAAACCTGCAGATAAGTAATGGGAGAAGTGATTGTCCTCTGTTACAACCAACATTTCATCTTATTAATGAGGAATGGATTTTCCTGAGGACTTCCATGAGTGTTCTTGCAGGTCCATGTCCAACCCAGAAACTGTCTAAGGGTTTGAGGAGGACAAAAGCAAAGCCTGCTCTGTTTGAGCCCCCTCCCTCTGCTGCCAGCAGTGTCCAGGAGAATGGCTGAAAACTGAAGAGAACCATGAAATCCCCTCTCCAAAATCACAATGTGCAGAGCATTGGGGGAATTTGAAATCTTTTATCAGTGGCTGTTCTGAGGTGTTGACTCTTGCATGGTGTTCATGCTGAGCAGGGGGAGGGGAAGGAGCCCCAGTGGGTGGGAGACAGCCAGGAGGTCTGCTGGGGATTCTTGGGAGATCTGCTTGAAGGGACTGAGTGTGAGAGAGCTGAAATATCCCCCAGATAACCCCAAATTCCCATGTCCCAAATGAGACATTCCCTGCTGTCCCCAGAGCAGGAGATGCCCCAGAAGCAGCCAGGCACAAAGGCTGGAGCATCCCCTGCTCCAGGACCTGCTGCTCCTGCTCCTCTGGAGCTCTGAGCTTGGAAATGTCTTCATTGGGATGGATTAATTAACTCTGAGCTTTTCTTCTCTATCTTTTAAATCCATCAGACTGAGTGCTGTTTGTCCTGCATTTATTTCTCTTCTTGGTATTTTTAGAAATTGGCATCTCTCTAGCTGCACACTTGGTGTTGGGAAGGGATATTTTTAATGGGATGTTTTTTCTGCACTTAATGAAGCAGCTTAGAAATAAATGACTCTTGTCAAAATACAGGGGGGAAATATGAAAATTCCCAGTCAGATTAGTTACTATTTATTGTCTCTGTGTGTCTTCTGTACCTCTATTTAACCAGCAAAGCAAACAAGCCAAAGCTTCAATGGTTGCAGATTGTTGGTTTTTTTAATTGGAGGATTAATATCTCAAAGTAGAAATATTTCACAAAGATGGGATATACTTTGAAAGGAATACAGTTATAGGTGTGTGTGGGGCTAAAACACTGCTCCTGATGGGAATGAGGGCTGGCTGGGTGGGACACTGCCATCATTTGCTGCCTGTCACTGTCTGGTGGCACTGACAGCTCAAATAAATGTGGGGATTCTGCCCCTGGAATCAGGAGGTTCTGCCTCTGACCCTGCTCTGTTTGTGCACTGGGAGAGTCTGTACTTTAATGAGCTGATCTGGCCAGAAATTAGTCCTGATATCCAATTCTCATCCAGCCCTGAGTTATATTTTTATTTTATTGATTTAATATTTTTTCTCTGAATTCCTTTATTGAAACTTTATAGGTGAATGCTAAGAAGGCAATGCATCATCTTTTTAGTAGTATAAAAAATACTGGATCTGTTTGAAATTTTTGTTGTTGCATAAGTTTTCCCATAACCTTGGGGGTGTTTTACAGTCAGGAACATTGAAAAATCCTGGGATTATACTGGCTTTTCACACCAGTTTGCCACAATGCAGCATCAAAGAATAAAACAGCCAGAGATGAAAATTCTTCTTGTCCATCATCACATGTCTTTGTTCTTGTCCTTCTGCTCTGTGAGCAGAACCTTGTCCCTTCCTTGCTGAAGTTTTTTATACCCTAAGGTCACTTTAAAAATTATTTTGGGATTGAAGGTCTTTTTAAAAAGCTCAAGCTCATCTTGTAGCAGAGCTGTAGAAATGAAAGTTCATGAGAAGTTACTGAAGAATTGGGAAGAAATTCCTCCCTGTGAGTTTGGGCAGGGCTGGCACAGGGTGCCCAGAGCAGCTGTGGCTGCCCCTGGATCCCTGGCAGTGCCCAAGGCCAGGTTGGACATTGGGGCTGGAGCAGCCTGGGACAGTGGGAGGTGTCCCTGCCATGACAGGGGTGGGATGAGATGAGTTTTAAGGTCCCTTCCAACCCAAACAATTCCATGATTCCATGACCTGAAAGCACTGGCAGAGCTGGCTCAGGGCTGGGCTTCCCATCCTGGTGGTGTCAGGGGATGAAACTCTTGGAGCTGCTGGAGCTGATCCCAGAGCTCTGGTAGGAAGTGGAGCAGGAGGCAGCAGGCTCTGTGTGCCTCTGCACAGGGTGATCTTTAACTGAATTTATCTGGGCAACAGGAGGTGGTTGCAGCTATTCCTGGGAGGCTGAGGGAGGCTGTTGGCCATCAGCTTCAGCTAAAGGGCATCTTCCAGCTCTGAGAAATGAGAATATTAAGAAATAACTGTTAATTAGTAGTATTTTGTCCTTGGGCAAGATCATTGTCATGATCAGGAGAAATGTGGAGGGCTCAGCATTATAAATATCATTTGTAACAAGGGAAGCCCGATGGCTGGTGCTGAGTGGGAGAGATTTTTTTCTTCAGTATTAAATAAAGGGCTCTTTGTAGATGCCTCTTCCCCTGATTTAATCATCCTGAAGAGACCTGGTCCCTATTTTAGGTGCAGCACTAATTCCATCTCCCTCTGAAGCTGTGGGTAGCAGTCTATAGTTAGGTTGGCACAGTGTCCTCAGCACATCAAACCCAGAGTGAGGATGTGAATGAAGCTGACACTAAATCATTGGGTTTGTGCTCAGCCTTTTACATTCTCCCACATTTCCTGCTCCCATCCTTGTTCTTAATGATCTTTTTTTATCCTTGCACTTGTGTTCTCTGGGCACATCCCTGATAGGAATTTGAAAGCAGCTGGACATGTCATCCTGCTGCTGGTTAAATCACTGCCAAAGTAAAGCCAAGGCCAGATGTTGCTCACAGCTGCTTTAACAGCTGGCAGGTTTGAGGCTGTTCCATGTGTCTGCCTGGGAAGGATGCCCTGATCTCTGAGAAGTTGTTTGTTAAATTACAGAGAACATGTAGGGAGAGAAAATACTTCATCTCATGGAAATATTTCATCCAGTGAAACCCTATGTAATTTTAAAGGAATTAATTTTGTTTGATGGTCTTCTTTTACTTTTTGACTAATGTGTAATATATTAAACATTGAGTTTTATTAATGTTTATTAGGATTTGACAGCAATAGCCTGATTGTGGACAAATCCTATGGCCATAATGCCATCAAGTTTAGGGATTTTCATCATTTTCTCTTGTAGGTCAGTACATAGGTGTAAGAATGCTGTTAAAATGGAGAAAAAAGGAATTCATGAAAGCTTAATTCCATGATCTGTGTGTTAGAAGGGTTGGTATGCAGGGACCCTGTAGTGCTTTAGGAAACCTGATGTGGTTTGGTTTCCCTTGCTGGTGCTGAGAATTTGTAGCAGTTAAATGCTGCATCCATAACATGTCCCAGTCACTGACTTTGGAAATGCCAAATAATGGACCCTACTCCATAGAAAGTGTTTAAAGATCCATAACATGTGCTTGACTGAACCCTGTGGAGTCCCAGAGAATCCCAGGCATGATTTTCTAAGTGCTTCTGCTGAGGCAGAGAAAAGCTTTAAGTCTGGGAGAAAAATTAGGTGTGATCCCCAAATGAGAAGAGATGGATGAAGCAATTCCTCTGCCATGGATTTGTGGTTTCCTTCCCACACCACTGACCCACACAGCTGCTGTGGGGAGGATAGTGAAGAGGAAGACAACTCAGAACATCTCTTTTTAATCAAGATATATAAAGGATGGAGCTGCCCCATCCATGGCCTTGTGCAAAGGCTGAGGCTCAGCTGCTCTGGGGCTCTTTTGGGGCACAGGGGAAGCAATGCTCCTTCTTGCAGAGCTTTATTGCAGGGCTTGCTTCTGCTCTGGGGATTACTAAATGTCAATTTAACACAGGAGGAGCTCCTGGGTGTAGATTTTGCAGTTGTATTTCTGTCCCCTCAACACTTTCTGCACTTGTGATGCTTCCAGCATGTGGGCTCTGAACTCTGGAATGTGATATCTGGAATTGCAGCCTTAATGCACATATTCCTATGGATTCTGGCCTGTATTTACCTTTCAAATGCCTTTTTTTTTCTTTTTAGGTGATGAACTCGGTGTTTAAGACTATTCTAGACTTGACATACCCAATAACCTCTATGTTTTCTGGAGCAGCTTTTAACAACAGCATCAACAACATCTTCAAAGATAAGCAGATAGAGGTAGGTTGTTTATTCACCTTATGGATAGGAAATTATGTCCCTGTCTTCTGTTGGAGTAGAAATAGCTTTTTCCATGCTAATGTGGAAATCTGGAGCTGTTGGGTGGCTGAAAACGTGGTGAAACTGTGAATGTGGTGGTCCATGCCTGCAGGAAGGAGCCTGTTCTTTTTGGTGCATTTAGGAAACACAAACTGGAGATTATTTGTAGCTATTTCAGTTTGACAAAGGGATCTCATTGTCTGAGAGAAGAAGTGAAAATTGTGACACTGAAGAAGAACAACTGAGACTGCTTCATGATTATTTTTCTGCAAATCAGGTCTCAGAGACCCTCAGGGCACACCAGAGAAGGGCTTGAATTGGGCTGTGATGGGTTTGGCTTTTTGAATTTTAGTTTTGAAGCTGGAGTGAATTTTTCTGAGCAGCCTGTTGAGAACTGCAATAATGGCAGAGTCCTTTGTGTCCTGGTTTGCACTTGGTGACCTTTTTGTAGTTGCTGGGTGTTGTGTGGTCCAGCTGAGCCAAGAGCCACCTTTGGAATCCACCTCTGCCCTGTCCCTCAGCAGCAGCAGATTGTAAAGCACATTATCAGTGTTTGTCTTCCCACACTACCCAGCTCAGAGAGTGTTTGGGTAGCCTTGGAATTTCACCTGATTTGCAATTTTAACCAAATTATTCCTGTGTTTGCATCCTTGTGATGAAAGATCATGTAGCAAATTAACACTGTATATACTTTAAATATATTTGGTAAAAATAATCCAAAACATTCCCTACCTAAATGCAAGTATGAAAGCAAGTGATTAATCATCATGTGGCTTAAAATAGCAGTTTGCTGTGCAGAGGGGATGGTGCTGGAGACAAGCAGGTTTTAGAGAATCCTGGAATCATCAAGGTTAGAAAAGGCCTCAGATCCTGAGTCCAACAATTCCCTCAGCAGTGACAAGGCCACCACTGACCCCTGTCCCCAGGTGCCACATCCACACAGCTTTTGAGCCCTTCCAGGGATGGGGACCCAGCACTTCCCTGGACAGCTGTTCCAATGCCTGACCACCCTTTCCATGAAGAAATTTTTCCTGCTATCCAACCTAAACCTCCCCTGGTGCAGCTTGAGGCTGTTCTGTCTCTCCCTGCTTTGGCTTCCAGCAGTTCATTGTACTTCCTTTTTAAGATGCAGCAGATTCCTTCCTTAGGAATTCCAACAGCTGTAGTTGCATATTCTGGTCTTCCCTTGCAGCCACAGGAAGGTTTTGTGCAAGAGAAATCCAGTCCTGAGGCATCCAGCAGCATCATCTCTGTGCACCATCACTGTGTGCTGACCATCACAGCCCCTCAGTCCATGCCCAGGGTTTCCAGGGAAGAATTCCCTCAGATAAATAAGGGAAAATGTTGTGTAGCTCAGCCAGCAAAGAGAGAGTTATTCCTTCATTGCAATTCCCACTCTCATTGTGGGGTAACCAGTCCTGGAACTGGGAGCTGCCCCAGGGTAAAGGGAGACTGAGAAAGTAAGAGCTCGTACAGGAACCTTGAAAAAGTATTTTCTCAAAGCATTGAAAGCATCCAAACTGCAAACATCCATCTTTTCTCCCCTGCTGGGGTGGGTTTGGCTGGGTAGCAATGATTTCTACCTTTAAATTCCTATCAATAAAAAATTAATTACAGCCTTACAAGCTGAGGTTTGGGTTGTGCTTGGCCAACACTGCTCCTCCCAAGGGGGATGTGCAGTGATCCCAGGAAAAGCTGGGCACATCCTACCCAAGGGGCTGAGCCTCGTGGTTCTAGAAAAGTTCAAAATGTAGAAGCTGTGGCCCAGATGCTCTTGTTGGGAGGTGTGTGGCTGTGAGGTGACACCCCTGTGCTTCCCACACGAGTGCTCACCCCTCTCCCACACGGGAGGCAGGAGCAGGAGCTTACGTTGAGCTGTTATTTCTGACACTGGAAGGGAGGTTTCCATTTTCTCTGCAATTTGCTCTCTGCCAACCCTTGTAATGTGGGTGTCTCCTGATTCCCAGCAGTGCTGCTCGTGTGGGGGCCCTGGTGACAAAAGCCCTGTCACTGCTTCCAGCCACAGGCACTTCCCAAGCTGGATCATCCACGTGAGACCCTCAGGGAGCACACCCAACCCCTGGATGGGGCCCTTGGACACACAGACCCAGGCCAGGGGGCTTGAAGGAAATATCTCAAGAAATAGAGCTATTTTCCTCTCAAATTCCCCATCCTTCTGTGAGAACATCAGCCTCTGGAATTTTTGTTCTCTGTTCCAGAATTCTTATCCCCATGCCAAAATGCCCTTGTAAATCATCTCAGCTGGGAGTTCAGGTGTGAAGAATCAGACAAGACTTTTATTAAGTCCTATTTCAGCCTTGAATGATACTCTGTTCCAAAATCAGTGGAACAATCCCTGAGCAGTGAGATGTTATTGTGGCGTGGGAGGGCTTGGGTTAGTTTGCTTTGTGCAGGTGTTTGCAGGAGCATGAAAGGAGGTGTCAGAGAGGCTTCTTTTTCCATTCCCTTATTTCTGCTTGATATGTGGCTGATGCACTGAGAACTGCAATCCCCAGAATATCTTCAGCATGGATAGGCACCCTGATTCTCTTGTAATCACACTTTATTCATCCACTTTCCCCTGGCATTTACACTGGGGTTGTGATCCTGGTGCAGTGCCTGACAGCTCTCCCCAGGTCCCACCAGCTTTGCAGAGCTGAAGAGATTAAACTCACCAGAAAAACCCCTGCTTCTTGGCAGGGCACAATTTCAGGTTGAACAGCACAGAAATCACACCAAGAGTTGCAACCTGACCAGTGAGGGAGAGCTTCCAGCTCTGGTGATCCTGGAGACCAAACCAGTGTTTGGTTTGAGTTTAAGGCCCATTAAAGCTGTGCTGGAGAAGGCCCAGACACTGTGTCCAGTGAACAAAGGCTGCCTGGGAGAGCAGGTTTTCCTCTTCAGCCTTGATTCAAGTTTTCTGAGTGACAGAGCAGCATCAGCTGTTCCCTGGGCACAAGGTCAGTTTACTCAGACAAGTCCTCCTGCTTCCCCTTGGCAGCTACCATTTCACCAGGCACCATGGAAACTTTCCAAAACTGTCCTCTGTCCAGCAGAGCCCTGCACACTTGGGAGGTCACCTTTTTCCAGCTGGTGGGAGGTGAGGCACAGCTGAAACCAGAGGGAGAACTTCCCCTGCCAGGAGCAGGGCTGGGTGCTTTGGTCTGGCCCCATTGAATGAACTCTCAGAGCTCTTGGCTTAGCATTCTTTTTGTGTCTCACCCTCCTTCTGTTCCACACCCCCCACTGTTGTGTTACCCTGCAGGATCTCAGGCAACCTCTAGAATCTTCTTGGAGATCTACCTTGCAGGGTCCTCTGTTCCTGTAGCCAGCTCCAGAGATTGGTGTTGTCCTCTTTGATTCCAAAAAACATTGGGTCTGCATTTCCTGCTGAAGTGATGACCCCTGGCTCCATCACCAGGAGCTACAAATTGTTGAGTGAAGGGGCCATGGTTCATGTTCTTCATGTCCTCCAGCATTAACAGCCTCAGGATCCCTTGGGATGGGAGTGACCATCAGCCTCCCACCCTTCACCTGAAATTAAGATAAAGACACCCTGCAGAAGGTGATTCTGGTTTGTGTGAGGAGCTCTCTTTGCTGCCTCTGCACACTGCTGGAACAAGGGGTTCTTGCTAAAAGGAAATGAGGATTTTTGTCTGCCTTGGTTCTGAACAAATTGTTTGCATGAGAGACAAATTTAGGAAGTTAAATGCAGGACTGAGGGGTTTTTCCTCCATCCATTCAGGTGTGTGTCTGTAGCTCTGTCTGGTAAGGCCCAGAGGTTGTTGCTCTGCTGTGTGTCAGGGACAGGGGGTAGTCAAGGTCACAGATTTAGTAAAATTGGGACTCCTGTGTTGCAGGATCTGTGGATTCCTTACTTCACCATCACCACCGACATCACTGCCTCGGCCATGAGGGTGCACAGGGATGGTGAGTGTGGGAATGGCCTCTCCTCTCAAATCAGCATGGGAGGCTTCAGGGTCACCCCTTATTCTTGGAATCTGTCTCACCTTTGAAATTTGTCCTTCCTTTTGTTTCTCCCTTCTCTGAGCTTGCTGAGCACCAGACTGTGGTTGTACTCAGATAACAAGGGATGGGGCTGCTGGGAAGGAATTAAATGAGATGCTGCATTCACTGTTTGAGGAGAAAATGGGTCCATTGGCACCTTTCTGTATCCTTAAAGCATCCTTAAAGTAAAGTGCAGGTATTTTAGCCATAAATCAGACTTCAAGCAGCTGAAACCTTTGACAATTCAAATTCCCCTAAGTGAAGCTGTCTTCCCCCAGAACAGACTCTGCCTGAAGCAGGGGCTGAGTTAGGCTTTCATTTGTGTCAGTCCTTTCTGTTTCTCACTGACTGAAGATGGGAGGAGGATCTGAGGTGCCTGGGATGTGTCCCTGCCTGTGCCTTTTGTCAATCTGGGGTAACAGGGCAGTGACTCAGCCTGCAGGGGAGGCCTCCAGGTGCCCCAGATATTCCTGGGGGAGCTGCAGCCTTTGCTGCCACATCTCTGATGTTTGTCCTTGGGGCTGGCGCAGGTCACACTGGTCCATTCCTGCCATTCCAGGGGGGTTGTGGAGGACTCTGGGCTTTGATCAGAGCAGCTAAAACAAGCAGAAAAAGGATTAACCCTTCTCAGAGGTTTTGTATTCCCATTCCACAGCAGGTTAAGCCAGTTGAGGTCAGGAAACTCACTCCAGCCAGCTGCTTGTCCCCATGGAAGTTTAATGTAAGGGTAGGAACCAGCTGGAGAATGGTTACTGTTGTCTCCACTGAATGGAGATAAATTAAGTTCCCAGCTGCTGCCATTTCCCATCTTGGTTTGCTCTGTGAGGTGTAACACACGTCAGCAGTTTCCTTGGGTGGAAGTTCCACTGAAACTATAAATAATAACCCCCAAATGTGCCAGTATTAACCTGGGGTTGTCATTAGAAACAGAGCTGTTATCTGTTTTTAAGAGAAAACACCAAAAAAATCAATTCCCAGGGAATTTGCTGTTGGAAGCACCAAGCAGTTAATTACTGAGCAGTGAGTTAACACTGCAAGGCTCACTTATTCCTGGTATTTTAAAGATTCACTTCTCTGACAAGCCTCTTGGCCTGTGGAAATGCACTGTCTTCCCAATTTGGTTGATGCAAATGTTATGAGAAAAATCAGTGTGTAAGAGCCTTAAAGCAGAATGTTTTACAGGAAACACAGCCAATCAATTTCTACTTGACTAAACTTTGTTTCTAGCAGCTTAAAGGATTATAACTTCCTTACAGCACCAACAGAAATGGCCCAAAAGAATGATCCCCACCAGGCATTTGCAGTGGTTTCAAAAGAGAACATGTTTGCTTGGTACAGAGGAGGGAAAATAGAATTTTTGATAGAATAGATAGAACAGAATTCTACAGCTTGTGTTTTTCAGGTTCAGGTCCTGCTAAAAGTCAGGAGTTTGTGGATCTCTGTAGAACCCAGTGACTTCAGCTGCACTTGTTCTGTCAATCCCTCTGTCCTCAGGAGAAACCTTTTCCTTCCCTCCTCAGCCCCAGCTCCACAAAGTGCTCCCTGCAGCAGGAATATGCTGAGATCTCACAGAAAGCAGTATAAATATGAGGAATGGGCTAAAACCCTGAGTTCTGGGGCTGTTGCCTGATGTCTGCATAGTCTTTGTTTTATCCTAGCCAGGATTATGATATAGAAAATAATAAACTGTTTTAATAACTTCCTCACAGTGTCCTGAGGAAAGCCTCTCTCTATCTCTTGATTATCTTAATGAGTGCAGCCTCCCCCCTGTGTGCAATAATTAATGCTGGTGATTAATGCTGCCCTCCCTGCAGGCTCCCTGTGGAGGTACGTCCGTGCCAGCATGTCCCTGTCGGGGTACATGCCTCCCCTGTGTGACCCCAAGGATGGCCATCTCCTCATGGATGGGGGCTACATCAACAACCTGCCAGGTAGGAGCACAGCTCAGGGGGAGGAAATCCCCAGAACTGCCCATCAAACAGCCTGCAACCCTTGGGCCTCTTGTTTTTCCCTAGAACACAGAGAAATCTGAGACACCTTTAACCTCATGCTGGTTACCTGGAGGCCCTGCTCTCAGTTTCCTGGGTGTTCCCTTTATTTTGGTTTTATTAACACTGTTTTTTTCTGAAGTATTTCCTGATAGCCAAATTCTGAATATACAACTCCCAGCTAAGTCTGAATTATTTTGGTGCTTGCTGAAGGGAGAGAGGAGGAATCAAACCACGAACATAAAATCTCCCTTGGAGTTTCTCTTCAATCAGTTAATTAAAAATCATTCTGAGAGAGCAGCAGCATTTGCTGCTCAGGCTGGTGTCACCTGGAGCCTGTGGCAGTGGGGGAGTCATGGGGCCATGGAAGGAGGGATGTGGGTGTGGGATGGGCTCTGAACCCCCCAGCAGGGTGCAGGGGTGTGAGCTGCCCGTGTTTGGGATGTGTTTTGTGTCAGGTTTCACTGCAGTCACAAGCATGGGTGGCTCAGGGGATGGTGAGGCAGCAGAGCCCTGCAGGGTCACTGCACTTTGTGGCTGTGCTCAGGTAAAGAGGGAGGAACCCCAGGCAGAGACTCCCCACCTGAACAACCTGAGTCATTCACATCTTCCTGTCACACCCTGACTTCATTTTTCCATCAGAGCTGTGTGTACCTAAAACCCAGAAACAGAAATAGCACAAAATAGATCCCCCAAATTTGGCATTCTCTGTGCTTGTAAACAAGAATTGTGAATTGCAAACCAAAGCACCTCTTGCATCTCCACAGCTGGAGAGGGCAAAGAGCAGACACAGGTGACACTGGGTGGGAAACACAATAGACTGAAGGAGCTCAGGAATATAAATCCAAGTTACAGAACAGATCTGATTTAAAGAAGTGTCTAAATTAAGCCTCTAAATTGGCTCTCCAGAGCTGTGGTTTTCCTACGCAAAACTATTCTGGAAACTGCGACTATCTTGGACTCTGGGGGTGTGAAAGAAATATAAATTCATTCTGTGAGGTTCATGTCCTTCTCTTCCCTCCCCTGGCGCTTCCCTAAATCCTCACCCGTATCCAAAGAGTGCAGCTCGTCCTTTTACTGACCTTCAAGTAGGAAGTGTTGCCTCATTTCTCTCCCACTTTCAGATGTGAATCTTTCTCTTGGATCCCAGAGCTGTTCTCAGGCTGCCATCCAGCCCCTCCTTGCTGGCAGGTCCCTGTCCTGCTCCTCCCATTGTCACCTCCCTGCAGCACTGGCACTGCTGCCTCCTCTCTCTAAGGCACGGCCCCTTGTTCTCTCTGCAGGGCCCCCAGGCCTTTTTTTTAGAATTAATGTGGGTTGGATGTGCTCTATCCCATTATACCCAGCGTGGTGTCACTGCCCTGGTGCTGTGTCCCCTGTCCCCTGCTGCTTCACAGGCTACTGGGACCTCAGGGAGGGTCAGGTCATCCCACTGATCTGGGGCAAAACATCCCTGGCAGTGATGTCCTGCAGCACCCTGGGGTGACTCAGGGCTTGGTTAATGCAGGATTTGGGATCCCTCCCTCCCTTACGGAGCCTCCCTGAGCAGGAATGGTCTGGGCAGAGCTGCTGCAGAGTTCATATGGAATCACAGAAATGTTTAGGCTGAAGATCCCTCTAAGACTGAGGCCAAGCATTCCCCAGCACTAACCCATGTCCCCAAGTGCCACATCCACCTGGCTTTGGGATGGGCACTGATGATCACTTCTGTCCAGCTGCTCGCTGGTGGTGGGTGCAGCCTCAGGTCACACACCTGAGCCATAGAGATCTACACCTGGGAGCAGCAGCAGGGAGGGCAGAGGGGCTCTGACACCCTCCTGTCCCCCAGCTGACGTGGCCAGGTCCATGGGGGCCAAGGTGGTGATCGCCATCGACGTGGGCAGCCGGGACGAGACCGACCTCACCAACTACGGCGACTGCCTGTCCGGCTGGTGGCTGCTCTGGAAGAGGTGGAACCCCCTGGCTGAGAAAGTCAAGGTACTGGGGCCAGACTGCACTGGCAGCTGGTTTTTCAGAGCAGTGGGAATAGTGGGAGAAGGGGGAAGATTCCCTCTGTTACTCAGGGAGCAAGTCTGTGCCAGATTTGTTGTTTTGCTGGATTTGAGTTCTTGTTTGGAGAACAGGGCAGTGCCATCACACCACAGGGAAGGCAGTGATGTGGGAAGGGCCTGGCAGAATTCTTAGAGCAAAGAAACCTTTTTTTAGAGCTGCATACATTGTGATAAAGTCAGAATTTATTAATTTTACCCATAAAAGTAGTAAATATGTTCAGTTCACTTTCTATCCTGTATGTCTCTGAGCTGCTGATTTAGGGAGATCTTAACACTTGGCAGTAGTAAAATACAACTGATAAACATGGGTCTGCAGAGCATGATTTTATTGTTTTCCTTTTGTTGAATGTGGTCAGGCCAACTCTGTTTCTTACTCTGCATTTCCTAAATTGTCTGGCTCTGCATCTGTCCCCCAAGTGAATATTGATTTTAATTCTTTCCTGCCAGTTGCATTCCCCAGTTGGAATTGGTCTCAGTAGTATCCAGTGAAATATTCCAACTGCTTGAATGGCAATAGGCACCCATGGAAACGTGAAATTCCTTCTGAACACCACAAAACACTTTTTTTTTTACTGATAGTGGTGAAACACTGGCCAAACAGAGCGCTGGTGCAGTTTCCATCTGTGGAGATGGTGAAAACTCAGCTGGACATGCTCTTGGACAAGCTGCCCCACTGACCCTGCCTGGGCAGGAGGGATGGGATGGACTGGATGATCTCAAGGGGTCCCTGTCCACCTCAGCCATTGTGCAAAATCTCTGCCCTGGCACTAGAATTACAAACTGGCTTGGGTTGGAAGAGATCTTTAAGCTCATTCAGTTCCACCCCAAGGCTCCAAACCCTGTCCAACGTGGACTTGAACATTTGCAGGGATGGGGCATCGCTGATTTCTACCTTGAAGGATCACTGCACCCATTACCTCAGCACAGATCTTTAAGTTATATATATATATATTCATTTCACTCTATCCTGGGGTGAAGGTCTTGGTTCCAGCTTGTTGGAAGGCAGTTCCCTTTGTGGTGCTGATCATGGGCACTCATCCCTGCCTGCCCACACTGGGACACAGCTGGAGGTGCTGCTGTGCAAGGGCATCACCAGGGTCCTGTGAGCACAGCTCATGTGAACACACAGAGCACGTTCTGAAATCCTCTTGGAGGAACTGTCTTGCTTTGAAAAACAGGTCTGCTAAGAAAGGCAGGAGCCTCTCTTGAAATGGAGAATGTAAACCCCCTCCCTCCAAATTATTATGATTTGGAAATTAAGGGGCTCTCAGGCAAAGATATGGGAATTGGAATAACAGTTTATTAGGAAAAAATAAAATAGAAATACAGTATTACAGAAAAAAAAAGTCCAAAACACTGCCAGAGTCAGAATACAACCTGACACCCGTCAGTCAGGCAGGGTGTTGGCAGCAGTCCCATTCCATGGTGGCTGCATCCTCCTGCAGTGACAGATGTGGCTCAGTTGGAGCAGTGCTCCTGTGCAAGGTGCAGTTTCCACTGAAGGTGCAGTGATGATGTGGAAGGGTCTGGTTTTCCTCTGGAATCCAGTGGGAAAGGCTGCTCTGATGTTCCCAATCTCAGTTTTTATCTAGGTAGGAAATGTTTGGCTCCTCCTCCTGACTGGAGCATCTCCCATGGGATGATGGAATTTTATCAGTCATGAACTGGGACTCAATGGCCATGAGCAGGAGAGATCTCCTGGAGGGAGGATGGGTCATGGAAAAGATAAAGAACACTGCCCTACCTGGTTTTTAACAGCTGGCCCATTAGCAGAGGATATCTCCCCTGGAAATAAGGATCACTGTCCCACGTGGTTTAACAGATGGTGATAGAATCCATACTTTTGATAGAATCCATACTTTTTGGTGACATTCTGCATTGCAGCCCAGGACATTATCCACCCCCTAGTCTATCACCATCTGCATCATACCCAAATCAATGCCCTTTAAACTCTACAATGAAACCTTGCACACAGTTCTCACTTAAGATCAGGTTATTGCAAGCTGGGAGAGGAGCTGACTTTGTGCCTGGTGTGCCAGGTGCTGAACATGGCTGAGATCCAGACACGCCTGGCCTACGTGTGCTGCGTGCGGCAGCTGGAGATGGTGAAGAACAGCGACTACTGCGAGTACATCCGGCCCCCCATCGACCGCTACGGCACCCTGGACTTCGGCAAGTTCGATGAGATCTGTGTAAGTGCCTCCCTGGTGCTGGCAAAGAGGGTTTGACAGGAAGGTCTCATGGATGTGTATGTGTAACAGGAAGGTGTTTGAATGTAGAATCTGAAGAAGGAATGGAAATGATAGCAAGTTTTGATGTAGAAGAAAAGAATTGCTGAGCCAGTCTCAGAAGGCAAAGAGTAAAATGAGTTGAAAGGGGTTTTTATAACTCAGAGCAAAGGATAAATACACCTCAAACAAAAGATGCTTTTACCAAACAAAAATATTTTCACAGGCAAACAAAAATACCCTGTTGCAAGTAGAGAAAAGATCTCAAAATCTTCTACAATAAGAAAACTGAAAAGCAACTTCTAGCTTAAACTGTAACATATTAACTTTTTGTAAAATTAGAAAATAGTAACATAAATGTGGTAATGTTAGTAGTTATGATAGGCTATAGGTAATAGTATTGGTTAGTTGTTATAGCTTAAAATGCTCTGCAATGAAGAGTGTATAATACATTATAACCAAAACTAAACTTCAGATGAACCTACAGCTGATGCTGAAAAAGCTGTGGGCTTAGCTCTTGTCACCCACGACCTGTGAATTGCTGTATCATCTAAATACAATAAACAGCATTTCAAAGAGCCTCCTAAAGCCCCACATCCCTCATTTCAGCTCTTGCACCCCCAGCACTGCTCCTCACAGCCCTGCTGCTGCTAATTAGTGCTGGAGCAGTGCAGAGTGAGAGGAGCTGCTGGCACAGAGTGAATAATTGACACTCAATAATGCTGTGGAATGATATCCCGGCCGGGAGATTGGATTAGCAGCAGGAATTGAGTTAGTAATCTTGATTCTATAATGACCTGTGAAGGGATCGGTTGCCTGGCTCTGTTTCGTGGCTGTTTGGGCTCGGTGACAGCTCGTGGGTGTCTGAGCTGCTCTGGACACTTGGGGTTTGGTGTTGGTGAGGGCTGGGCTTTGTCCTCACTTTCCCCTCCTCCTGGAGCTTGTTGTAGCATGAAATGTTCGCAGAAATGTCAGGGAGCCCTTGAGTCCTAGAAAACAAGAAAATAACTGGTTCTGCTAACGTTTGGGCACTTCAGTGTATAAAACATCACCCACAATTCCTCTGCACCCCTCAGAGGGTCAGGGAATGGCACCAGTGTGAGGAAAAGCAGTGCTGCCAGGCCTCACATCACTGGCATTGGGCTGAGTTTGTGTCAGAGCCCAGGATGGGCAGAGCTGGCTCCAGGTGTGCAGGGAATTGTTCTGCTGACATCATCCAGTGCTCACAGCACAAATGTCCCTGCCCAGGCAGGGCAGCAAAAGTGATTCTGGCTCAGTGTCTCCTGTCAAGAAAGTGATTTTACTGTCTCCTTCTATTCTTTGGCTGTTTTAGCCATTCAGGCATCTTCCATGATATTCCAGATATTCCTGCACAGCTTTGCTCCTCTCCCAGGCTGGAAAACCACCACTCCTTCTTGAAGTCAACCTCCATTGCACTTCAGTGAGGAGCTGTGATGCTCCTTAACCTGCAGACTGATCTCTCCTGGCTTAACAAGCACTGACCAACCCCAGGAGCACAGTTTAGCCCTGCAGGTTCTCATCTCAGAGACTCCTTAGGACACACAGCAGCTATCCCAAACCACCAGCTGATTTCCCCAGTGTAAATATTTTCTCTGGGATATTTGGTGCCTCTTGGTTTCTTGGCAAACACTGCTGTCTGCCTGTGGATCTAGGACTTTGCTGATAAATAATTCTTTGTTCTTTGCCAGCTGGAGAGCCCTTGCTGATTTGAAAACCTTGACAGACAGGTGTGGTAGTTCATCACAGCAACAGATCGTGAGCTGTCACATCCCTCCCTGCTCCGTTCTAATGTGGTGCTGTTAAAGAGATGTAAAGGCACCAGGCAAATTTTGTCAGTGCAATAAAACCTGAGAGAAGGGCAGTTCCTCAAAAGTGTCACTGTCTGGGAGCAGGTTCTTGGCAGGGATGGAGGGGCAGCATCTCCTGGATCCCCATCCCTGCAGCATGGCTCAGTAACTTCTGTCCACAAGGAAGCTTTGAGCTGTGCTGACCTCCAAGGGAAGGACAATCCAGGCATTCCTTTATGCTTAGGGGCTGGGAAGTAGTGTGGGAGGTTCATTTCAGCAGAGTGCCTGGATTTTACAGGAAATACAGATGGGCACCAGCATTTTCCAAGGAGCTGAAATCTCTTCATGTCAAACCCAGAGCAGTGGGTCAGTTCCTGAAGCTCAGCTTCTCGTGGTTATTTTGGGTCAGCCTGACCCTGCCAGTGGCAGAGCCTTCAGCTCCTTTTTCTCTCCTTAATCACCCCCACCCTGGGCTGGGATAGATTGTGAGAAGGGAATTCAGCCCTAGTGTCTCCCATGCTCTGAACCCTCATCCAAAAACTAGAGGAGAGACAACAGCAGAGGTTTTGTGCTGCTGCCAGAACCAGGGCTGGAGATGGGACCCAGGGCTCTCAGAACTGTTGCTCTGTCCTTCCCATTTGATTTTTCAACATAATTTCTGCTGTGCACTGAGAAAGAGAGTAAAACTTTGAGCAATGTGTCAGTTGTTTCCATGCTAATGGTAGTTATTAATTACTTTATTTCTCCTGATTACTTTTTTTTCCAGGAAGTGGGATACCAGCATGGGAAAACCGTTTTTAATGTGTGGTGCAGGAGTGGAGTCCTTGACAAGATGCTGAAGGACAGACAAGAGATCTGCAAATCCAAAACTGATGTGAGTGCTCAGGGAAGTGCTGTGTGCTGCTGGAGCTGCTCAGGGCTGGGACAGGGGACAGTGACTGCCCTGAGGTTGGTTCACAGCTCTGTGCTCTGGATTTCTTAGCAGGGAAATTCCAGTTGGTTTTAAGAAACAGTTACCAGCTCTTTGAGGAATTTAGATAATATAAGGGCTCACTGTCCTTCCTCTCCTTTGAATCCCTCTGATTTGAAACCCAAGTGCTACAAAGGCTTCATGTTCTATCCAGTATTTCTTTTTTACCTTGTAGAGAGAGGGAAATGAGCAGTAATTTTTTAAGGGATGGCCAGAATGAATCATAACTGTCATGAGCCTCAAAGAGGGAAGTCAAGTGAGGTGAGAGATGACACTGAGGATTTGCAGCTCTCTGGGGGTGGGTGGCAGAGCACTTTGGCTTGGAGATAGGGAGAGGATGGATGGCAGGATGGACTCTGGCCCAGGGATGAGGGGAGGATGATTCCACATCTGAGCCAGGTGCCCTCAGTGTCAGCAGAGGCTGTGAGTCACTGAGGGGTGGAATTGGCTCTGTTGGGAGGAGGTGAATGTCACCCCCAGCTCCAGGGGGACTTCCCAGCATCAGATGGATCTGCCCACGCTGCCTGGCAGGGCCAGAGTGGCTCTGGAAGGAGCACACAGGGACTGAGCCATGGAGGAAACCAGCTGCAGATCCATGAGCTTCAGGAGCCCCCAGACTCCTCAGCCTGGGATTTCTCCCTGGGAGCACACCTGGATGAGGTGTGACTGCAGAAGATGGGTCCTCAATACACCTCTGGCACCTCCTGATCAGACAACAGGGGCTGGGCTTCAGGTTTTGTGTTAAAAGGCATAAGAAGTCAAGGCAGGGAAAATTGTGTCTCAGAATGGGTTGTGTCCTACTTCAGCCTTGCTTTTATCACCAACCAGTAAAAAGCCTCAAACATTTTCACTGCTGTAACAGGCACTTCTAAAGAAGACTGCTTTTGAAACTGCCCTTTTTACAGGATGCAGTAATGGAAGGGAGTCTTTCACTTAAATCATGCTATCACAGCAGCATGATGGACATTTATCACACCTCCCCTGGGTTCTGTGCCACTTCTGTGCCCTGGAGAGCAAATCTGTCACCTCCTCATTGCACACCCGGCCTGGCCCTGCACTCACTTGATAATGAGGCACCAAGTGCTGATTGCTGAGGTGCCACAGCATGGAAATAACTGAGTTGGGAGAGTGGCTCACCAGCCCTGCTGGGTCCTGGAGCAGGAGCCACAGGCTCTGTGCATCCCTGGTGCTCACAAGGACCTGCAGGGTCATCTGCTCATCCTCCTGAAACCCTGGAGCCCTCTGAAACCCAAGATTTTTGCATCTGATTTCTGTTGCAGGAGATTTATTTCTATGAAGTTACAACTGTTGCAGCTCCCACTGGGGTATTTTTCTTGCTTTTCTTAGTCCATTAGACTCACTTAAGTCCTTTAGCTGTGTTATCTTCCAGGCAGAGCAGCTGATATTTTTAACTTGCCTTTCATTAGCAAAGGTTTTGATGCTTTATGTGTTTTAGTTCTTCATCTATTTCTGGAGTGTTCAACATCTGAGAGCTGAGTGCCATTTCTTACTGTCTCATTTCCATGTTGTGAGCATTGCAATTTTATTTAAAAATCCAGATATTTAATCATTTAGATGCTTCTCCTTTGCTTTGATCATTTAGTTCCTGTTTATCTTGTCTCCAAAATGCAAATACCGAAGACACAAACAACAAGAACCTTACATAAACTTTACTTTGAGCAGCCCTTACTCTTCCCCAGTATGGAATGCTGCAGCAGCATTAATTGGATCTACTTGGGGAAGTTTTGTCTACTGAGGTGTTATTCATAGTCAAAGCTAAATATAATCCAGCAGACTACAATAGTAACTGTCTTTCTCCACTAATTTATTTCATGGAGATTGTGCCAAAGAGAAAACTTTTCTCCTTGGAAAAAAAAGTATCAGAGAGATTTGAGAGTAGGTTTCAGGTGGATCTGAGATACTTCTTTGCTTTGTGCTCTCTGAGGGGAGGGTGATTTTGTCCTTAGAGGTAGTGAGAGGAAGCACTTAAACATTAAACTCCTGTTTGTAAAGCACCAAATGAGTGTGGGAAGACACCTGGTTTCCCACAAGTGGTTTTCCAGTCCTGGTGCTAAGGCTTTGGGTGCAGCTGCCTCCCCAGGTGCCCTCAGACAGGCTGAGCTGGGCTCAGATGCTTCTGTGGATCCAGTCACACTTCACTGCCATCCATCCTCCCCACAGGAGCTGCTGATGGTTTTCCTGGGGCACACTTTGGTGCTGGGCAGGATTTGTTCAGCTGTTCGTGCAGAGCCCTGGACTTTCATCCCACCCCAAGCCTGTCCCTGCCTGCTCCCTGCTCCAGCCTGGGCTGTGCAGCCACCTCATCCTCCTGGATTTTGGAGTCCAGGCCTTGGGCATGGCTGTGGCTGTGGGGTGGCCAGAGGGTGCACGTGGCCCTCACTGAGTCATGTGGCACAGACTGGAGCTGGCAAGGAGCTTTTCTTCCCTGTCCTGGGAAAGAGCTTTCTGCAAATGCTGCACTGGGAACGTTCAGGTTGGATGTTCAAAGTGATCCTGGGCTGACTCATCCTTTCCAGCAGTTCCTCAGCAGTCACAATGAGCTTCCCAACCTCTCTGTATTTTAAGGTGTGTGTCCTGAGCTACTGCTGTTCCATTTTACACAGGTACCTTTTCATTCCCTCCAGGCTTTTCTCTGCCCCCATTGCTTGTCCTGGATCTGCTCTGTGCTGTGGCTGTTTTGAATTACATCAAAATCAGCTACAAATGGAAGGTCAACTGAGAGCACTTTGCTGCAGGAGCAATGGGCTGCTGCTGTGACCCCACAGGGGTTGTGTGATTCACAGGGTCGTTGTTTTTCCCAGGAGAGCAAAAAATTGTTCATAAAACCCCGTGTTAGGGAGCTGCCCTGGCTGGGTGTTTGGGAAGACAACTGTGACAGCAATTCCTGGCAGCCCAGTTCCCTCTGCCAGCTCTCCCCCATCCCTTTCCTCTAGGCTGGGGTTGTTACTGTGTTCATTAAACTCACTGGGGTTAAAAAGGGATGAGAGGTGTTCAGGTGTCCACCTGCTTGTGTTGTGCCCAGCCCCAGAGAGGCAGGTGGGGCTGCAGGAAGCCTGAGAGGGCTCTCAAATGCCAAAGTTGGGTTTTCTTGGAGGAGAGACTGGAGCAAGAGCTTCTCAAAACAGAGAACACTTAGCCCACTGCTAAGGGTGAGACAGAGTGAAAATAGCAAGGGTTTATTGGAGAGAGGAATTGCAGTGGGAGATGTCTCTGCAGCTCCTGCAGCACCTCCAGCTCTGGGGTCTCCAGGGCTCCCCAGGGGGTCCTGGGCACCTCAGTGCCCTCCTGTCCCTGCAGCCTCTGGGCATCATCCAGCTGAGCTGTGTCCCACCTGGTCACCTTCTCCCAGGGGAAAGCAGAAGCTCCCTGGAGACTGCACCTGGCCCAACCAGTCCCTCTTATAAAGGGACATTGATGGAGAAAAACACAGAGTGAGCTCTGTCCATGCCAGGGCCCAGCCCCTCCTGTGCTTGTCTCTGGGGTCTTTTCCATAGTTTGCTCATTTTTAATAAGGCTTCTTGTAGTGTGGGTGGAGTAAGAGCCATTAGGAGCATGTCCCACTGTTGGGAATCCCATCTCTGCCAGCAGACCTGCCTCAGGAGAGCAGTTTTGAGGATTTCTCACTGATGAGTAACGGCTTTTGAGGGGGCAGCTGTGGAGAATTTGTGCGTCTGGAGCTTTGTCTGTTCAATATCATTTTTATACAGTCCTGACTTGTTTGGATTTTCTGTGTGTATTTGCTGACAAACCTTCAACTTGTGTCTGTGTTGCAGAACGTGACCTGTCCCACCACGTCCTTCACAGACCTGGCAGAGATCGTGTCCCGCATCGAGCCCGTCAAGGCTCCGCTGGCAGACGGTGAGAGGGGCTGGGGGGGAGGGACAGCTGGGATGGGCACTGCCAGCCCTGGGGCATTCCCTGTGGGCACTGCCAGCCCTGGGGCCACTCCCTGTGGGCACTGCCAGCCCTGGGGCCACTCCCTGTGGGCACTGCCAGCCCTGGGGCCATTCCCTGTGGGCACTGCCAGCCCTGGGGCATTCCCTGTGGGCACTGCCAGCCATGGGGCCACTCCCTGTGGGCACTGCCAGCCATGGGGCCATTCCCTGTGGGCACTGCCAGCCATGGGGCCAGGCCATTCCCTGCTGGGCACTGCCAGCCATGGGGCCACTCCCTGCTGGGCACTGCCAGCCATGGGGCCAGGCCATTCCCTGTGGGCACTACCAGCCATGGGGCCACTCCCTACTGGGCACTGCCAGCCATGGGGCATTCCCTGTGGGCACTGCCATCCATGGGGCCATTCCTGCTGGGCACTGCCAGCCATGGGACCATTTACTGCTAGGCACTGCCAGCCCTGGGGCATTCCCTACTGGGCACTGCCATCCATGGGGCATTCCCTGCTGGGCACTGCCAGCCACAGGGACATTCCCTGCTGGGCACTGCCAGCCCTGGGGCCATTCCCTACTGGGCACTGCCAGCCCTGGGGCCATTCCCTGCTCCCCACAGACCCTCTGTGTCCCCCTCCTGCCACCCCTCTGGGACAGGGGGATCAGTCAGGATGATCCCACTGCTGTCACCCTTACTGGTGTGCTCCAGGGTGGGAATGGTCCCTGCTCCAGTCTCATCTGAGGGAAATCACACAAGTGGACACCTCAGCTTCCATCCCCTTGGGCTGTGCTGTGCCCTTCTGCTGGTTCCATCCTCAGCCTGTGTTGGGCTGAGTTAAAGCCCTGCCCCAAGGATGTGTTTCCCATGTTGGGCTGAGGGAGGCTGAGTTAAAGCCCTGCCCCAAGGATGTGTTTCCCATCTTGGGCTGGAGGAGATGAGTTAAAGCCCTGCCCCAAGGATGTTTTCTCTGCTGTCCTGAGTAGGATCAGGAGTGACTCACTGGCTCCACTGCTGTGGGAGCAGAGTGAACTGATGAGGAGCAGGTCCCAGCTCCTGCATGGTGACACAAAGGTGCTGTGTGCCCCATGCTGGCCCTGCCCTGCAGAGCAGCTCCCTGTTTATGGAGCTGCCAGATCCAAAAGGATCAGAGCCTTGCAGGCCTGAAACCCCTGAGTGTGGCACCAGGGCTGGAGCTCTTTCTAAACAGTCTCTTCCCCTCCTCCTGATTCTTGTTCCTGCAGAGGGAAAGCTAAAGTTAGCAGTGCTCCCATCTGTGACTGTTTGTAGAGATGTCCCTGTGGTAATTTGAAATGCTAATTACAATCATATGCCTTATGAAGAAAATATTAATCAAATGTGGTTGAAGCAGCCATTGTGGATAAAAGTGAAGAGTTCATGCTATGTGGTTATTTAAGGCTCAGGCACTGAGACTTGCTGAGCTTTAACCAGAGCACTGGGACAGATCCTCCTCCTTTCTGCAGTTCCTGATGATTCCCCTTCAGGCTCCTGCTTTCTGCTGAGGCTGAGGATGGGAGTGTGGCAAATGGACCTGGCACCTCCTGGGCTGAGGAGGGGCAGGGCAGGGGCTGCTGGCAATGGGAGGGGATGAGCAGGGCCACATGTCCCTCAGGGGTGCTGAGATCCCTTGGCTGTAGGGTCTGGAGGAGGGGAGGGGATGGCAGCAGAGTGGGCACTGTGCTCTGAAGGATCTCTGCTGTTCCTGCCCTGGGTGACTCTGTGTGGGACCCTGCCCATGTTGGGGTGGCAGTGACAGCAGTGACTTCCTTGGTGTCCTCTGTGCATGAGACTTTTGCTGAAGGTCTGTGGTGAGGGGAGCTCAGGGGGAGGTGACACCTCACTGCAGTGGCCTCGAGGCTGCTGAGCTCTGGCATTGCTCTGCTCTGGGGTGAAGGGGGTCTGAGGTTGTGACCTGTGTAGGGGAGGGGACAGGGAGCTGCTTGGTGGCCTGGCTGTGACCCAGCACTGTCACCTTTGTTCTGGAAATCCCTTCCTGAGGGAGGGCTTGGATCACAGAGACCGGGGAAGGCTCTGCCTGTTCTGACAGCACAGTGCAGGTCTCAGGCTTGCTGAGGAAATTCTGTCAATAATTTTGTTCTAAAGAAAGCAAAGGGAAAGGCTCAAGTTCTGATGGGTGGGGAAGGGTCAGAGGGTGAGAAGCCTGGATGGGGCAGGAGCTGTGTGGGCTTTATGGGGAAAGGGCAGGGGAATTTCTTCTCTCTTGAGCACACTGAAAGCAGTGACCAAAACCATTAAAAAATGTTAATAAGGGAACCTGTCCCTTAGGCAGGGCTGAGCACCAGAGTGCTGGGGCACAGGTGTCTCATTCCACAGCAGTGGTGGTGGCCCTGTTCCCATCCCTCAGCCAGGATCATCCCTCTGCCCAGCTGTGACCTGGGTTCAGAGCCATGGCTGTGGCCAGGGCAGCACAGGTGCCACTCCAGGGGTGGCTCTGTCACATCCCTGCTCAGGCTCCCCCTGTGGGGGATTGCTGAGCCCAGGAGATCAAGCACTTGTAGCAATGGTCATTTGGATAAAAGGATTTGTGGAAATGTTAATGGTGGTGTCAAATGCCTGGGTTTGCCATCAGGGGAAGCAAGAGACATCCCAGCACCTCCCAAGGACACAGTTAGCAAGCACCAGGCCACCTCTGCATCTTTGCTGTTTAGAAAAGATCTTTTCTGAGGCAGCACTAATGCAGCTGAGGCTGTGCTGAGCTTCCAGTTCCTGACTGACCCCGAGCCCTGGCAGTGCCACTGCAGGAGCTCCTGCAGCCACAGCACAGCTGGGGCTTCCCTGCTGGAATCAGCACAAAAAACAGCCCCAGCTGCAGGAGCACGAGCAGATCTCTGTGCCCTTCCTGCAGGGAGTGTGCTCACCCTGCTCAGGGCAGGCTTGGGGACCTCTCCATGGTGGAATCTCCTATTGGCTGGCTGGATTCCAGGCTGGGCTCTTTGGGAGTTGAGCAGAGCAGCAAGGCTTTGGTCCTGCTTGGTGCTTCTGGGAGGTTTTGTAGTGCCCAGAGCAGTCACTGTGAACCTCAGCCTTGATGGAAGGTGATGTCTGGGGACAGCAGGGCCACCTCCTGTTCTCCTTCTTCCCCTCCAGCACCCAGAGCTGCTGTGAGAAGGGTGGCACCTGGTTTTGTGTCTGTAGAAAGACCAGTTAAATGCTGAACTGTGCTGGGAAAATCAAGGAGGATGGTCTTGATGGCAGCTGGTTTTATTGGAGGTATAAACTGCAAACTCTTTTTTGTGGTGTCTGTTGCTGTTCAGATGGGTTTCCAGTTTCTCTGGTGTATTTTATCAAAGATTATTGTTAGTGTTTTTAGTAAAAAGTAACAATCATTCTCTAACTCACAGTAAAAAAACCCAAAAACTAAAAACCATAAAAGAAAATTAAAATACCAAATATCTTTCATTCCAATGTTTTAGCAGTTGGTTGTAGTTATGTGCTAGGAGAAGAGGCTGTGGAACAGACTGTGCTGTTGTCTTCAGCATGGAGCAGATGCTATTGACAGCTCCCAGGAGAAATACTTAATCAAGGATCTGGTTTGAACAGGAGCCCCCTCTCTTCACCAGTGGGCTGCATCCCAGATATTGCTTCAGAGCACACTGGAATTAACTCAGGACAGGGGTGGAAGGGTTGGTGTCACATAAATGTGAATTTAATGGTAACAGTAAAATACCACTATCATCCTGAAGATCTGGGTGCCAGCAGAGGAAGGTGCTGCCTGCCACAGGCTCTGCAGGGGCTGCTGGTGCTCTGGGGGTGAGCTGAGCTGTTGATGCCCCCCCAGCCCAGAACAGTCCTGGAGTTGTGTGGGGAGTCAGCCCTGGCTGCAGGTGGAGTCATAAAAGGATTTGAGTTGGGAGGAGCCTTAAAGCTCATCCACATGGGCAGGGACACCTCCCACTGTCCCAGGCTGCTCCAGCCCCAATGTCCTGGAGATCCCTCCAGGTCATCTCCAGATGCTGGGAAAGGCATTGGCTCTGTGTCCTTACTCCATGTCCTGCTGCTGTGTCAGCTCTTGAGACTCTTTTAATTATGTTAATCTGCTGGATTACTGGAGAAAGCAAGTGATTGTCCTCTGCAGAGAGGAAGGGAATGTAAATGTTACCATCCTCTGTGGAACAGAGATTGGGAGACACTCAGTTATCAGCTCCACTGCAGGCAGAGCTCACCCAGAGCCTGGAATCCCTGTTCCCAGAGCCTGTCTCTGCTGTGTCCAGGGGAGTTTGGTTTGGAGCTCAAAGGCTTCTGAAGATGCCCCACAGATCTGGTTGAGCTGAGGGCTGGAAAGCAGAAGCTGTGCAGTGAAGGGCATTCCCCTGGGAACATCCCCCCAAAACCAGAGTCTGTGTCCCTCAGGCTGGGAACTGGCACCCACCACAGTGACCCAAACAGCTGGACAGGGCTGCTGTGCTGTGGTTCCTTGGCTTCTGGAGGGCTCTAGGACAGCACTGACAGAGAGGACATGGGCAGCTGACAGAGCTGAGATCTGTGTGTGAGCAGTCCCAGTTCACTGGGCTGTAGAGAGCTGCTGGCACTGTCCTGCCTGTGCTCACTGACAGGGGCAGTCATTCCTCTCCCAATTTCCTCTGCCTGCCAGTTAAATCCTCCTTGTGCTTTGTGTCTTCTCTCTTTAGATGAGTCAGACTACCAGACTGAGTATGAGGAAGAAGTTCTGGACAACCAGAAGGATGATTATCTGGATTTCATAAGCAGCCAGGTTGAGGAAGACTCTGACTCGGTACGAACCATACTGGAGCAGGCTGATCAGTGCTGAGTCCTGGCTGAATGGTGTGAGGTGGATGGGTTGGGAAAGATGCTGAGAGAAGGAGGGACTGGCTGAGAAGGACTGTGCAGAATTGCTTTTTGTTAGTACAGACACTAAATGGACATGTTCACCCTCCCCAGGTCAGTCCCTGCCATGTGTGGCAAAACCTGGTGACAGTTCAGTCCTGGTCCTGCAGCTCTGTGGGTTTGTCCATGAGGTGGATCAGGGCTGGGGAGGCTGAGGGAGCTGCTTGCTCCAGCTTGGAGGAGAGGAGCTGAAGGGAGGATGTGCCAGCTGCTTGTGGGGTGCAGGAGGTTATGGAGAAGGAGGTGGTTATGGAGAAGATGCCCAGCAAAAAGCCAAGAGGGGACAATTTGTGCTGAAGGAAACCATCCCTGGGGCCAGGGGGAAATACTGCCCTGTACACACAGCTGTACCCACCTGGGCTGTGGCAGGAAAGGTGGAAACTCCACCCTTGTAGACACTTGAAAAGCAAATCAATGCCCTGAAGAACCAGCTCCAGCACTTGAGTCAGCCCTGCTTAGAGCAGATGTCTGGATTTATCTTCCCTTCCAAGCACAGGGGTTTGATTCTGTGGGACAGGAGGCCCACCCTGAGCTCAGTGTGTGCTGTGCTGTGACCCCCAAGCTGAGCAGCCCAGCTCAGACAGGTCACATCCCTGCTGCTCTGAGTGCAGCAGGTTTTAAGAGGTGCCTGTTGTGTTAGTCTTGAACAGTTCAGTGAGGATGGAAAGGGCCCAGGGATGGTGGGGATGGTGTTAGTGTTTTCAGAGAGGAGCTGGAGTGGGGGTTCTGTTTGCTGGGCTGGTGGGAAAGGAGGTGAGGAGGACAGGTTTTATCCAGCTCAGAGAGGATGCTGAGGGATCAGTTTGTGCATTCTTTTGTCCTGCAGGATGAAGAGATGCAGCTGAGGAAGCGCAGGAATGTGCCCAGCGGGGAGGGCCAGGCGAGCAGCACGGGAGAGCCAGGATAGAGCTCAGGAGAGGCCGAGCTGCCAGCTGGGAGCCACAGCCCATCCTGCTGCCAGAGCAGCCCTATTTATTTATTTAATACTTCACCAAACCAAAACAACACCCAGATGAATGAAGCCAGAGTTCATCCTGCCCCAGCAGGGCCGGGCACTCAGCACAGCCGTGCCCGAGTCCCTTGGGAGCTCTGGGGAGGGGTGGCTGCCATGGGCCCTGCTCCTTCCTCCAGGTGCCAGGAGAGCAGTTACTGATCACAGACTGGCAGAGGGGAATGTGCAGTTCAAAGCTGCCTGGATTTTTGCTGCTGTGTTTTTAGCCACTGTTTTTACTGCATAGGCCAAAAGAACCTGGGGACCTCCCCCTGCAAGATGCTGGGAAGGCTCCAAGCAGCAGCAGTGGAGAGAGGGAGGGGTTTGTGGGTTGCTTTCTTTTCATATGAATCAGGTAACTGTGTGATTAACTCCTCAGTGATTTCCAACCATGAACTGGTGAGCAGTGCTCTGACAGGAGCAAATCTGAATGTATTTCACTTGAAATCTAAACCTAAGAAATCATTGTGAAGGATGGCCATAGAGCCTGGATCCTTGAGTCATCAGCAGGACATTTACTGTGGATCATGGAGCTGACACTTGCAGAGCAACTCTGGAATCACCACTTGACTGTACTTGCCCTGTTGAAATAAAGTTATTTTGCTGGATTGAAATGTCTGTCTGCTGCTTTGCATCAGGTCCTACAAGGAGAAAAGTTGTCAACAGCTAAGAGCCCACCTTGTCTCTACTTCTATCAGACTTGCAGAGGAACACACATGAGCAGTTTCCAGCTGCTCAGCCCAGCAGGAGTCACTCCAGGTGTTGTCAGGCACTGGGAAATCTCCAGTGCTCTGTCCTCAGGGCTGGAGCTGTCGGTGGCAGCTGGATCCTGTCCAGACATCTCTTGGTGCCTGAACCTTTGTCAGACATCTCCTGGTGCTTGCTCAGCTTGTGTCACATCTGTCACTGCCACTGGCTGCCTAACCAAGCTGATTCTTGCTTCATGGGAACTCCAGCTCAGCTCCAGCTGTTGCCTTGAAGGGATTTGTCATCCAACCAGGGCACTGAGGACACCCCCAAGCTGCCTCCTTCCCTCAGCTCTCCTGGCCCTCCAGGCATCACCTAAGGCCAGAAACGTGTTTGGTGAGGACTGGGGGTTGTAAAAGCTGTGAATTGTGATCTCTTCTCTGCATTTAACCTCCTTTCCTCTCCTGGCACACACTCTCTACCTGCCCTGCATCGTGTTTTCCTCTGTCACACAATCCCAGGCTGGTTTGGGTGGGAAGGGACCCTAAGCCCATCCAGTGCCACCCCTGCCATGGGCAGGGACACCTCCCACTGTCCCAGGTTACCCTAAACCCTGTCCAACCTGGCCTTGGACACTTCCAGGGATGGGGCATGTCCATGAATGTGCAACCTGTGTCCAGGGATGCTGCTCCTCTTACACAAAATGTTATTTGCAAGTGTCAGAGCCCCAGGTCAGTGTTTTGTTCTCAGGTGAGACCACTCAGCCTGACTGCATCTCCATCTGGCCCTGGGCTCATCCAGAAGCAATGGAAGCAGTTGGAAACCTTCCCTACAAGGATCATATAGACCTTTGATGCAGATTTTGGTTAATGCAGTTGGACAGAATGTGTTGCAGTCACTGGAGGCTTTTCCCTGCTACTGCAAAGAATCCATTCTTACAAAGAAAACTTTAAAACTGCTTTAGAAGTGAAGGTAGAGCAGCTGGGGGCTTCTGTGGAAGCACAGGCTGCCTGTGGAGCTGGAGAGATTGAATTTTGTTTGGGGCTGGTTACAGGATGGTTATGCTGGGTATGGGAAAGGCTCTAAGCTGGGACCAATTTGAGCACAGGTGAGTGCCCAACTTCCAGCAGATCTGCTCTGGGCAGCAGCAGCACAATTCAGAGATTTAGTTTTTTGGTGAGGAATTGGTAAACCAGATGTGAGGCCCTTCAGTGTCTGTGTTTATTGGTGGTTACACTCCAGGAACTCTCCCTGGAGAACGGGGATTAGAACTGGAGCACAAACCCCAGAGATGACCAAGGTACTCTGGCTGCCCTTACCAAGCCCATCCTGGCACCTTCACAGGATAAAGCCAAAACCAAAAGTGCCTTCAGCAGAGGTTGGATCCAACCTCCTGGCAATGGACAGACCGTGTTTGTCACAGCCCTGTGCTGTGCTGTGCTGCTGGAGCAGGAGCTGACTGCATGTGTTCCTTCTGCCCAGGGCATCCCCAGCTGGGGCACACCAGGCACCATGGGTTATTGTGCAGGAGAATGAGAGCTCTGGCAGCCTGAACCCAGCTGCTCCTGCTCCAGGAGAGCTCTTCCCCTCTGTTCAAACAGGTCATTCATTTCCAAGCTGTGTATGTTCCCTATAAACATCCTGGCAGCCAGACGTGCTCCTGGAGCCTGGGTGGGAACTGCTGGCCTCATTGAGGGACTCACAGAAAACAGACAAATATTAGGCTGCTGAGAGTGCTAATTAGAGCCTCTCTATTTGCTTTGTGCCCTGTACCAGGGGAAACAGCACTTAGTTCAAATGTATGAATTCAGAAGATGAGCCTCTGATGTGAGACTGAAAGTCTCTCCTGAATAATTGGTCACGTTTTTCCTCCCTGCTGCATCTTCTGTAGCTGAGCCCTGGACATTAAACCAATCTGTTCTTCCATGCTGAGGAATGTAAACCCATAATGGGGCAAATCTAAAAGTAAAATTGTTTATTTTCATCTTGCTTTGCTGCTGGCTGGGTCCCAGAGGTGCCAGATGTGAGTCTGCCCCATGCTGCTCCTACACCCAGTGGCACCCCAGTGCCCCCCGCTCCCTGTCAGCAGGTTTTAATCAATCCCTGCCCACATGGACAGCAGCCCTGCCCAAGGAGCCAGTGCTGTGTCACCCCTTTGTCCCCAAGGCTCTGCTTTGCTGAAATGCAGTTGGACAAGGGTGGTTGGAAGAGCCTGAGACTCCTGTCCCCTCTCTCCTGGCCTGGCCAGGTGCAGGCTTCACCTGGAAACCACCCTTGCAGTTTAGGGGTGTGTGACATCTCTATAAACACAAAATCTGACCAGAAGTTGGATTAATTTCTCTTTGCTGGAAGAGCTGAAGCAGTTGCTGAGGCCTGGAGGCTTCATTGTGGGTGAGGAGGAAACAGAACTTGTTCCCAGAACACATCAATGCCAGCCAGTACCAGCCCTGAGGCAGCAGGGTCACAGCAAGGTCCTGGGGAGCCACAGGACCTGCACTGGGAATGTGCCACTCGAAACCTTTTGGTGACACATGTGGTGGGAGTAAAGCCTTGACTGAGCTTTCAGAAATGTGTCCCATTGATGGATTGACAGCAGAGCCCCTGCCAGCAGCTGGGCTGGGGAGCACTCCCAGCTGTGGCTCTGCAGTGACTGCACCCAGGGGACTCAAGGCAGGGATTTGGGAGCCACACTCCCTCTGGAGAGGGGATGCCATGGAGCAGGGAGGATTTTTGGAGTGTTCCACCAAGAGCTGGTGGCAGTGGCACTCCTGTCCCCATGGGCAGCACCCTGGGGCTCGGTGCAAGCAGCAAACTCAGCTCCTTCCTTACAGCAGCCACACGAGCTCCTAGAGAAGCTGCAGTGGGATTTGGAAAGAAGGAACACGTGGCAGCTGGAAGCACCTGTCCAAACCCTCCAGCAAGCCCTGCCCAGCCTGGGGGAGAGCTTTGATCTGAGCTCTGGGGCTCTGGGCTCACGTCCCATCTGGTTGAGACAGCTCCTGCTGTGGCTTCTCAGGTTTCTGTCCCAGTGTGGGGCCGATGTGTCCGTGCAGCCCCTCCAGGATCAGCAATGGGTGGGGAACAGCGCTGCTCCTTCCCTGGCAGACGTCATTGTGCCTGCGTGCTGTTCCCAAATTAATCTCATCCTATTGACTCGTGCTCCCTGACCTCCCCCAAGGTGTGATTTTCCCTGTGTGCTGCCCGAGGGCTGTGTTTGAGCTGTTGAGATGCGGGGGCTTGGCTGCGCTGCTGGGTTTCACTCGCTGGAAGAGCTGGTGAGAAAATCAGCAAACAAGAAATAAATGGAAAATGTTCTTCTCTCCCTCCAGGGCTGCACGTGGCAGGATTGGCACCTGCCACTGCCACTCTGCTGAGAGCCCCACCAGAACATGGCCATGGGGTACCAGCTTTCAACATGGACAGTGGCACTGGTACTGCTAAGGTGGTATTTGATGACCAGAATTTTGGGGATGTTTTGCTGGCACCAAAGCTCTGACTCCCATAAATATCCCTTCCCAGCTGAGGGCTGGTTCTGCTCCCACTAGGACTGGTGGGGTTTGTGTTTGTGCTCTTTGTCCCTGTCTCCTCCTCGGGTCACGGAGTGTGTGACTGTCTTTTTCCTGTCAGCCTTAATTTGGGTTTTGGAAGAGAATATACAATAAATACCCATATGTGTGTGCCAGGATGGTTCCTGGAGGATCCTTGCAGGCAGGAGCAGCAGCATTCCAAAGGCTGGGAAGGCTCCTGTGACCTGAGAGTCATTTAGCTCAGACATGGCATTTGCACATGGCAGAGCCACAGCCACCACTCACCACTGCCACCAGCATCAGCAGGCACAGATTTTAATTAAGCCTTATGCACTCAGGGATTATGGACAGGAGTGAGCTTCCCATCAGGAGGCAGCTGGGCCCCCAGCTCTGGAGAGGCAGGGGTTTATCTGTAAAGACATTTGTGTCCATCATGCCCTCCACAGAACTCAGCTGAGCCCTGGATGGCACAGAGCCCCCTGGCACCAGGCAGGAGTCAGTACTGGTGAGGTACAAATGCTGGTAGTGTTGCTGGAATCCTTATTTTTGGGGATTTGTCCCTGGCAGTGTGACTGCCAGGGAGGGAGGCTCAGCAGTGCTGCTGTCCTGGCAGGGCTGAGCACAGCTCCCTGTGCAGGGGATCATTTGGGATCAGCAGGAACACCAAACGTGCATTAATTTTAAATGTACCATAAATGACATATTTTTTCCTTGAATAAGGCACATTGGATGTGATGCACAGCCCAGGGGAATGTGTGAAGGAAGGCTGGTGCTGCTCAGGCAGCTCTGACCTGGGGCAAGCTCTGAGCTGTGCCCGTGCTGGAGCTCATTGCTGCTCCTGGGCCCCTCTGGGGCTCACAGGTGATCCCAAATCCCTGTTTGCCCTTGGCATTGCCTGCCAGGGAGCTCTGCAGCCTGCTGGACCCACGGAGGCACAGTGAGGTGCCCTGTGACAGGCTGTGCCTGCAGCTGTGTTTGTATCCAGTGCAAGGGTTTGCTCCATGCAGAGAGCATCCAGCTCTGGGGCTGAGCTGGCAAAGCTCCTTCCTTGCAGTGACCGGTGGCTGCTCAAGGTGCAGGCTCTCAGGGGAAGGTTTCAGCTGATCTGATTTCAGCCACTGCCACAAGGGCTGTTTCTGAGTTTGGAAGGGGAATTTGCCCAGTCTGTGGGGGGTGTTGGCCCTTGCATGGTTGGATGAATCAGGGAAAGACATGTGTGTCAGCTCTGCTGTCCTTGGTGTCATTATTCCCAGCCCTGCCTTGTCTTGTTTTTCCCCTCTCCCACTGCTGTGGGTCTGCTCTCCCCATGTGTGACCGGGTTGTTGCTGCTGCTCCTTTCCCCAGTTAGGTGCTGGATGAGCTGGAAGTGGCTGGTGGGTGATTTCTCTGCCTTTCTCTCCTCACCCTGAAACCACTGCCCCATGGCTCATGCCCAGCACTGTCACCTGGTGGCTGTAAGATCCCTCCCCTCCACTTGCATCCTTGCTGGAAATAGAAAGCTTTTAACACAGCAAAGTTCAGAAAAGCTTCTAGAGCTGGGCTGGCTAAGTGATGGACCCCTGGGATTTTGGGGGTAATGAGGCAGGAAAGAGCTGGCAAGGAGGAAGTTGTGCCAGCCTCGTGGATTGGTGTCTGGGCTGCAGTGCTGGCACGGGGCTGCACAGCCCAGGCAGCCACAGCCACCCCCAGACTCCTGCTGGGACACGTACCTGGTGCTGGAGGAGATTTTGGTCCTGAAAGCAGAGGGGAGAGCTGACCTTTGCAGGGGTTGTTGGGGTGAGTGTGTCTCTTTTGGGAGCTCTTCTGCAAGCAGTGAACCTTGTCATGAACTCCAAGTGCCAGGAAAGAGATTTTCCAAGTGCCCAAGAGAGAAGAGAGGACAGATTGATCAGCTGCCCAGTGACACTGGGAATGAGCCTGGTCCCTGATGGAGCTGTGGGCAGGGTGGGCACCAGAGCCTGGGCATGAACCACACATCCCATCAGCTCCACTCCATATCCCTGGAAGTGTCCAAGCTCAGGCTGGTTTGAGGCAACCTGGTCTGATGGAAGATGTCCCTGCACAGGACAATGAGATGCTCTAAGGTACCTCTCAACCCAGTCTGATTTTATAATCAGAGTCAAGCTGGGGGCTCCATAAGGTCCAGCTGGGCTGGCTACACAGTTTGGCCCACTGGAAAGCTGAGTTGTGGGGGATAACTCCCTTGGGGACCCAAATCCAGGCTGTGCCTGTGCCAATCTGGGAGCTGCTGATTTTGTCTGAGGCAAGGGAAATGTGGAAATGCAGAGCCCAACCAAAAGGCTGTTGAGTCCCTGCAGAGCAGCAGTCACCTGGGAGCCCTGCACATGTCCCCTCCTGCAAACAGCCCTGGTCCCACAAGACCCTCCTCCTCCTCCCCAAAATCTGCCCCTGGCTTCTGTGCAGATCCACAGGGAGCCACGCACCACGTGCTGGGAACAGGATGTCCTGGGGGGGCTGTTCCCAGGGCCAGCAGCATCTTCCAGCACGTGGGGACTCAGTGGGGCGACAGCGCTGCCTTCCCAAAGTAGGTCACGCCGTGAACTCGAGCGATATCGTGGGCAGAGCTAAAAATACCAACGGAGCTGAGCGCTTCCCTGGCAGCTGCCAAGGGCCACGGCCTCACTGCTCGGGCTGTGGCCAGCAGAGGGTCACCAGAGCTGCTGGGGCCAGCAGAGGGTCACCAGGGCCCCCACCAGGGCTGCTGGGGCCAGGCTGCAAGAGGAGCAGGGCATGGAAAAGCCTCTCTGGGGCTACAGGTGCAGAATCTACAGGAGAAAATGTCTTTGCTGAGGGTGTATAAATCATTGCAAGCCACCTGGCAGGTGGGCCCCTGGTCCTTGCACAGACCCTTCTGTGAGTCTGGGATCTCATTTCCAGCCTCCTCAGCAAAGCCCCTCAGCTCCCCTTCATTCCATGGTAACAATTGCTGGCAGAAAATGATGTCGAGGAGAGGAATGTAGCCCCAGCTTGATGCAAGAGCTGAGCAAAGCAATTCTTTTTCTCTTGGGGCAGTGAGTGTTTCTCTTTTAGTGTCATGCTTGTGGAGAGGATGAGGACAAGTGGTGCTGCAGGGATGTGCATGGAAGGGTCCCTGTGCTGCTCTGAGGTGGCAGGAGGTCCGAGCTGCTGTCCCCATGACTTGCACTCCATGGGGTGTTTGCAGCTCAGGGACTTTGTCCATCTCTCCTCTGGGATCTTGTCTGCCTCCTTTGCCACTTCAGCTGTCCCCTGGAGACACCTCTGGTGTCCTCTGCCCACTGCTGCAGGACTGTCCTGCTTTCCTCATCCTCTGCCTCCAGTCTCTGCACCTGGGGCCAGAGCTGTGGTTGCTGGAGTGATACAAAAGCAGCTGCTCTCAGTTACTTTCCCCTGCTGCTATCTAGATTTTTTTGTATCCCATCTCTTTTTGACGAAACCTTTCCTCCCATCCTTTTTTTGGATGAAATGTTTCCTCCCAGCTCTTTTGGATGAAACCTTTCCTCCTTTCCTGTTTTAAAGCTGGCCTATTTTAACACTGCCAAGTGAAAATGGGTTGTGCACAGAAAAGATCCCAGTCACTCTGTAGAACTTCTCTGTCATGATTATTCACTGCCAGTCCTTCTGCTCCCAGCAGCTGTATAATTTATCAGCTGTGTTTTGTGCTCATTTCTCAATCAATGATGAAAACATTGATTAGTGTCAGGCTGGGACTGACTCTGGCAGAATCCCTCTAAATCATCTCTGTTCACTGACGAGTCCTTGTTTTGGAGCTGGATTTGCAGCTCTCCATCCATCTAATGTGGGCTTTATTGGGATTGTATAGCACTAAATTTGTAATTAGGGTGTCATAGGATATTAAGTCAAACACGTTGCCAAAAGCTAAGCAAATAATGGCTATATGGTAACCTTTATCTACAAACCTGTAATTTTCTCAAAGGATGAACTGAGGCTCATTTGACAAGACACTTTCCATTACACCATGCTGAGGGGTGTATTTTTAATCCCTGAATTCTATATTAATTGAATCCTTTGTGTCCTCTCCATTTTTCCATCTGGATGTGTCGTGCTGGACTGAGCAGCTGTTAACCAGGGCAGCCGAGCACCCTGTCAGCATCCTGCCAAACCTGGCATCTCCCAGGCTTCCAGCCCTCAGCAGCAGGAGGAGGTGGCTCAGCTCAGCTCAGCTCAGCTCAGTGCACTGCTCCAGGGCCCTCAGGTGCAGCTCACACAGCTCTGTGCGTCAGAAAAACCCCAGATGGCACCCGAGATGCTCTGCGCTGTTATTAGACCACAGAGAATTTCATCACCCTCATGTCTGACATTCCCATCCTTTCCCAGCACTGAAGGGACCCACTGAGGGCCCTGTCACTAGCAAACCTCCTCGTCTAGGAATTCTCCATGCTTGGAGAACTTCAAAATTCACCTGGGCAATCCCTGAGCAAGGCAGTGTCACTTGGACACCAGTCCTGCTCCAAGCAGCATGTTAGACTGGAGACACCTGAGGTTGCTCCTGACCAAAATCCTTCTATGCTTTTCTAAGTCTATGAAATGAGTCTATAACATCATTAATGTGGTTTTCTTTGTTGTTGTTGTTGGGGGTTTTTTGGGTTTTTTGGGTTTTTTTTTGTTTTGTTTCTGATGTATTTAGTGAACAATTCCTTATGGTTGTGGCTTTGCCAGGCATGGATTTTCCTCTGTCCATTTACCCTCCTCTATCAATAGCTCTGTTCCAGAGCTTGATGTGGTTGTTGCATATTGATCAGTATCTATTCTTCTCTTCCTCATCATATTTAGTGTCATTTTTCTTCCAATGGCTGTTTTCAGGATTACCAACTTACAGGATGGGCTTTCAGCCAAACTTACAGTTTCTTTTCTGCAATATCAGCTTTTCTGCCCTGTCACAAGCTTGACTCAAAGAACTGCTGATTTCCCACTCTGCAGAAGGTTTTTTCCCTCGAATTCTCAGAATTGCCACCATCTCCATGAGGTTTGTGAAGCTGCTGGTTCCATAGGTGATGCAGAGCCCTATCAGGCCATGGTTAGGTGACTCTGTGGCATGTCCCAGGCAGGAGCAGTGTGCTGAGCCCTTCTGATCTGCCCTGGTGCCCAAGGGAGGTTCTGCTTCACCTGGCCACACCCCACTGCTCTCCCTGCAGGTCTGTTCCACTGCTTCACAATCCTTCCACAGTTTTTCTCCGGGTGGAACCCGAATTTCCCCACCACAGTTTAACCACATTGCTCCTTGCCCTGTCACTTCAGCCTTGTACATAACCAGAGTGTGCTGCCTCAGTTTCCTGGGGTGAATCAGTCCCATGTGAATCAGTCCCATTTTCTGCCTCTGCTCACAACTTGCACTCTTGCACCATCTGTCCCCTCCTGGTGCTCCCCCTGAGCTCTCTCCAACAGCCCAAATCTCCCCTGAAGCATCACAGGCTGGGGTTGTCCCAGCCCTACACAGCCCACACAGGGCTCTGTCACTGTTATTTCCCATGCCATGACATTCACCTCTTCTGCACAATCACAGCACTTCTGACTCTGGTTCCACTGAAGATTTGCAGCAGCATCCAGGTTGTTTCCTACAGAATGGGTGATGAATTGAGCTGCTGCCCACTGCCAAATCCCACTCAGCATTGCTTTGAATCACTATGAACCTTTCAGGGCTGCTCTTCTTCCTCTCCACAGGACAGCTTGGAAGTGGGGCAGGAGCAGGGACAGCAGTACCTGGATATAGGCTGTGGCCACTCCTCTCCTGTGCCTTGGGCTATTTTGGTAGCAATTTTGTTGTCCGAGCCAACAGGGTCTAAGCTAGAGGCTCTTCACCGCCTGTGCCTTTGTGTGCTGCTCCAGCTGAAGCAGATGGCACCTATTTTGTTACACCCTCGCCATGGCCAGGAGCTGCTGATCGCCCTGAATGTGTGTGCATCCCTCCTCATCCTCTAGCTGAGCTTTCTGAGTCATCCTCCCCCAAAATTTCTCCCTGCTCTCTCCCTGCTCCTCGCTCTGGGCAGGATCAGTCCCCTGACTGCTGCTCCCTTGCTCAGCCTCGTGGCAGGCAGAAGCTCTGTGTCAGAGGGAGCTGCTCCTGCTATGCCCTGGGCTCCATGGAGAGTGGGAACTGCATTTCCAGCTCTTTGGGTGTGCCCTCAGAAGCTCTTCCAGCTCTTCCCTCAGGTGTGTCAACCACAGCCCTTGGTGGCTGACCCCATAACTGCTTGGTGTCATCTGCTGGAAGCACCCTGGATCCAACGTCTGTGTCACTGGTGAAGGTATTTGACAGCACTGGCCCCATACAGACCCTTGTGGGGCACCACTGATCTCCATCTGGACATTGAGCCATTGGCCACTACTCTCTGGATGTGACTGTCCAACCAACTCCTTTTGCACTGAGCAGTCCATCCATCCATCTAGTCCATCTCTCCCATTAAGACAGAAGAATAATGTGGGGGACTGTCTCAAAGGTCATACAGAAGTCCAGACAGATAACATTTTTTGCAGTCCACTTGTCCACTGATACAGATGATCTGAGCCCTTCTGCCAGCAGATGCCTCATTTCAGTGGTTTCATTTCTGCACTTTTAGATACAGCAAGGGTTGGACATGGTGCAGGGCAGGGCTGGAGCAGAGTTTTGGGAGTGAGGTGTTTCCAGGGACACAGTCCCACAAACTTTCTCATAATCAACATTCTTTCTTCCAACTTAGATATGACGCAGTCACTTCAAACTTCAGCCCTTCTTGTGCTGTGTGGTGCCAATGTCAGGGCAAAGTCAGGCTGATATTTTGCCAAACAATGAAATACTGAGATGTGGATGGAGCAAAAACTGAGTAATCACTGAATCATTGAGCAATCAATTACCACCCAGTCTGTTCCTGGAGCTGTTTCTGGAACCCCGACCTTGAGGAGCTTCCATTGTAAGGGCCCACTCCTGCTGCTGAGCAGTCCCTGGGATCCCTGGGAGTAAAATGTGTCTCTGGTAGGTATAAAATTAGTTTCCCTTCACCAGGAGGGTGGTCAAGTGTAGGAACAGGTTACCCTGAGAGGGATCAACATCCAGCCAAGTGACTCAAAGTGGCCAAAAGAAGTTCTGTGCCAGATTTCCAGCAAAGACCTCCAGAGAGCCTTTACACCAGGCTTCCAAAATTCTGTGGAGGAGTTAAGGAGTCTTTTCCCTATATGGCACATCCATATTATTTGCTTTGTTAAATCAATTGGTTTTATTATTTATTGTAGTTTATTCTGAGGGACTGGCTTATGTCAATTCGATGTAGCCAAAAGGAATGAAATGACATTAGCACCCTGCTCAAATCCTCCTTCCTGCTACAGCTCATGCTCCTTGCTTTTGTTTCCCTCCACCTGCTGGATCATTTGAAGGGAAAAAGAGGTATCTGATATCATGCTGCTCTTGAAATGCTCACTCTCCTGTCAGCTCTCCTGACTCAGAAACCTGGGCTCACCCAGAGCCTTCCTCTCCTGGGCAGAGGGAGCTCCCTTGCAGGGATTTAGGATCATGGTTTTGAAAAGAGGATGGACACTGGCCACAGCAACCACCCATACTGAGGCTGCATCATTTCTCTGATTAATTGGTGTGTGCCCAGTGCAATGTTGGAGTCACCATGCCAGAGGGATTTAAAAGATGTGCAGATGTGACACCTGGGGAGATGGTTTAGTAGTGGCCTTGGCAGGGCTGGGGGAGTGGTTTGACTTCATGATCTGAGAGGTCTTTTCCAACCTCAGTGGTTCTATGATATTGATACTTCACATTTCAAGCCCTCAGTCCTGACAAGGCTTCCATTTGAGATACAAATAACAAATAACAGGCATGGCTGAGTGCTGAGACATCTTTGTGTCTTGCCTGTGACCTGGTGTCACCTGGCCGTTGCAAGGCCAGCGAGGCCCAGATGGAGCAGCCCTGTCACGAAGGCAGCTCAAGATTTCAGCCAGCTGAGTAATAACTAATTGAGTGTATTTCAATCATGAGATCCACAGAAGGAGAGCAAACTCCACAGAGTAGAAGGAAATTGCATCTTAGAGTAATCTGAATGTGGGCAGATAATTAGGCCTATATTTCATGGGAACATTTGCCGGGCAACATAATGAAAAGGCCAGCAACATAATTTTCTTTAAGTACTGTGATGCCTCCCACTGGGGTCGTGCCGTGCCAGTGCTGGTGCTGCAGAGCAGGGAGCAGGCAGAGGCAGTGCCCAGCCAGATGCTGCTGCACACTGGTGCCAAGCTGGAGCCTGTCCTCCCCCTCTCTAATGTCAGAGAAAGCTGCTGAGGCTCCTGCCCTGCAAAACCGTGGCAATCCCACAGCCTCATCCCTTTCCCACCTTTCCAAACAACACACAAAGTCTGCTCAGGTTGTGCTTGCAGAGCCAGGCAGAGCCAGGCAGAGCCAGTGCTATCCCAGGAGTCTCCCAGTGGGAAGCCAGGCTGCTGCTGCTGACTGAGTTTGGGCTGTTCATGCTGTGAGTCCTTGCTGGTCCAGCCTGGGAGGTCAGCGGAGGCTGAGGAAGTGGCTCTGGCGCTGGGATTAGAGGAATATCCAGACGTGTGTTCCTGGTAAAGGCCCTTGTCCCCAGCAGGAGCACGCTGTGCCCTCCCAGCCAGAGTCAGGCTGCTGCTCCCACCCCAGGAGAGTGCACTCACCCTCAAATCCCCCTAGACTATGACTGTGTGTGGGAAATAAGCCCCCAAGACCTTTTTCAATGTTTTTTTTCCAAATTTGGGATAAAAAGCTTTGCATTCCCTATCCTCTGCCCACAGCTGAGCACAGAGCCTCCCTTCCAAATCTCCAGGGCTTGCTCCGCCAGGACCTTGCTGCCTTGTGCAAGAGCAGACAGATAATGTAAAACAGCATCTGACCTCTTCATAATACTGGCAAAATTAGAAGACTTGGGAAAATGCAGTTGCTGAGAAGGAAGGAGGAGAGAGTTTAATCTTTGAGCACAGGTAATGCTGTGCTCAGGGTCTCAAGGGGCTGAGCTCCCCTCCCAGCACTCAGGGCTGGGATGTGTCACGTAGTGGAAGGCAGGGCTGAAAGGCTGTACCTGGCAATACTGATTAGGTCTTTTACTAAAAATAGCTGGGGGTGAGCTGGCCAGCATGGGGTGTGAGTGCCCTGCATCCCAGCTGGTTCAGAACTGTTCACCCAGGGACTGGAACTACCTTTGGGACTGGGTTTGAACAAGCTTTGCTGGTGCCAAATGCTTGGCCATGTAAGAACAGCTCTAAGCAAATGAATCCACTCAAAGAAAAACTGTAATTCTTGGCAAACTCCAACTTGTTAGCTATTGCTATTGCTTCAGTGATATATGGCCTAATTTCAATTAAACCAGTGTTGGGGAAGTTATTTCCTTACAGTGCCTCATTAGGGTGAAGTTTGGATTTGATGAATTTAGCAGCAACATCTTGAAGGGACTAAACTGGCCAAACAGGAAGGTGGAGAGGTGATACTTGAGTGACCTTCTGGCACCCAGGAGACCTTGAGCTTCCTAGGCACTTGGCCATAACCACTGTGCTGTGCTGTGTGAAGAAACCTCATCAGCTCCTCGAGCTACCTCAGTGTTGTGGGTGTATCACCAGCTCTCAGGGCTGCTGTGGCTTGTCAAAAGAGCTTAACTGGGGCAGAGTGTTTAAGGACAGTGGGCACATCCATTTGTCTTCTCTTTTCAGTCTTGTGCTTTGTCCCTTCAGTAAGAACACACTCAGGCCAGGTTTTTTTGTGCAGAGAAATGGAAGCAGAGGGCAGGGGGTTAAAAACCATCCCTATCCTGTCTATGCCACTTCTGTGGTCTGAGCACATCATGTTCCTGGGGAAGGACCTGCACCTTGGCTAAGCTGTGGTGATGTGAGCCCTGGGAAATGTCTGTGGGGAGGGTCCCACACCTCCCTTGGCACTGCTGACCCCGGTCTTTGCCCTTCCCGGGACCTGAGTGACTGTGCTCTCTGCAGGACCACAAACAATCCTGGTCTCAATTTGGACCACAGGAACTGCAGTCACCTCACATGGGCCATTAAACATCCCCCTTTATCCTGGTTTTATGCTTACCACTGCTGAGTCCCTTCCCTTCTCCTGGGTTTATAGTCCCATAAAAGCCAGGAGCCAGCATGAGGCATAAATGGAGCTGGACTGGACAGGATGATATTCAACTGAACCTGGAAGAAAGAGGCTATTTCTGAGGATAAGGATCAGTGCAGAGCCCACTGCTTGAGGAGTTGGGATTGTTTTTCTTGTGTCTTCATCTTTGTAATTATCTCCTCTGGATGTCCTGAACCTATTGCTTAGTTATTCATTATCATGAGATTCTTGTATAACTCTTCAGTGTCCCACGTATTTATGACCCTGAATGCCTTAACATCAGCTGCAAGCTTTGTCACTCCTTTTTTTTTTTTCTTTCCAATTAATTTTCAGGATTATTTCTGAATATACTGAAGTGAGCAGAGCCCTGCCCAGGTCCCTGTGGGGCTCCTTTCCAGTCCTCCCTCCATTCAGGAACCTGCCCATTGAGAGCTGATTTTTGGGAATCTTTTAACCAGGTATTTATCTATTTCAAGTATTTTCTGTTAATCCCATGGTAGCTGCATTCCTGTAAGAAACTTGTCTGACAAACCTTTTAGAAATCCAGGCAGACTATACCACACACTTATCAACCCCTCTAAAGAACTGTAATATGTTTATCAAGCATTCCTTTTTTCCAGAAAAATAAACTTTCTTTTCTCCACAGTATTTCAAATGTATCCAACTCTGCACTAATGAGATTGTTAGTGACAACTTCACTTTGTCCAGGAGGGAACCTCAGACTTCAGGGTCTGTCTTAACCCCAAACCCTTTGCATTTGTCACCTTGAAGCTCTCAGACAGTGAGGCTGTTACACACAGTGATTACATGCTACAATTAAGTAATTAAACTGTTTCACCTCTGAGCTCTCACTGGGCACTTAGGTGAACCATCTCAGCCTGGTGCATTTGCACTCTCTAGTTTGGCTATTTATTCCTCAACTTCTTCTGCTGACACTTGAACATGAGCCAAATCCAATGCCACATCCATATAAAGATGACTTTTGGCACAGGAACATATCCAAGCTTTTCTTCACTGACTACAGATGCAAAATATTCATTGTTTTTCTGTTCTGACCTTATCTGCTATGAATGCTTCTCTTGCACCACAGCCAACGTCTGACTCTCCAGCTTGACGTGCTTGAAGAAGTATTTATTATTGTTTGCCTCTCCCTTTTGCAGGTTGCTGCTGTGCCTCGTTTTGGCTTGCTTTGTATCTCCTTTTTTGCTTTTAAATTGTCAGGATACACAGTTTTTGCTCATTTAGACAAAAATGACTTTTCTAGACATAAAAAGAATGGTTCCTTAAAGTCTGAGTATCAGTATCTGATCTGAGTCCTAGACCTAATCAGGTCTGAGGTTGTGTTTTCTGCTGGACAGAGATGTGCTGTTTGGTCTGACAGGGTGCAGAGACACCAGATTTTCAGGGGTGATGCATTTCTCTGGACAAAACCCATCACTGGTTGGGATGGACTTGGCCTGGCTTGGGCTTCAGGGCAGTGCACCTTCTCCAGTGGAGGGAAGGAACATTCCTCTGGCCAGCTGTGGTTGTTTTGGAAGGTGTTTTGGGGTGAGATCCCATGAGAGCCCCTTGAGGGGAGGTTTGGGGCTCGGCTGGAGGGGCTGTGATGCTCCCGGCCCCCTCAGCCCAGTTGCCTCTGTGTGTGTGTCTGGGAGGCCCTGTTGCCATGGAGAAGCTGTGGGAACTGTCTGCCTGGCTTGCCTGACTTTTTTCCTAGCATGAAGCAAAGGCATCTCTCCAGCTGTAAAGAGCTGGCTGCCTCCTCTTCTGGGGTAACCCAGACCCGTAAATGCCTGGGATAAACTGGATCACTGGGTTGGAAGAGACCTTCAAGATTGTCAAGTCCAACCCCTGCCCTAACACCCCAACTAGACCATGGCACTCAGTGCCACATCCAGTCCTTTTTTAAACACATCCAGGGATGGTGACTCCACCACCTCCCTGGGCAGACCATTCCAGTACTTGATCACTCTTTCCATGAAAAACTTTTTCCTAATATCCAAACTGTATCTCCCCTGGCACAGCTTGAGACTGTGTCCTCTGGTTCTGTCAGTGCTGCCTGGAGAAAGAGGCCAACCCCACCTGGCTACAACCACTTTTCAGGGGGTTATAGAGTGATAAGGTCACCCCTGAGTCTCCTTTTCTCCAGGCTGAACAACCCCAGCTCCCTCAGCTGTTCCTCACAGGGTTTGTGTTCCAGACCCCTCACCAGCCTCATTGCCTCCTCTGCATGTGTTCAACATCTCCAAGTCCTTCCTAAACTGGCCCAGAACTGGACACAGTACCCAAGGTGTGGCTTCACCAGTGCCCAGTACAGGGGAAGAATGACCTCCCTGCTCCTGGTGGCCACACCATTCCTGATACAAGCCAGGGGCCATTGGCCTTCTTGGCCACCAGGGCACCCTGCTGGCTCATATCCAGCTGCTGTCCATCAGTGCCCCCAGGTTCCTTTCTGCCTGGGCACTGTCCAGCCACACCGTCCCCTGTAATGCTGCAGGGGGTTATGGTGGCCAAAAGGCAGAACTCAGCACTTGGACTTATTAAACTCAAAGGCAGGGAGGAAACTCTACAGGAAGGCAGGGAAGAAGCAGAGAGCAAGAGGGGAATCTGCAGGGATGGGCAAGGCCTGCTGGGGTGCTTCTCTAGGGCACACAGATCAACAGGAAATTCCCAGTGGATTTACGGAAATCTTTCCCTGTGAGAGTGGTGCAGCCCTGGGACATGGACTAGAGCATGGTTTGCATCTCAATCCTTGGAAGTGTTCAAAACCCACCAGGCCAAGCCCTGAGCAGTCTTTAAACTGAGTCCTGCTCTGGGCTGGACCCTCCCCAGCCTCAAAGAGGGAGACCTTGCTGGGGAACGGGCAAGGGAGAGTTTGAGGGGGCTCCAAGAGGCACAAGTAAGAGCAGTCTGAACAAGAGATGGAGGCATCCATCTGAATGCTTCTTAATTCTGGGAATTGATAGCACTGGGCACAGCTTCGTGGAGCCTGTAACTGCTTGCATGGCTCCAGTTTTCTACAAGTGGTTCTTTTTCAGTTGCTCATTCACAACAGATGGATTTTTTTCCTCTTTTTCTGTTGTAGGAACTCTTTGGTGACATGACTGTACAACAAAAAACAGGGTGGGAAGATAGTCATGAGCAGAAATTTAATTGGAGTCATATTCTGGGGGAAAAAAATATTGAGGTTGGATTTTGTTTTGTACCAAAAAAAAGGTCACTGTGAGCAGCTTTGGGGTGCTTCCAGGTAGATCTGGTGGGAATTGTGTCATGGACAGAGCAGATGTGCCCGTTAATTTGGAGGGCGAGTTGTATTTTTAAGGAATAGCAACTGGCAAAATATTTAAAAATAGAAATAAAGAGTATTTCCCCCATCTAGTTTACATACAGGCTAAAACAGGTTGGGAAACACAGGTTGACCTTATTTGTTAAGTGTTTCCATGTCTTTATTGTGCACACATGGCACTTCTGCTCAGAGCTTGGGCCTCAGCAAAGATACAACTCTGAAAATTTGTTATTCATAGTGAATTGTTCAGATTGTGATAAAATTCTGCTTGGTGAGGTATTTGTATCCTGATCCTCGTGTCCACACAAACCAGGGGAATTGGGTACCTTCTCCATCTTTTTTCCTCTCAGTATAGAAATTATTTTTCAACGGCTAGATTCATAGACCAGACTTAATTTGTTCAAATCCTATTATATTTTCTTGCAGATTTTATTTTGGAGTCTATGGAGAGAGAGGACTGAAGCTTTTCCCCAGCTTTTGGTCTCTTCATGCAGGGTCTCTGAAGGACAGAGAAACATGAGCTTATGCTACAGCCCTTCCTCAGGTACAGACAAGACAAGGTGTGCCTGTCACTCCCTCCTTCAGCTGCCTCTTTCACAAAGCCTGTAGGAATTTTTATTATCAACAAAACTTCTATCTCTCTGTCCAATATTATTGAATGAGTGGCTCTGAGTTCCTGAGATTCCTGAACTCGCCTGCAGAGTCAGGGGGACAATCCAAGTGCTCTTTCTGTATGTATTATGAATAATATGCAAAAATTTGCTGCCCCACTCACTCAAGTGCCCTAAAAGCAGATTTATAAAATACTTTCCCAAGGAAAAACACTTTTCCAAGCCCCCCCAGGGATCCAAACCTACACCCATTAAATTGATCTGAGGACAGGAGCCCCTCTGCTGTGAAGAAAGGCTGGAGGAGTTGAGAGTGTTCAGATGGAAAAGAGAAGGCTCTGGGGAAAGCATCTTGCAGCCTTTAGATATCGAAAGGAGGCTTATAAGGAAGATGTGGGAGACTTTTTATCAGGGCCAGGATAAAAGGCAAAGGAATAGATTTAGTCTGTCCCATAGGAAGAAATTTTCTGTTATGAGGGTAGGGAGGCCCTGGCACAGGGTGCCCAGAGCAGCTGTGGCTGCCCCTGGATCCCTGGCAGTGCCCAAGGCCAGGTTGGACATTGGGGCTGGAGCAGCCTGGGACAGTGGGAGGGGTCCCTGCCATGGCAGGGAATGGAGTAAGTGATCTATGAAGGTTCCTTCCAACCCAAGCAGTTTTGTGACTATGTGAATTGAAAATCCTCTAAGGCTGACTGGTTGATCAGCTCTTCTGTTGGGTTTGTTTTCAAGCACTCGATGACCTCAAGGCAGGCATTTGCTCTGGCAGGTGACATTGGGCATGAGGAGGTTTCTGAACACCCGTGTCCCCCTCATGGCTCCTCTGCCTCCAATTACTCTGGGAACAGCCGTGTTGCCTGCTCTGGGACAATGGTGGGGAGCAGGGGACAGGGGACAAAGCCAGCAGTGTTTGTGTCACTCCTTCAGAGCTGTCGTGTCCAAACCCCGACAGCCCAACCTTCGTGACCGTGTCCACCCCACAAGCAGAGGGATGCAGCTGCACTTATACACTGCCCTGCTGTGAAAAATAAACCGTGTGTGAAACCTTTCACCCTATCTGTCAAAGGCAGTTTTGTGTCAAAATGACTGATTTTTTTGCAGGCTGCACGTCTGCTTCCTGCCAGGACCTGGAGGGAGCGACCCCTGGGTCTCCCCTCGTAGCCGTGTCTGATGGCCGCTGGCTGGAAGTTCCCTCAGGCAGAATGATGGAATCACAGAGTATCCCGAGCGGGACTGGTCCCACCAGGATCACCCAGCCCAGCCCCTGTCCCTGCCCAGACCCCCCAACAATCCCAGCCTGTCCATCCCTGGCAGCGCTGTCCAAACGCTCCTGGAGCTCTGGCAGCCTCGGGGCCGTGCCCATTCCCTGGGGAGCCTGGGCAGTGCCAGCACCCTCTGGGGGAAGAACCCTTCCCTGAGCTCCACCTGAGCCTGCTCTGGCCCAGCTCCAGCCGTTCCCTGGCTCCTGTCCCTGTCACAGAGGGCAGGGATGGGTGCTGCCCTTCAGGAGGAGCTGCAGCCCCCGGAGCTGTCCCCTCGCCTTTCCGTGTCCGCTGCAGCCACACACCGGCACGCGCGGCTCCTGCCGCCCCGCGCAGCCCCTGAGGCGGGGCCCGCGCCCCCTCCCCGGCCATGATGTCAGGCGGGCGGAGGAGGTGCCGCTGGCCAAATATAGCGGCGCTTCCTGGGCGGTGGGGCGGGCTCGTCCCTCCTTCTCTCCATCCCTCCCTCCCTCCCTCCTGCCGCAGTCAATGGGGCGGCAGCGGCCGCGGCGGAGCGCAGCGCGGGCTGGGGCCGCGGGCCGGGGGCCGGCATGGCGGGGCGCTGAGGCGGCGCGGCGGCGAGGGGCGGCGGCGCGCCCCGGCATGGGCAGCCGCGGGGCCCGGCGATGAGCGCTCCCCCGGCCGCGACCCCCCGCGCGAATATGGGCACAGCCGTGTCCAAAAGGAAGACGCTCAGGAACGAGGCCATGTCGTCCGTGGCGGCCAAAGTGAGGTGGGTGCCGGGGACGCGGCGGGCGGTGTCTCGGGGGTCCCGCGGTGCCGGGACCCTGCTCGCCCGCGGCCGCCTCGAGAGCCGTGCCGGGCTGGAGGGAACCCCGAGACCCTCGGGCCGAGCCCAGGTACCGGTGCGGGCACGACCCTCGGTTTGTCTCCAGGGCCGTCCCGGGGCTGGGGAGTGGCAGCTGCCGGCGGGTCCCTCTCGCTGGCTGCCCCGATCCCCCGGAGCAGCCGCACGCTCGCTGTGGCAGCGGGCGGCCGTGCCACCCCTGCGCCCCGCGGACCCTCAGCCTCCGGAGAGGTGACTTGTCTCCACAGGCGTCCTCGCCGCCGGCCTGGCCACAGCACCTGCAGGGTTTTATTTGCTGAGTTGGCAAAAAGCGTGTCAGAAGTGCATTTGCCAGGCATGGATCTTTATAATCTTCGGGCATTGGGAAGCGCGGTCAGTTTGCTCGGTGGTTTCTCCGCGGCTGAAATGCCTTGTGCGTGTCCGAGGGCAAAGTCAGCAGCCTCCTTCAAGGGGTCTCGCTCCTTTGAATGGAAAAGCTGCTCTGTGAAAATGTGCACCCTCCCCAGCAGTGTCCCAAGCCACTACATTGACCGGTTAAGGGATTTGGGTTCTATATTGTGCATGTTCTGGTTTTATATTGCTTGTCCTACAGTGTAGCATTTCTCTTACTGCTGGGTCCCGATGCTTTTCGTTATCCAACATCGGAGATCCGAGAAAATACATTTGCTGCTTAATGGGACTTAGGTTTAAAAAGCTGTCAAAGATGAGCTTTGCCTTAGTGACCTTTCCCAGACGAAAGGACCCTTCTCCCACGCTGCAGTGCAAGTGTCACAGCAGTCACCCGGTGACTGTTTGGGGGCATTGGCGCAGCTTTTTATCTGCTCCTTCAGCACAGCTGTGCCGGGGGTAGGTCTGTCGCCGTCTCTGCTTCAGCAAGACTGGCTCTTTGCTGTTGAGGAAAAATTGGGAGAAATTAAACTTTTCAGCTGCATTATGTAACACCTTCTTTGTGTTGTTAGACAAAATTGCGTTAGAATAACCTGGAGTGGTGTGTAGGACTCAATCCGTGTTGCTGAAAGATCTCAGTCTCCTCTCTCTATAACTCAGTGTTACGGCATCTCTGCTGTTCTGGGAGGAAAGAGAAGTCTTGTGGCTTGAAGAGATGCAAAGCTGTCTGTATCTTGCCATCTGTTTGAGTTGTAAAGAAATCCATCCTTCAAACTCTGGAGTATCTTGAGGGAAAGCTCTCCAAGCAGAGCCTGCAGCTTTTACCCACGTTTTGTTGCACCCTGTCCATAACCAGTAATGAATGCTTTCCATGGCATTCAGAGATTTGGAAGTGGGATTCTTTGTGGTGGTGTCAGCCAGGTGCATATACAGAAATGACACGTAAAGCACCATAAGTGCTGTGGTGGGGCTCTGGGAGTGGGATTAGGCAGTCACACAAACAACACACTCAGTAATTGGTAGGATTTCAAATGGTGTGTGGGTGTTTGGGAGCGACTAATGTGTTTTGAATGTAATGACTTGTTAGCCTACACCAGGGTGGGCAGATGCTGCTGAGGTTCTATCAGCTGTGTGGAGTCCGGGAGGTGCCTTGAGGGTTCTGGTTTGCTCCATGTCTGCTGTGACTGCTGACAAGCTGCAGGTACAGGTTTGTGAGAGCTCTGAGGTGTCTTTGGATGGTGTGAATTAAGGTGGTTTGACCAGAAAATTTATGAGTGGATTTGGGCTGGGGGACATAATGCCCTTGAGGAGTGTCTGGTCACAAAGACCACGGCACAGGTGCTTTGATATGTGTCTCTGTTAATGCCTGTGCTAGACATTCCTGATCCAAAGATCATTTGAGGAGGTCAGCGAACTTGCCGAGGGGCTCCCTGCAGAGCCTCTTTGCATGGAGAAGGTGCTGGTGGTGACAGCTGCTGTCCATGTGCCTCCATCCTGCTGCTCCAGGCACGGCTGAGTCCCTGCTCCCATGGGCTCTGTCATGCTTAGAATTCCCACAGTGGCAATGACCCACCTGCTGAAAGGTTTCCTGGAGCACATCACACACAGCTCCTCTGCTCTGTCCTGGGTCCTCCTCCGTGTATCTCCTGTGTCCTTATGTACAGCAAGGGCTCTGTAGGACCCTGGATAAGGCTACAGAGAGACTGTTCTGTCCACCCCACGAGGGCTAGGCAAGGGTCACCTATGTGGGTAGCACTGCTGCAATGATTTTGTGCCCTGTGGGTGTAGGTAGCTGGGGGATCCTGTTCTTGTGCTGCAGGAGGAGATGCCCTGGGATTGCTTCTCTGCATCTTCTAGGCTCTGTCCTGGTCATGTTTCTCATTACTTCTCTTTAGAGAGAAAAATGATCTGGAATTCCACTGCAAGTCCAAGCGATCACAGTTTGTGTTTCTTAGGTGTGGCTGGAGTGTGTGTGCACACTTGACTGTGTTACTGAGTAAGGAGCAGGGCTTGTTTGCTGGTGTGAGTGATGGGATCCAAGCAGGAGGTGCAGGCTCCCTAGGCTGTTAAATTAAAATCTCTGCAGAGCGACTCATGGGAGTCTTGTGTCCCAGGAGCATTAATTAAGCTCCATGCAGCTTCTTGTGTGCTGGGTCTTGTAAGTAGTTTCTTACAAACTCAGGGTGCAATTGCTCTGTACCAACACTGTGGAATCACCCACGATGCTGCTGACTTTGGTCTCTGTGGTCATCTTCTCCTGGGGGAGTTGCAGCGCCCTGCACACCCGGGGCTGTGCTTGGTGCTGCTGCTCTGATTGTCTCTGAAGGGCTTGGATGCAAGATGTCCCTGTCAGGAGGGATTGTTCCCTCCCTGCGTGTGCTTTTATTGCCCTGCAGCTCCTGGGCCCCCGTGCTGAAGGCAGGGCTGACGCAGTTGTCCTTGAGCGGTGACCTTGGTGCTGCCCCTCGGCTGACAGCGCTCCAGGGCCCTGCCTGGGGCTGGCTGACCTGTGCTCCTTGGCTTCCTTAGAACTTTTCCAAGGGTGCAGATCAACCAAAGCCCTTCAGAAATGGGTTTTCATTGCCCCTGCTGCCTTGACACCTACAGGAAAACACTGGCACCCCAAATGAGGCAATAGAGCAGATGTTTTTCTGCAGCTCTGCTTTGTATTGTGCTGGCCTCCAGCTGTTCTTTGGGAGAGTGTGATGGTGAGAGCAAACAGACGTGAGGTTTTTGCTGGGTGTTCCAGAAGCATCTCTTCTTGCAGTAGTTAGCACAGGAAATATTTGAGTTGAGAGTTGTTTTGTCTTGCCCAATTCCATGACCCTGGCATCTAGTCCAGGATAGTCCCCAGAGGGATAAGAATCCCACTCTTCCTGCCTGGAGAGGGATGACGAGTGGCTTTGAACACAGCATTAGTTGTTGTGGAACGGTCAGTTTTTCATTGATGAAATGCAGAGGTAAGTGACCATGTGCCTTACTGAAGCTTCTTGCTGCGTGAGTGATTTTTGGCTTAGCTTGGGGTTCTTCATGCAGTCTAGATTCTTCTTTTCTGCTTGGGAATTTCTGATAAGTGGTATGAACTGTCTCTTTGATTGCCTTTTTCTTTTAAGTTCTGCCTGCTCTTCCTCTCTTCTCTTGTCCAGACTTCGTGCTCATAAATTGCTCTGTTGCTCTGGGGTCTCTATGACCCATTTCTGACATCCAATCTCCCTTTATTGAGTGTGAGAATTTTAAAATTAAAGTTTTCCAGCTACCATTTCTCTACATAGATATTTTAGAAAACTAATTTTTGTCAGGGTATTCTTACTATTTGGCTTAAATAACGTAGGTGTCAACAGTCTTTAATGACTGAGCTGTTAACTGTGGATGTGCTGGAGGTGTTCCCTTCTCTCCTTGGTGACAAGAGCAGGGTTGCTGCTGTAGGAGGACGTTGGTCCTGATGATGCAGGTCTCTTCTCTCCTGTATGCCTGGGATGCAGCACAGTCAGATGCTGTCACAACAGATTCCTGCTGCAACTCCTCTGGGCATTATTTCTGAAGGAGCACAAGAAGGTGGTGGGTGTTCTTTATTTTTCCATGTAATACTCCTCAATAGTCCAAGTTTTGCTTAGCTTGCTGCTGTGCTCTAAATGGAGTTATCTGAGGTCTTTCCTGTATCTCTGAGTTTTTCAATCTGCATTTCTTCACTCTGTAAGTGTCAGTTTGGTGGATAAATTTATGTGCATCAGTTTCTCGTAGCTGCTCGTGTACATCAAGGCCCCTTTTATCCCGCTGATGTGATTATTTCAGAGACATGAAGGCCATTCCGTGCTTATTACATTGTAATTGAGATCTCTGTTATTTGGCGGCTTTGCTCCTTCGAGCAAATCGCTGTCTAGACTCTCTGCTTCTTCACAGCTCTTCCAGACTCGAGTCCAGCTCTAACATCTGAGGCACAGTGAGTACTGGGAGATGCCCCCAGAAGGGCAGCTGCCTTTGCTGCCTGTGTTGTGCTGCCCTGTCCCCCCTTCCCTCCCTGGAGCCGTTCTGATGGAATGCTGGAGGAAATACTGATGTTTTCTGAGGCTGGTCTGTGCTGGTTAGACTGAGCAGCACAGTGTGCTTGAGCCCAGCTCCCTGCTTGATGTCCTTTTGTTAAATCAAGCTGTGCTGACTGTGTGACATGCAGGTCTGTTTTGCCACTAAAATGAAAACCTCTCTCCAGATGAGTCAGGGCTAAACTTGTCCTGTCGTCAGCTGATCCCCTCTCAGTGCTACCTGCTCATTTGTATGCAGCTTCTGCAGTGTCATACACTCAGGGTTATAGCTCACCAGCCCATGGAGCTGTAAAGCACCTTGTACTTCATCCCATTTATGTGAAACAAGTTTTCTTTTTCATCTCTTGCCAGGTAAATTATCCCAAGGTGTCTCTGCTCAGTGCCCAATTGAAGGGGTTTATGCCCAGTGCTGTCCAATGGTGTGAGGGAACTTGAACTCCATTGGCACCGAGAGTGGAGGCAGAGCTGAGCCGAGAGAAAAGTCTGATGGTGTGACTTGTGGTAATAGATAAAACAGAGAGAAAAGAATGGGCTGAATAGAACAGCTACCATCTGTTGGAATTTTGCTCTGGCTTTATTTTGATCAAGCTGATGGGTAGCCAAGGAGAGTGGAGAAATGGCACAGTAACAATCCAGGCAAATACTGGTGAGCTGGGATGACTGTGAGGGCAGGGAAAGAACACAAAAGGCTTGGCAAGGGGCAAGTAGCCATAAGGAGCAAGTGTGGCCACCAGAGTCCCCTTGGCAAAGGGCGCATGCAGACATCTGCGGGAGATCCGCTGAGGCATGGCCGAGGAGAAGCCAATGGCACTCAGGAAGCAGGCATGTAGAAGGGAACCACTGAGATAACAGGCAGAATAATTAGTGTGAAATTTCCAGTGTAATTGGCTGGAAACCCCCCGTTGCACACCGCTCTGTGCAGGCGGGGCTGGGGAGCTGTGCCCGGGGCCCGCCTTTGTTTGCTCTTGGGTTGGCCTGAAGGGTCCGAGAGCCACAGGGTGGAACTGCCAGGACAGAACTGCAGGTTCAGCCTGGGCAGGGAGCAAGGCTTTTGAGCAGCTCTGTGCTCCTTGACTGTGCTACTGACCTGCACAGGAGCTCTGGATGTGCTCTGGCACTGGGGACTGTACCCCCCTCTGCTCGGGGAAACCAGAGTGTGAGGTTGGGGACACTGCAGCACCTTCCAGCCTGGGCTCTTCTCTGAGTGACAATGTTCTCACCATGGAATAAGGTGGCCTGGAGGGCTCTGTCTTAGCCAGTTGTCAATTTGGATCTTAGGAAATGCTTTGTACTGTTTTTTTGAGCCCGTGGTTTGCAAGCTAAAGGTGGAGCGTTGGTTCAGATTTACAGGCAGACAAAACAGCCTCGGGCATTAGCAAAGAGATGAATGGAGACAATGACACATGAATTTGGAGCTTTTGAACTAGTTGCAGGCTATCATCATATTTCAGCATTTTTTTGTGTAAATCACCATGTTCTCTCACTGATAATTTACCTGAGAACTTGATTGCTGGGGTTTTTTTTTTACATGGAATGTCTACTGATTCAAAAGAGAAGCTTCAAAGCTTTTCCCAATGATCTAAGTGCATGCCCTGTTTGTGAATGGTGTTGGTGATGCCTCCTAAGGGACAGACATTTCTATGGGAAACCTGGGAGTCCCAGAAGTTTTGGTGGAAGAGATCTTGGAATCTCATGCCCAGCCATCTTATTAAAGCTGTGCTGTTGCCAACGATGTTCAAGATCAGCCATGACTTTGGCTGAGCTTCAGCCACCTGTGAGATGGAGTACAGAACCAGCTCAGGAATTCTCTTGCAGCTGAGTAGCCTAATGTTAAAATCATAGAATTGTTAAGGTTAGAAATTACCTCCAAGGTCAATGAGTCCAGCTGCAAACCAAGCCTTGCCATATCCACCACTTAACTATGTCCCCAGTGTCACATCCACACTTCCAGGAATGTTGACTCAACCACTTCCCTGAAGCAGCCACACTCCACACTTAGTTCCTAAGTTTACATTAGTGTGATGCTCCAGGATCAAGTCCTGCTTTTTGCCTGGGCAGAAAGGCTTGAGGGTGCCAAGAACATCACAAGGTGCTTGTCCTCCTGGATGGGTGACCCATGATGGTCACCCCTTTGGTCTTCATAGTGGGATTTGTGGGCTGATGGTAGAGCTCCCCATGTGACAGTTTCTGTGTGACCATCCCTGGGGGTGTTAGGCACTGAGGACAGTTTGAGCAGCTGCCACCCCAAACCAGTGTCTAAAGGTACAGCCTGGGACTGGACACATAACAATCCAAAACCAGGGAAAACCTCAGCATTGTCTGTTAGTCTAAAAAGATTCAGAAGCTTAAATCTTTCTTCTTGCACAGCTCCAGCTGTTGTGCTCCAAAGCATTTTGCATTTGACTGTGCTGAAATTTAGTCCAGGGGAGATTAAATTACTCTTTCTTCATTGTTCATATTGATCTTGTGTTGCCGGCTGTGGATGACAAATGGACTTCCCACTCCTTCCAGCCTGGGTTGCTCTGGGAAGTGCTTTGGAGCCTTGTTAACCATTTTTTCTCTGGGAGGTGGTGCATAAAAACAGTGGGGAAGATCCTGGCTACACAAGTTGGTATATGCAGAGGAGAAAGTGGTTTTGGAGGTCAAAGCCATTTTCCAATTAGATGTTTGATGGTCATTATAAGCCTTTTGTAGCAGCTTGAACTGGAGAGCTTGAACTGGAGTGAAGGATGTTCTGAGGCTGAGCACCTCTGAAGGAGGAGGACAATGGATGTGATGCCTTGGTATGGAGTCTTTCCTGTTGCAGCAAGTCTGCTCCTTCCCCAGGAGATGCTGATATGCTTGGGGGCTGAGGGTACTCAGCTCTGGGTTGCTTGGCTTGGCTTGGTAAGGAGGTGAGTGGTTGTTTCACCTCCCTCTTTGCCAGTCTCCACCCTGGGCTACCCAATGGCTCATCCAGTTGGAATGCTGCAGACCTTGGAGAGATTGTTCTACAAACCATGGGAAAATGGATGGCTGGGGAAAACCTGGCTGCAGTGTTGGCTGTCTTGAGTCACGGGTCTGTTGGGTACAGAAGAACAATCATGGCATCAGTACACTACAAATGCCCTGGCATTTGGAGTCTGGAGGTTGCTGTATTCCATGCCTTGACCAAAGATTCCTTTCCTGTGTGGGTTGCAGGCAGAAAGCTCTTCCTTGGTTGGAATATTCATAGGTCTGCTCTCTTACGTAGGCCTGGATGTGTGATAAGGGTTGAGCTCACCCTGCTTGCTTGGTTCTTAATATACTCCAGTAAAATCTCAGTCATCCACAGGACTGGAATCCAGCAGAGAAGCAGGAACTGCTTTTGTGGGAGGTAGTGGGTGTCTCTCAAACAAACTTGTCCAGAAATCCAAATATTGGCATAGCTGGGGCTTGTAAACTTGGGGTTCAGGTAGGTAAAATGGGCATTAGCATCCACATCTGAGCTGTGGTGCCTCCCAAGTGGGAGCTTTTAGGACCTGTAGGAGCCTGGAGTGGTGGTTGGCTCTGGGGTGGGAATGCCTCCTTCCTGGGCTGCCAGGATAGCAGGAGACAGCCAGTTCCTATGTGCATCACAGATTTCATGCAGGTGCATTTCAATTCTATTTTTTTCATTCTTATAAGAGAGAAGCTAAAACTTAAACTAGTCCTGGACTTCTAATCCAGCTCTGTTTCCCCCTTTGGCAGGGAAACACTGATGTTCCACCAGAACCACTGGAATCCTGGTGTGTAAAGAGAAAGCCTCACTGCTCTGGCAGTGTATTTCCATGGATGTCACTTGGGGCTGAGGGAGTGGCAGCTGCCGGGACACAGCAGTGCATTGGTGTTGAACTGTTCCTTCTTTCCTTGGACTTTAAGCATCACAAATGTCTCTTTCTCTCCTTGGCTGCCTCCTGATGCTGGGACACAGAGCGGCGAGGGCTTTTGGAGAATACCTTTCACAAAACCATCCTGAAGGCAGAAACGGCTCAGGTAAGAGAACTGATGTGCCCTGTGTCCATGGTTATGTCCATGTGTGTCTGCACCTATGGTGAAGAGCCTTAGAATGAAAGTGCATTTATTTATCTGTCAGAAACAGAGTGAGATCTCAGCACAGAGGGGCAGGAGGAGTTGCCCCCAGGGAGAAAAGGCAGTTTGGTGACCTGAGGCTTGGGTGGGCTGTGGGGTGAGCTTAGTTAGGAGACATGGTGCCCTGTGGTGAATTCACCCCTGCAGCTGATGTCCTTGGGAGAAGTTGCAGCTGGGAAGTGACAGCACTGTACAAGGCTTCTGCACTGCTTTGTGGCTCCTAGGTCTTGCTTTCACTGGGGTATAAAAAACAGGTGAGTTATATTTTGTTCATTGGTGTGAATCCTTGCTGGCAAAGTTGACATCTGGATTTATCCCCAGTCTTTGCTTCAACAGGGATTAAACTGAAATTTGCCTAGATGAGGGCACTACATGTGCTGGCTAATGTGTCAGTATTTTCCATGTAGGTATTGTCCCCATCAGCTTATCATGAGTTCTGCTTGATGGGCAGGAGAGCTCAAGATAAACTTAGCCAACTTCTAACAGGGCTGTGTCTTCTCTGTGACAAAAGAAAATATACAGGCAATAAATTAATTGTAAAACCTACAGAAAATCTTGTGGAATGCACAGAAAGTCTGTGTGAACAATTAACAAATTGCTCTTTGCTGTTGAACTGTTGTGTGGGGGATAAGGTTATTAAATAGAATGTAATGTAGAGTGATGTTGTCATTTTAGGTAAGCTGTGTGTGTTTAAGCCTGTACAGGAGATGCCTCTTGCTGTAAGAGCAGTCACAGAGTCTTTGGCAGCCAGCTGAGTCCTTTCCTTTTTTCTTGGATCTGTTCTAATGACCTTCAAGTTGTCCTTGGCTGAATTGTGCCAATGTTGTGAATGGAAAGACTCTAAGACAATGTACTGAGGTTTCTTGGTTTCTTTTCATCAGTAACTCCAGTGACATTTTATTTACAATGCTTGGTCTAAGAACAGCACCTGGAGGTAGGAGGGAAGGGGAGAGAAAGGCTGAGGGTTGGTGCAAACCTTTTTTTTGTTCCTTCCATCATGGCCGTTTCTGCAGCTGCTTCTGTTACCTGGACTCTTTGCCAGTCCTTTTTGCAGTCCCCCCACCCCAGGTTCCAACAGGGACAAGTGTTGGCTCCTGCTCACTTTGTAGTGCCCTTGTAGTACCCTGTGGGGTCGTGTTGGAGCCAGGCAAAGAACAGAATCTCTGGCTGAGACAAGAGGAAATTGCAGATGTGTTCAGGTGCCTGAGGCCTGGGCAGCCCTGGTCAGATCCAGGGAGTGGGAGCCTCTCTGATGTGCACTCAAAAAGCTGCTGTTAACTCATCCTTGGGGGGCTCCTGGCTGCTCTGACTGTGGGTAGGCAGAGCATGGAAAGGGAGCTGATGTGACTCCTGGATCATGAGCCACAGCCAGGCTCCTCAGAGCAGCATGTCAGCCCTGCCTGTGCTTGTGACATCCATAAGCTCTCCAGGGAAGCCTTTTCACCCACTGCCCCTTGGTGTATCAGCCTTGAGATTGTTTTTGCAATGTAGTTGCCACAGGCAAGAACCAGGCAGTGAGAGACACACTTGGAAATACCACAATACTTATGGGGTCTTTAAGTATTCACTTGGAAAGAAATAAAATTCCCTAGAAATTACTCTAAATTCTGAGGAAGAGAGGAGGAAAAAAAAAAAAGAATCGTAATTTTTAAATGATCTTTTGAAATTCTGCAATGTATAACTTAACACAGTCTGTAACACTTCTATATAAATAACCCCAGTAGGAAGGTTGCTATCCAATAAAAAACACTGCAAGTAGAAAATTTTGCTCCTTTTAGTTCATCCCAGCAGCCTGATCACAGGGAAGTCACGTCTTTCCTTCCTGCAGAAATTCCATCTCAGGATCACTTGTGCTAGTTCTGGAGGCTTCACCTTTGGCTGGGCAGGATGCTGGAGCTGCAGCATGAGCTGTCACCCAGTGACTCCAGGGAAGCAAAGGAAGGGTCTCTGCTGCAGAAGATGAAGGCATAGCACAGATCCAGTGTTGGAACCCAGAAACCTGGGAGTTTTGAGCTTTCTGTGCTTTCTGGCACTGACCCCCAGCAGAACACTGCTTTTGACTTGAGGCCTTGGAAAAGGCTTCCAGATTTGAGTGATGAAGTTAGACTCACAAGTGTGTAGTTAGAATAAAAGTGTGTAATTTCACATAGTAAGGAATTTGGAATTTAGGACTTTTAGAATATAGTAATAGTTATGGATGGATTTTGGGTGTTGTCTGTATCTTCTTCCTTCTTCATGCTTTCAAGTGGTAGTTTTTGGTTGGATAGTTATTGCTACACCACAAGTCACAGGAGTTTAGTTATTGGGTCAAAAGTATAAATAATGTAGGTGTTCTTTATTGAACTGTTTAGCTTTAAAAAACCTTATAACTGACTAGATTCACCTCCATTTTGCTTGCTTTTAGCTGTTAACTACAAGTGTTGCAGAACTCTCTGTACTTCAGATAAGATTTAATAAACAACCAAGTCCAAACACAAAATAATTCATCTCCTTCATGTTTTTAATCCTGACTCTAAGTGAAAACAAAAGAAAATAAGAACAAGCCACTGATTAGGTAGTGCAGCTAACCCATTTACAATCCAGAGGGACTGAATCGATTCCAGCTCCTCAGAGAGCAGGCAGATGCAATGTGAGCAGGGAGGAGCTCACCTGCAAAGCCCACCTGCATCCTGTGGTTGAATTCTCAATTCATGTGTTGGTACCTTAGATCCTGAAAGCTCAGTGCTCCAAAGAATCGAGTCCTCAGTGCCTGGATGAGTCTGTCAGCTCAGAGCTTTCATCTTAAGTGCTGTGCCTGGTGGGACAGGCCTGTTTCTGCTGTCATAACCCCTGCTGTGCACCCAGGTGCTCCTTGCTCTGCCAGCAGACTGAGCTGGGATGAAGGCTGTGGCCTAAATATGACTGGAAGGAGGCAGGCCTTGATTCTGTCCGGAAAAAAAATTGTTTAAGAAATGTTTAAAGTCACTGATGAATGCAGTGAGGGAAAAGAGGTGTGGATTTTGAGGAGCAGGAAGGTGGCAGAGCCATCAGTGGGACAATGAAGGCATAAATGGAGTAGGGAAGGGCAGGATCCTCCTTTTCTGGAGCCAGAGCTAGAACCCTTCTCTCTCCCTGTGCAGGGCAATCCTCATGCAGAAAATGGGGCTGGTGTGAGTCTTTGGGATGTCAGATCTTTGCTGCTTTAGCTGCTGGTTCAGCTCCTCAGCAGAGGGGTGAAACTCCAACACCCCAGGCAGCCCCAGGAGATCCATGGAGATGTGGAAAGAGATGCCCCAACTTGCTCCACTTCTGCTGTACTGTGTTCTCTGAGGACTGTCCATTTTAGTTTGCTTTTTTTAATCTTTTTAGTCCCTTCAAGGAAAGGAAAAGATATAAAGACATTTGCATCCCTCATAACTTCACATTCCACAGCTGATCAAAGATCTGCTGCTTCAGTCGTCACTTCTGTTTGTGGTGGCTGCTCTGCAGTTTGTATGTGGCTGAATGTCTTGAAATTGGGGAGTGCTAATGAAGAGCTGCAGAGGGATTGTAGATCAGCAGGGTGGGCCAGCTGCCTCGTCCAAGGGCTGAGTTATGGGCAAGGCTGTGTTTACTTTCTGTTTTCAGGACAAGTGCAGGGTGTTCATGCTCTGCTTGCTTTGCTGGGGCAGGGGGTGTGGAGTTGCACAGCTGCATGAGGTGGAGAGGCTTGCAGGTGTTGCAGGGTGTACCTGGAGGGAAGAAAGGTGAGGGGGAGCATTTGTTGGTTACAACTTCTGATTCTTCCTGATGTGAGGCCCAGGAACTTCATATGGCTCAGAAATGTTGTATGACTATTCCTATGCAACTCTCCAGTGTCTTAGTCTGGAATTTTTCTGAAGTGACTGGGGAGGTGCATTTACCTCTCTTCTTTCTCAGAGGTTATGTCAGGGATGATGACAATACAGGGTTTCCTTTCCTTCCCTTTGTTTCCCTTTTGGAGCAGGGCAGTTGCCTGGTGGTGGGGTATGAATGCAGAGGATGATGGGGTTGTTCCTTTGGGATCACTCAGATATTTTTCCCCTGATCTTTAAAATATTTAGAGGAATTAGAAAGAAAGGAAGGGTTGGACTTTGCTGCAGGTGACAGGATATGGATGTGTTGAGGGAGCTGGTGCCAGGGTGGTGATGCATCTCCTGCTCTCTTCCTGCCTCTGTTTATTGCTGGCTTATTCATGCAGGCTGGAGGTCTGGGAAGGTTCCCACGAAGAGCACTCTGCTGTGTTCAGCATTCATTCTGCATCCTGTGGCCAGAGTCTTGGCTGCCTTTTGTAGCTTTCTGGTACCTTTTAATGTAGGAGTAGGTGTCCCTTAGGACAGACTTAGAAGAAAGATGCAGAAAGGGATTGAAATGTTGTGAAAGGGAAGTGTAAAAAGGCTGTAGAAAATAAAGCATGGAAGAAGTAATCACTCAGAGTCTCACAGAGCTCATGGAATTTTGGGCATTGTCCAGCTTAGGTGTCAGAGGCCCCACGCTGAGATAATGCATTAGATTTTATCTCCGTGTTCTGGAGCTGTGAGAGCAAAAGGTACCAGGGCATGGGGCAGTGACGTTGGAAAGGACAGCAAGCAGAGCCTTTGAGAATTTCCCTGCTGTCTGGGGGGGCAGGGATCCATCCTGGTGAGCAGGGATTCAGACACAAGGATCAGGAGGGAGCTGTGGGGGGTTTTTCCTGTTACTTTTTTAATGTTTTGCCCATTGGGGTTATTGGGAGGGCAGCTGCTGCTGCTGGAGTGGGGGATGTAGGATGTAGCACTGGGCTGCCCACTGTGACCAGCTGCTCTGGGAAAGCTGTGTGGGAAAGGCTTTGGAAACCAGAGAGGGAGAGATCAAATATGAGGTGTCCTTGGTGCTGCAGAGGTGATGGGCCTTGGGCAGGAGCTGCCTAGCAGGCCTTGAGCCAAATTCTCCATGGCTCCTGCTAAACCAGCATGGCTACTGGTTTGCATCAGGGCAAACCAAAGGGGGCAGTTACCTGAAACTGAAAAAGCTTCCTTTTGAGCTCAAAAAAAGTAATCTTTGTGTCTTTACTTTGTTTTTTGAGTAATGTTTCAGTCATCAGTATTGGTGTGGAAGGAGAAGAGGGCCCTTGTGAGCTTCCCCAAGCCAGGTGGCAGTGGGGAGGGGTTGCTGTGTGTGTGGAGGGAGCACAGGCACAGAGGAGCTTCCTGGTGCTGCAGAGACTGGTAGTGGGATTAGAGAAACCCCAGTTGAGGCTTCACAGGTGCTTCAGGCTGAGTAACCTGTGTGCTGAGCTTTCTGTGCCACCAGCAAGGAAAGCTGCAGCTGTGCAGTGCTCTGAGACATTCCATTTCCTGGGTTTAGACTGTGGAGCTACAAGCCCAGCCTGCTTCAGAGTAAGCACCAGGTTGGCCTTTTTCTCTAGGGAGTGTTTGTCCTGTCCCCAGTGCAGCTGGCCCTGCTCTCAGTGTATCCCTGTGCTGATAAGGTACAGGTGGCCTTTTAGGCCCCCGTGCTCTGGAGGGAGTTGTCAGTGGCCTGAGCTCAGGACAGAGCAGGGATGTAAAATCTCATCTCTGAGGGCTTCAGGCCACTTCAGCATCAGCCAGTGCAAGGATGGTGTGGGTGTATCCTGAAACTTGCTGTGGAATCTTTTGTTGGCTTAGAAAGGGAACAAAGACGTGGGGCACGGCGTTACCATGGAGATGCTGAGGCCGGTGATGGAGCTGCCACTTGCTCCTTTGGGTCGTGTCTCACAGCAGCAATTTCATCTATTCACAATAATGTTACAGGCCTGACTAAAAGGTTACTCACCTATGAGATGCCAGGTCAATGCTATCTCGAGTTTGTTTGTTTTTGAAGCCCATTTGAGCAGGGAAGACTAATTGGAACCATTTTGTCATAGTTAAGTGACCTTTGGTTTCTCAGAGCAGCTCCCTTCCAGAAGCAGCCTTTGCCTGTTCCCTGTGGCTTTGCAAGGGAGGCTGTGATGTTCCCTTCTTGGAGCAGTGGGGTCAGGGTGCCCAGTAAAGTCGTGTGGGGCTGGCTTGGTCAGGCCTCAGGTAACCCAGAGTGAACACTGTGCTGGTCCTTGTGCACAGCTCAAGAAAGACAAGGAGCTGCTGGAGAGGGTCCAGCAGAGGCTGCAAAGGTGATGAGAGGTCTGGAGCATCTCTCATATGAGGGGAGACTGCAGGAGCTGGGTCTGGTTAGTCTGGAGCAGAGAGGTCTCAGAGGGGATCTGATCAATGCACATAAATATCTCCAGGGGGTGTCAGAGGATGGTGCCAGGCTCTGTTCAGTGGTTCTAGTGACAGGACAGGGAGCAATGGCCATGAACTAAAACACAAAAAGTTCCACCTCAGCATGAGGAAGGGAAAAAGAGCTCTGAATCACGTGCCCAGGGATGGTGTGGAGTCTCCCTCTCTGGAGACATTCCAAACCCACCTGGACATGTTCCTGTGTCACCTGCTTCAGGTGACCCTGCCTTGGCAGGGGCTTGGACTGGATGGTCTCCAGAGAGCCCTTCCAACCCCAGCTATTCTGTAATTCCATCTACTGACTTTGGTCTGAAGCTACTGCATGGGTGAAATGCCACTGTGACCTTTTTTTAATTCTTGTATTTCCTATTTTGATATCCTTGCCTCATGCTTCAATAACTTGAGCAAAATTCCCATTTTTTCCCATGACTATTTCTTGATCACATTTCAGCCCTGAGCCCAGTAAGGTGGACTGCCTGCCCTGTGCCAGGGGTCATGTTTTTGGGAGAACAGAGCTGGCATGGGGAGAAGCTCTGCATTACACCTCTGAGAGGGAGCAGAGGAGACCAGGACCCGCCAGCACACCTGAGGGACAGTGACAGGCATGTTGGAGGTCTTGGAATTGAGATTGCGAGAGAAACTTCTTAGCTGTGCCTTTTGAATGGTTGTTATGGGTTTTGCAGCACCCTTGTCTCTGGCCAGAGCATCTGTCTGCACCCCTCACTGAGGGAATCACCTGGATTCCTCCTGGTGCAAGGTAAAAACATCATTAACTTCATTCCTACTTCTGTGAGCAGGGCCATGTACATACACCCAGAAACTTCCCATTCATCTTCAGCAACTACAGCAGTTCTTTGATTTAAAGTTGGAACTTAATTGTCATAAGCATCAGGTCCAGAGTGTTCCAGCTGAGGAGGAGCAGTGAAGAAAGAACTGTCTGTCTGAATTTTTTTTTGCTGAGATGACAGATGTTCTTTTAATACGTTTATCTGGATTCCCCTTTGCCACTTTGCCTCTGATGCTGGAGCGGAGGCTTTAAATCTAAGGTGCTTTAATCATCAGTTTAGCTGCTAAATACAGGAATAAATTTGGAGCTTCTGTCTGTGCCTTGTGTCTGTATTCTGCCTTGATTTATAAACTTCTCATCCCACGGGGTCACAAGACAGTCTGCAGAAGATAGAGTTTGGCTCCACGGTTGTGGATGGGCATCAGTCAGCTGGGGCTGATCCCTGCGCGTTCCCTGCTCTGGAGAGATGTGGTGGCAGTGACAGGAAAATGTACAAGTCCTTCCTCAGATCCCTAAGTCAGAGTGAGTGCTCAAGCTGAATGAGAAAGTATTAGATACTTACAATACATCCTATTAAATGCCTAATTCTCAGGAGCTACACGTGCTGAGAATGTGAGTTCTTTTTTCCCCAAGACACTTCTAGTTGCCCAGCACAGATTATCACTGCTGTCAGTCTTTGGTCATGCACGTGCCCTGTGTTGGGCAGTGCTGCGTGGAAGGTGAAGAAAGAAATGTCAGACAGAAGCAAGTGAAGCTAAGAAACCAAAAAGATGAGTGTTCAAGTACATAATGAGGGGGGTGAGAAGTGGTTTGGCCCTCAGGACTGGATGTCAAGTGCTGCTGGACTTGGCCCAGGTAGGCAGGGAAGTGATGGAAATACCACCTGGATGTTTCTGCTACCAGTGGACACACAATCCACAGATAAGCACACTGGTCTTCTTCCCTCTGTCTTGCTGCTCAGTTCCTCATGCACAATAAACTCCTGTGGAGCTGGAATCAAGGTGAAAAGAACCTGAGGAACCTGATTTATCTGGTTCTTTGCAGCTGTGTGAGACACAGGTGTTGCTGTGAAGGCAGGTGGGGGAGCAGGGTCATTCCCAGGGCAGCTCCATCCACGGCTGGAGAGGAGGGAGCTGTGCCAGGCTGCCCAGTCACACTGGCCAGGGCTGCTGTGGCAGGTGGATGGAGCAGCTGGGAGTGGGAGATGTGGCAACAGCAATGTGAAAATGAAAAGAAGGGAGCAGCAGCTTGAGGAGAGGGTGTTAGCAGCAGCCTGCTGCAGCTGACTCCAGAAGGCAGCTCCAGTCAGTGTCCCTTGGTTCTCACCCAACCTCCCTGTGGCTCAGCTCTAATCCAGCACTGATTTCTGGACCAGCCCGACTTCTTTCCTAGCAGAAACAAGCTATTAGCCTCACATGCCATCATGGCAGCTGGTGCAGTGCTTTGGCACCTGAATCCTGTTCAGTGCAAGCACAGACGAGGGTCACTGGTCACATCTTGCGGCTGCTGGTGTGTGTGACCTCGTGTATGTGAGTGCACAGACTCCTGAAATGGTGTGGATTCTGTTCTACAGGCCAGTAATTCATTATGATGGATGTTAGAATCTCTTTTCCTTTCCACATTTTTCTGCAGATAAATTCTTTATTAACAACTACCCTTGAATAAAGCTTCGTATTCCCTTTGCATATGAAGTTGCTTCTCCAGTGTGTAATTACTGAAGGTGATAAATTGAATGAAAATGAAGAATTATCCAATTGTTTTACAAAAAGAAAGCACATTTGTGTGCTGGCAGCCCTTTGTAGTGTAGATCATGAAAACTCCTACATAAGTACAAGTGAAAACACCTTGAGGAAGGGACAAGTAAGGTAAGAAGAAAGAATTATCCTCACTTTTTGCATGCTAGAGCAGGTAGGTAGTTTATGTCAAATATACCTGGTCAATCCTGCCGGAATTTTGGTAAAATATTGACTCTTATTTGAAACCTGTCATGGCCCCCTGAAATGTCTGTAAATTTTATGCAGCTGAACAGACCTCAGTGCTTATAAAACAGAGACTGGAATTGGTCTCTCTGCTCTTGTGATCATCAACATTTTGAGGACTTCATTTTTACATTTAGCCACAGATCCCAGAGCTCAGGAATTCCTGGATCTCTGAATTCCAGAGCTGTCAATGTGTGAGTGAAGGTGACACTTGTGTGTGTTCCCTCTGAGGAGGAGGCTGTGCATCTTCCATACAAGTATCAGTTTCAGGAGGAACAGGGGCAGCTGTTAGCCACGATTTTGTGGTGTCTTAAGAAATCTGTAGCGTCACTGTGCCCACACAGATTAGTAAATTTGACAAGTTGAGACGAGTACTTAGAGCTGGCCTTTGTTTTTAATTTTAAAAATGGTTTGTTTGGCACTATTAGCGAGCACAGATCTTGGCAGATCTCAGGGAGTCGTTTGGTGGTGTTTTCCCAAGATGTGCCCACTCTAGAGCACAGTTAATCCTGGAGCTGGGGAGGATCTGAGCTCTGCAGAGCAGATGCAGGGGACCTGCTGCCTCTTGAGGGGTGACACGTGGTTTGAGAGACTCTGGGGCCTGTGAGCACTCTCTGCACTGTTTTATGACACTGTGCCCTGCAGGTGGGTACAGGCTTTGGGATTACAACCTGTGGAGCACCTTCTTCCACTGGAATGGCCCTTGTTGTCCATCAGCTCCTCCTGGAGCAGGTGCAGATGTACACACTGACCATGGGGCAAGTAGAGCCCTGCCAGCCTTTCACATTACCTGGGCAATATCTGAGGGGCACTGCCCCTCACTATGCCTGGGCATGGATTTTTTACTTCATGTGAAGCCTGGACAGAGCATCAGCTGCAGGTTTAAAAGGCGGAGTTCTTTATTCAGGGCTCCTACAGTGTCTCCTCCTGGCCAGCTGCAGGAGTTACACAGCTGCCAGCTCCAGTATCCAGAGACTGTGAGGAGACAAATGAAAGGAAACCTGACTTGTGTCAACCTGAACAGCCCTGACAGTCACTTCTTGAGCAGAGTGGCCAGAGACTGATTTATTTCCTAGTGGTGCTGGAGGAAGTTGTATCTTAAGCAGAAAAATGAGACAAGGATGACACCCTGTACTGGTACCAGCTCAGTTCTGGTTGCAAACAGAGCAGAGGGAGAGGCCCTGGGCAATGTGAGCATGTTCCAGGATGGATTTCAGATTCAAAAGCTGACTGTATGGCCTCAGTTTGAGAGGGCTCCTCTCAGAGGGGCACAGGAGCACGTTGTGGGCAGCAGAATGTGGCAGCAGTGAAAGGTCCATGTTACACACATACCCTGCCACTTTTGTCCAGAGGTCATTCTCCTCTTCCTCCTTCACTTCATGGCCAGTTGCAAGGTAGCCAAGCCTTCAAATTGTGGATGAGTTCTTCCAGGTCATGTCTCAGTAGCGAAAGAAGTTATGTTCCTTAAATATCTACTGAAGTAAAGGCTTGGGTTTGCTTTCTGCCTCTGTTTTAACTGCTTCTGTCTGTGCTGGACACTAATGATTTCATTTTTTGGGTAGTAGTCACATAAATAATGCATTCCCTGCTGAGCCTTTTTGCCAGTCCCTGAGCTGCTTCCCATCTGAAGGGAAGTGTAAGAGGTAATTAACAGCCACTTGAAAAAGGATTAGCAGGTGGGTGGGAGCTACTGTTGGGTTCATGCATGGAATTGCCATGGAAATGCTGAGATTTCCTGGCACTTCATCCAGTGTGTGGGCTCCAAAGATAGTTGCACTCATGGGCCTCTCTCCTTTTGGATCTTCCTTCCCCACGAAGGGAGAGGCTGTGTTTTCTTACAGGACAGCTCCCAGGCCGAGCTGTGGCCATCTGTGAGACCCGGGCGTGCCGGGAGCAGGGTGCTGTGCTGCAGCTGTCAGCTGAAGTCTTGCTGCATTTCTTTCATGTCAAACCACCTGGCAGAAAATCAGGAGGGGGGAAAAAAGCCAAAACCTTGTTGGTTTGCCCCTTTGTCAGTGTTCTGAAAGAACTTAATATGCCAAACATTCAGAGTTTGGCACATGGAGAAGGTGGTGCTGGTCCTTGTCCTGCAGACTGTGACAAGGCTGAGCTGAACCAGGGCTGTCGTGCATGGCAGCATTTTCAGGCTGTACAATGAGACCCATCATTTGCTTCTAGAGTTGTTGGGTGGCCACACATGCTTCAAATATTGGGCCTCTGTGTGAGAAATCTCTCTCATTTCAGTGCCTGCTCTGGAGGTTTAGAAGGTGGTGATGGGCACACGTTCATCTGAAACTGTTCTGCCAGGGACCTCCTGTATTTGTGTCCCCTACGCAAGAGTAGCAAGGAACCTCCTGAATTTGCCAGTGTCTCTGGGGCATTGCTTTAAGGAAAATGTGCCTTTTGTTTCAGATCACCTGCTAGCAGACTCCTACATCGGGCAGGAGGACTCCCCTGAGATGCAGCAGGTGGCCCAGAACAAGCGCAGGCTCTCGGTCATCTCAGACGGCAAATTCGAGAGGAGCTTCACCGAGGAGCAGGCGGAGAAGATGCCGAGCGAGGGCCCCAAGCCACGAGTGTACACCATCTCTGGTGAGAGGCCCATGCTGTCAGAGCACGAGAATGACAGCATGGAGCTGGTGGTGATGAAGGGGGCTGCCCACGAGGAGTGTCACCACGGCCACCACGCGCACGGTGCCGGCGGCTCGCACGGCGTCCGGCACTGCAAGGCCTGGCCGGGCGGCCGCCAGGGCTCCAAGGAGTGCCCCAACTGCACCAGGCTGGCTGCCCCTTCCCAGCAGTCCATTGAGCTGGAGCAGCACCCACCTGGAGAGGCTGGGTGGCACAGGAAAAGGCTGGAGAGGATGTACAGTGTGGATCGAGTGTCTGGTAAGTGAGTGCTGGGTGACACCCATCTCAGCCCAGCACAGGGGTTCTGATCCTGGGCCCTTCTGGTGCTGTGGGGCAAAGGATTTTCCTGGAGAGGAGTTGTCAAAGGAGGAGTTTCCAATAAGCTGAGCTCAGTTGGAGGCCAGCTCATCCTAGCTCCTGATCATCAGTGACTGCTCTGGGTGGTTTGCATGACTCCATGCAGCTCATTTTCTGTGGAGGAAGAGCAAAAGAGAAAGGACTCTGTCAAAGGCCTGCATCCATGCTCATCCCAGAGGCAATTCAGAGCAGGATCCTCCCTCTGCCTCTTGCTGGGCAGGAGAAATCTTTGTGAACTGCTCTATGGGAGCCTCAGGTTATGGTATTCCCAAAATTTTTGTTTGCAGGGCTGGAAGCCACTCATGTAGTTCCCACAACTACTAGCAAATAACAGTGTTGGACTTTCTTCCCTCCTTTCTTCCCTCCTTTCTTCCCTCCTTTCTTCCCTCCTTTCTTCCCTCTTTTCTTCCCTCCTTTCTTCCCTCCTTTCTTCCCTCCTTTCTTCCCAGCTCAGTGTTCTCAGGGAATAGGGCTTGTAATTATTCTATTCCATTAAAAAAAAAAAAGAGATTGTCTTTAAAAACCAAATCATTAATCAAATATATGTCACAGTCTATGTGCTTTGAATTATAAACTGATGTACAGTGCTTCTTTGCCTGTGTGTGGCTGGCAAAGAGTCTGGCCTAATTTGTCTGATTTTTTTCTGTAAACATACATCAAGGCATTTAGAGCAGAGAGTCTGGCCAGGAAAGGTCACAGTTTTCTCCTTGAAAAGAAGCTGCATGTAAGGACTGTGGAGATCAGACTGTCCAGTTCTTTTCCTGGGTTCATGGCTTTCTGGTAAATGCTACAGTGATGTTTACTGCAGGCAGAATAATGGAAAGTTTGGGTCCTGGACCATATTTTCATGCTTAGACACCTGAAATTATATGGCTACATGAATGTATGGCCTAAACTGAAGAATAGTAGTGAAAAAATAGCTGATGATGAAATGTGTGTAAAAACCTCTACCCCTGAAACCCTGTTCATGATTTTTAAGCATTGTTCCTCTGTTCCCTGGGACTTTTTGAGCTTCACATCATGAGTTCCATACCAGCTCCTGTGAAGAAAATGAGCTTTATCCCAGCCCAAACCAGCACACCTGAACAAATCAGAATTGCACTGTGGGACTGAGGGAAGTTACTTGATACAGAAGCTCCACATCATTAATGGAGGAGTTTAACTCCTCATAATTGGAGCTGTGTTTGCTGGAAAACGTGTGCTGGCACTTCTGCAGGGAGATGCTGATGCTGGGCCTTGGAATTTAGTATCTGTTTTCAACCAGACAGCCATTTCCATTGGGGCCAGTCATCAATGTGGAGTG